>NC_133770.1:268435127-268657335 GCF_003597395.2 Chelonoidis abingdonii
CTCCCCCTATTCTTCTCTTCTGCAGACTAAACAATCCCAGTTCTCTCAGCCTCTCCTCATAAGTCATGTGCTCCAGCCCCCTGTCTGCAGGCTTTGTACCTGTGTTATGGCAGGGTCTGGTGCCACTTTTAATTGGTGTGTCTTGGTCTGTGGGGAGCTTGCTTCTGATGATGAGCTTGACCAAGTTGGAGGGTTGTTTGAAGTCCAGAAGAGGGGGTTCAGGAAAAGAGTTCTTTCATGATGTGGTTCTCATCAAATATGGGTTGTAAATTGCTTAACGATACTCTGCATGGGTTCCAGTGTGGGATGTTTACGGATGGTTGTAATGAGCCATAAAACTGGTGTTTCAGAGACAATTTGTAATCTACTAGCCCTCCTTTGTCCTATGACTGCAGAGGTGTTAACTGCCCATTTCACTTTAACTAGTCTCCTTCAGCATATGTTAACCCCATATGTGTAACAAGTGAGACAGTGACACTCTGATTACTTTTTTTCAGGGCTGAAGAAGAGCTCTATGCAGCTTGAAAGCTTGTCTCTTCCACTAGCAGAAACTGAAAGGGGGTTTTAGCCCACGAAAGCTTATGCCCAAATAAATGTGTAAGTCTCTAAGGTGCCACAAGTGCTCCTTGTTCTTTTTTGCTGATACAGACTAACATGGCTACCACTCTGAAACCTAGCAGAAGTTGGTCCATTAAAAAATATTACCTCATTCACCTTGTCTCTCTCATATCCTGGGACCAACACGGCTACAACAACACTTCAGACAACATGTGATAAAGCATGCAATGCTCACGGTTGTGGTGCATGAAGGACAGGTTTCACTATAAATCATCCACATATAGTGTAGCGTATGCAAACTAATTTAGACAAATGCAGCAAATAATCTGTCATAAATAAGAAAATTGTTAATATTATGCTGCAAAAATATTTCTTGGGTCAAAGATTATTTTATACTGAGGATAAAATCTCTGTCACAATAAAGCAATCAAATAAACTTTAAAAATACACAATATTGTAGTCATGATTAATAATCAGAAAATAAATTTTATATTATGGCTAAGAACCAGAATTTTAACACATCCATCTTTAGAAGATTCTGTGTTCTCTTTATTTAAGAAGAATGGCCATTTGAAATGATTTTGGCTTCAGTCAATTAAAAACAAATATTTCAGTGCAATCTAGACTGCATGATTTAGCCAGATAAAACATACTTGAGAGAGTGCTGGTATGAAATAATTCATGTTTTAAAGAAACAAATGTTCAGTTAGTATTCTGGGCCTAATCTTGCCCTTATTAAAATCAGTGGCAAACCTCCCATTGACTTCAATGTGAGGAACATCAAGATCTTTATGAAGTTCCGGCAATTTTGGAAAATAGACCTAGAGAAGCCTGGAGATCCTGGGAGACCTTTTTTTTATTGCTACAGCTCATATTCAGTTTACAGCAATAATTCAAAGTCTACATAATCCTGTGTGTAACTCTTCTGTCAGGTGGTATTGGCAGCAACAAGGGCTGGGTTCAAAGTACAGGGGTTCCTCTTAATAATACAAAACAGAACCTCATTGAATCCCCACCTAGTGATCTAGGAAAACTAAGCACTGCATTAGGTGCCTCTAAGATGCAATGCATTCCCTTCTGCACGCACTAAGTCTGTGTATAACAAAAGAGAACATTTATTAAAAGGGAAAAGGGAACTCAGCATTAATTTGAGAAAATGTCACAACTAGAACTCAAAAACATGTGACCATAAGCAAACATCTACCCCAAAGTACATTGGGCAGTGTCCTTTGCCTCAGTTTCCCATCTTGCTGCATGAAAGTCTGACAAATGAGGGTCCTTTTAACACAACACTTCCCTTTCCCTCCACTGCACTTCACTCATAGGTGGTTGTCCTTGGTCAGTGAATACCCAGAGTTCAGAGGTGCATTCATGTGGGTTCACTTCACACCTTGAAGTGGGGTGGGGAGGGTAGCTTTCAGCAGTGTTCCTGCTGCATGCCTCTGCAACTGGCTCACTGCTGCTGCTAGCTCTGCCAATATTTGTGGCAGCTGCTGCTCACTACTGCTGCCACTGTTTTCTCTGTCACCGCTTGCCAGTCACTGCGACTTTCACGATGCCATGTTCTGAGGTTCCACACCTTCACCCAGCTCTTAGCATTTTCACCGAGTAGCAGGAAGCTCAGTGTTAGTGCAACCTCCACATTGATCTTTCTCTGCAGCACTTTCCCCCCATTAGATTGAAGGCTTAGCCCCACTTATCAGTGATTCAGCTCTAGCAGTTACAGAACAGAAAAAGGAACTCTCAGTTGAGTCTAATCAGCTCTGTCTGCAAACACTGGAGAGAAAAAGGTCAAATAGTGTCCAGGATGCTAAGCAAAATCCACACTACCCAGTAGAAACATCTATCTCCATACCCGCTCTCTTTCACTAACATTTGGCATCCCTACCACTGCTTAGCAAATGAGGTTCCGTTTAGGATGACGCCTTCAATCAGGGCATGCTAAGTACAGTACTGATGACCTTTACTCATACAATAAGGATGATAACATTTCATTCCCCCTGCATTCCATAGTAAAGGGAATTGTAACCCAAAATCAGCCAAAACTGTTCACTTTGGCAAAGCAGCTCCATCCACCGAGTACCTAGGCAGAATATGTGTGTCTATGCAAAGTCTTTTTCCCCTAGTTCACCACTAGATGTGACCCTGCTTACATTCAGACCCTGCTTACATCTGCAAAGAACAAGGTGTCATTGCAGTGCCAAGTATGAAACCTAGTAACAGCAGATTTCCAGCTTTAAATGGTTCTCCAAAGTATTCAACTGCAATTTTGAAATCTGGCCCTCCAGACAGTGGTTCAGAGCCAGAAAATGGATGTTGAGGAAGTTGACAGATTACCATCTTTGTTGTCTACTGAGTGTGGCTTATAGACAGTTTCCCTTGGGGGAGGAAACTTTTGATTTTTTAGCTTTGGAGCTATACTCACTAAGGCTGCAGAGGCTCCAAGAAGAAAGTAGGGGCACACTGACAAATTATCAACTCTACAAGTAAACCAAAACCGAAACCCAAGTGTTTATGCTGATTACTCAGTGCTCATCGAAGAACTCAGCAAGGATGCACTTTTCCATGGATGGATATATGCAATTCAGTCAGGAGTGGCGGAAGTGCCTTAATGTGGGGAGACCACAGGCACTTGAACTGTGGCCCCCACCTCCCACCACTCCCCCTGAAGCTCCAGCCCCACCCTTCTACTGCCCCTTCTCCCCAAACCCCTGTCCTCGCACAGCCCCTTCCCCTCAAGACCCTGCCTCCCGCTTGCTCTTGTCTGCCTCTTACTCTCCATTAATCACCCTTAAGGCTGGTAGAAAAGTGTGGGGCAATGGCCCCCACCCCTATATTCCTGTGCCTCTGAATTTAATATGAAGGAATAACTTTTGTAGCTGTATGCATTGTCCTTTGTGGAAAGTGACTAAGAGAAACGATTTTAGATTCTGGGTCAAGTTGGCCTCCCAGTCAAGTAAATGGAAGTTTTGCCTTTGGGAATAGGATACATTTTTCACAATCTCTCTTTTCCATAATTGTAGTGATAAGTTATTTCTTTAATATGAATGACACAAGCCCCACTGTAATTTTAGGTTAAATTGGGGGCGTTCCTGAAATTTGTCTCTGTTAGATGGTACAACTTGTGCAAAGTTCTTCAGCGTGAGCATTACTGTATGAAAACAGACTATTTGTAAGTCTAGCTTCTTATCCAATGCAGGGAGTTTAAAAATGAGCTCTGGCAGTGTGACTTGAAGACTTAAATGGCCAGACATGAGTCTATACAGGTTGTTTAATCCCTGAGTTTATAGCATTAGTTTTAGCTGGTAATAAAAAAGTTGCCTAATATCCTCCTTGACTGATCAAGTCCTTGTGGTAAAGCACACAGACAAGAGGTTATTCCTAAGGATTGTTCAGAATTGCCATAAATCAACTATAGTAAAAATGGTTGAGAAGTAACGTGAGCCTTTTTATCACCACTCTTAATTCTGATTGCATTTAATTCAGAAGCTCTGTAAGCCTTGACTACAGTTCATAAAGTTGCCGATTTTTGTGATCATTGGCAGAGAATATTTTTATTTTAATGTTGGTGGACAGCCTAATGGATCAAAATGGAAGAAGAATTTGAATGTCCTGATTTTAATAAATAAGCTGTACAATCATATGAAACATTTCCTTTAAATCTTCAACTGAAGCAAACATAGATGCAAAAGCCATGTGATTTGATTGCCAGTTGACCTTTGAACTGTTTTTGTTTTTTTTTTTACTTTGATACTAATAATGCTTTAAAAAAATGTAAACTGAAATCTGATTGCAAATTGAAATAGCTTTTCTCCAGTGTTGCAATTTGGGTTTTGTCAAATAATATCTAATGAATATTGAGGTAATTTTCTTGCTAATAGCCTGGTCTTTTCTAGTTAATATCTGTGATCATGATATACTGTTGGATGCATATAATGTATGGGAAGTTGGCAGGGTGAGCATTTCTAGCCATCCCTATCAAAATATAATAGCCAGCTGGCCAGCTCATTAGTCTGCTTTTGATAAGTACTGTTATTCCAGGATTTCCTATCATTTAGAATTCAGCCAGGCACACCCTTACTTACATGGGCAATCCTTACTTAGGTAGCCCTATGGAAGTTACATTGACTGACTGCTTGACAGAATAAGGATTACTTATATGTAGTAAGTGTTGCAAGGTCAGGCTCTCAATCTAAACAAATCTGGGGCCCTGTCATGCATGCATTAAAGTCATAGGCAAAAGTCATTGACTTCATTGTGTCCACAGTCAGGCCTTGGATTTGGATAATCTTTTATCCCATGGGTGAAATTAAGGGGTTACAAAAATGAAAGAGCTGGAGGCATCTTTTAAATTAGAACAAGGGAGCAGGCTAAATATCTTTGACCCCCTTTGCCATTTATGAGCAGATGTATAAAGTTTTCTGTGTGTAGGATCTTGCCATAGATACACTGTAGGCATAAAGATTCAAAAATGGTTTCTCAATAAACTCTGTTTAGCCTGTCCTGGAACACAAGTGAAAAAGGGCATTCAGTGGAAATACTCAGTCCTCCCTATTCCCATCCTAAAACCCTTTTATCTTTACCTTTAGTAATATTGCTATGCAACCAAAAATTGGTAGGTGTTTAGGAAAACATAAAGAAGCCTCCTTGGGCTAAAAGTAAAAATTTAAAGAAAACCAATGTGGTCCAAGAAGCTCAGAAAGAAATCTAGCCACTCATATGCGTATCAGACTCTTCTCTCCGCTCCCTATGATATATAAAACTTCCTTCTGCATGCGTCTCTGAATAATAGCAAGACCTGATTATATTTTAAATATAATGGTAAAGCAGAGTTAAATATTACCATGCTGACCATGGAGCGGAAGAAGTCTAGGTACTTTAGCCATTTGGATGGCATTTTAGTATATTAGTGATCTTAAAATCCTAATAAGGAGAAACTATGGCATCAATAACATTGCAAGAGACAAAAAAGCCCATCCGTTTCTATCGATAAAGAGCACTTCCGTAAATAATACAGTGAAGATACTTGCACTGGTATTTGATTGGAATGCATAGAAATATAGTGTTACAATTTTTTCTCCCAGAAAATCCCAATGGAAAATATTAACCTTTAAACTCTTTTGGCTGTTCATTTTGAAAGACTGATCATAATTTAATTTAGAGGTTTTAGGTTTCATAATGGCCAGTTATCGTGTGAAGATGTCTGAACTGTGAACAGTATGCTTAACCACTTCCTGAGTAATCTTAATATGGAGTGATCTCCTGGGCACCAAAAGCAAAGAGGCTTTGGAGAATTTGTTTATTTCTGAATTGTTCGAGAAGAGATTTTAATTTTTGACAAATGTTTGCAATCTGTAATTGTTAGACAAACACGTCATGGAAACAGGTTTCAGCATATTGGTTATTTCTGAATTGTCTCCACTGCATGTATTCATTCTTTGTTATTACCACTCTGTGACTGGTCACCATAGTAACATGATAGTTCTATTCCCTACTCAGTATTTTCTAAACTTTTGGAAGCTGAGTTCCCTTCAGGAAAATGAAATGAATTGTGCTGCCTCCTGCTGCCCCACCATATGCTTTCAGATATCTACCCATCCTAATTTCCTGTGCCACCCAGCTAGTCCTTTAAGCAGTGAAGTAGCTGACATTATTAACATTTGAAGTATCATCATTGACATCTGAATAAGGATACATTGGCATCAATGGGATAGCTCAGGGCTCAGAGGTATTGTTTCAGACTGTCTGCGGTCAGGCAGACAACACTTTATAGACTCATAGACTTTAAGGTCAGAAAGGACCATTATGATCATCTAGTCTGACCTCCTGCACAATGCAAGCCACAGAATCTCACCTACCCACTCCTGTAACAAACCCCAAGCCTATGTCTCAGTTACTGAAGTCCTCAAATTGTGGTTTGAAGACCTCAAGCTGCAGAGAATCCTCCAGCAAGTGACCCGTTCCCCATGCTGCAGAGGAAGGCGAAAAACCTCCAGGGCCTCTGCCAATCTGCCCTGCAGGAACAATTCCATTCCCGACTCCAAATATGGCAATCAGTTAAACCCTGAGCATGTGGGCAAGACTTACCAGCCAGCAACCAGGAAAGAATTTCTCTGTAGTACTCAGATCCCACCCAATCTAAACATCCCATCACAGACTACTGGGCATACTTATCTCTGCTGATAATCAAAAGTCTCAATTGCCAAATTAATTGCCAAAATTTTAGGATATCTTATCATACCATCCCCCTCCATAAACTTCAAGCTTAGTCTTGAAGCCAGATATTTGTCTTTGCCCCACTAGTCCCTTGGAAGGCTGTTCCAGAACTTCACTCCTCTAATGGTTAGAAACCTTCGTTTCTAATTTCAAAGTGCTAAACTTCTTAGTGCCATTATATCCATTGTTCTTGTGTCCACATTGGTAAAACTTAAATAAAGGTCCTCTCTCCTCCCTAATATTTATCCCTCTCGATATATTTGTAAAGAGAGAATACATATCCCCTCTAAACTTCTTTTGGTTAGGCCTAAACAAGCAAGCTCTTTGAGTCTCCTTTCATAAGACAAGTTTTCCATCCTAGAATCATCCTAGTAGCCCTTCTCTGTACCTGTTCCAGTTTGAATTCATCCTCTCAAACATGGGATACCCAAATATGCACACAAGATTCCAGATGAGGTCTCCCAGTGCTTTGTATAAAGTACTAACTCCCTTATGTTTACTGGAATACCACTCGCCTGATGCATCCTAAAACCACTATTAGCTTATTTTAACGGCCATCATATTGGCGGCTCATAGTCATACTGTGATCAACCAATACTCCAAGGTCCTTCTCCTCCTCTGTTACTTTCCAATGAGCGTCTCCCCAATTTAATAACCGAAAATCTCTTGTTTATTAATCCCTAAATGCATGACCCTGCATTTTTCATTATCAAATTTCATCCTATTACTATTACTCCAGTTACAAGGTCATCCAGATCTTCTTGTATGATATCCCGGTCCTTCTCTGTGTTAGCAATACCTCCCAGCTTTGTGTCATCTTGCAAACTTTATTAGCACATTCCCACTTTTTGTGCCAAGGTCAGCAATAAAAAGATTGGTCCCAAAGCTGATCCCCGAGGAGCTCCACTAGTAGCCTCTTTCCAGCCTGACAGTTCACCTTTCAGTACAACCCATTCTCATCTCCCCTTTAACCAGTTCCTTATCCACCTTTCAATTTTCATACTGATCCCCATCTTTTCCAATTTAACTAATAATTCCCCATGTGGAACTGTATCAAATGTCTTACTGAAATCGAGGTAAATTAGATCCACTGCATTTCTTTTGTCTAAGAAATCTGTTATCTTCTCAAAGGAGATCAGGTTTGTTTGGCATAATCTACCTTTTGTAAAACCATGTTGTATTTTGTCCCAATTACCCTTGACTATTTTCTCCTTCAAAAAATTTTCCAAGACCTTACACTTACAATCCATGTTTTGAAGGGATTCCCCTGACCCCAACCATAAGAGCTCATAGGTGCTGGAACTAGGGGTGCTTGGGATGCTGGGGGTCCTATTGCACCCCCTGGCTTGGAGAGGTTTCCAGTATATACAGGGTTTACAGTTTGGTTCAATGGCTCTCAGCAGCCTGACTATACAAATTGTTCCAGCGCCCCTGCAAGAGCTAGAGACTGGCTTCTTAAAAAATGAAAACAGAGACTCTGTAGAACAATTGAGGTCTGTCAGTGCCAACTGCCTCTCCCCAGGTTAGTCCTTTGCATGTGCCTACCCTACATTTAGGGAAATAGTGTCTTCTTAGTGGTTTGAGCATCAGCCTGCTAAACCCAGGGTTGTGTATTCAATCCTTGAAGGGCCCACTTAGGGATCTGGGGCAAGAAAATCAGTACTTGGTCCTGCTAGTGAAGGCAGGGGGCTGCACTTGAACTTTCAGGGTTCCTTGCAGTTCTATGAGGTAGGTATATCTCCATCTGCTAGGTTGGGCTGGGGATATTCCAGTGGCAGGAAGCTCTTATCTTGGCAGGGGGAGGAATAGCTCAGTGGTTTAAGCATCAGCCTGCTGAAACCTAGGGTTGTGAGTTCAATTCTTGAGGGGGCCATTTAGGGATCCAAGGCAAAAATCTGTCTGGGGATGGGTTCTTCCTTGAGCAGGGGAGTTGGACTAGATGATCTCTTGAGGTCCCTTCCAACCATAATATTCCATGATTCTTGCAGTGTAACTAATAAAGCAGGGGAGGTGTTACCAGGTAACAATGCCTTTGATTCCCAGAGGGAAAGCATCAGAGTAGTTTGTGGCATAAGAAGGACAAGAGCCTACCAGAATTAGAACATTTTTAGCAATTTTGAATCTTTTCTTCTTTGGGCCAGTCTAGTCAGGCCTTGTCTGAGACCTCACTGCTAGGAAATTTAGGTTATTGTATTACAGTCATATAGTTGGGGGTTGGATCTAAAGTCATTGTTTCTCAGCACAGGATAATTATGCACAACATGGACATCTGAAGTTGCACTGTGTTGGTAGCAACTGTGGGACATTTTAAGAGTAGACACAGCCTAAAACCTAGAGCTGGTATCTCTTGGTCAGTGTTGAAAAGCACTGGTAGAGAATGAGGAAACTTTAGTAAGAACTACTGCTCATGCAACAGTAATCCTTCCATGTGAGAAAATGTAGGATTTCAATGTCTGGAACAGTTAGTCAGGTACCTCTCCCAAGCATAAAATTCAATTTAAAATGAAAGGGTAGCATGTCCTGTGGATTTTTCACAGAAAAATCAACAGGCCTGGATGTGGCTTTGTCTGACATATATTTAACCTAAATAAAGCAGTATGAGAGCTGGATATTTGACAACAATGGGTTTGTGAGCCAATGACTAGGGACATTTTGGGTTATGTCTATACTGCAGTTAGGATCGAGCTTTCCAGACCAGGTAGACAGGCTGACAGCTGTGGGACTTGAGCTAGTGTGCTAAAAATAGCAGTGTGGACGTTTGGGCTCAGGCTGGATCTCAGTCTCTGAAGCCTACAGAATTGTGCGGGTATGAGAGCCTGAGTTTCCACCCAAGCCAGAATGTCCACACTGCCATTTTTAGGACACTAGCTCAAGCCTGGCTTGTGTGAGTCTGACACCCAGGCTGGGAGGCAATCGCCTAGCTGCATAGCAGACATAACCCTAGGGTTTTTTTGCTCAGATATAAAGGTGGACCCTAACTGATTGCTGTGCTTCTGTTTCCCTCTTTCCAGGCCTTCATCTCTCAGTTTCTTTCCTAGAACGGTCCAGTTGGTGACCATGTGTGGTTCTGTGCTGAATGGCACTCAGCAGATCTGCTCTCTGGCTGTATTGAGACACTTATTTGCCTATGATAGTGACAAAAGTACATTTTTACGACTGTTCACTCTTGCAATCATATGAAGATGATGGAAGTTTGACAGGTGTCACTGTCTATAGGTGCCCTTAGTGGGCGTGCACAGTTATCCATCAGGGCGTAAGATGGATTGCTGATCCTTTAATGGTGACAGCGCACAAGAATAAAAGTACCTAGCTGAACTCTCAAGGCCTAGGTTTTGGTTTGAGGACTGGCACTTAGAAAACACTTATTTTTTACTTATATAAACTCAGCACATTAGATAGAGAAATAAGAGTCAATAAGCATTGACTCTCACAATGCCTTTTCAGGGTTGATTTTTGGAGTAGAATCTTATTTTAAGTCAAACTTCCCTCTAGGCTGCCAATCTCCACTTTTTGGAACTGCCAATTTTAGAAGTAGCCATTTTATTAAGGAAATAGAGGAGCTGCTGTTCCTGGAGATGCTGACTCTGGGTATGTCTACACTTAAACCACTATGGTGGGCACAGCTGCAGCACTACAGCTGCACCACTTTAGCAGTTGAAGTGTAGACCTACCTACCTACTAAGGTTGTCTCTTTGGCATAGGTAATTCACCTCCCTGAGAGACAGTATTTAGGTCAATGGAAGAATTCTTCCGTCAACCTATAGCACGGTCTACACAGGCAATTAGGCTGGCTTAACTATGCTGCTGGTGGATTTTTCACAGCGACAGCAATGTAAGTTCCCAGTATAGATGAGCGCTCAGGTAGCCTTGCAGGAGCTATAGTAAGTGTCATGGTTTTTACTTTTACTTTTTAATGGACTCGGTGATGGTCCACACTGGGATCTCAAGGGTTAATAGAGCCCTAGGGAGGCTGTGCAGGACGCAGCCAATCACAGAAGGCCTCTTAGGAGCAGCCAATCAAGACCAGACTGTCCCATGTAAGAAGAGCTGCAGGACAGAGAAGCTTCAGTCAATCTCTAGAGTTTGAGGAGGGAGGAGGACTGGCTGCCTTGCAGGTGAAGGACAGCAAGCACCCTGGACATAGCAGTGCTGCAGCCTGAGGCCCCGAGGCTAGGGCAAAGAGGGTGCTGGGGCCACGGGGAAGTGGCCCAGGGACCTGTACAGAGGAGTCTGAGGGAACACAATAAGTGGCGGCCATCTTCAGGGTCCCTGAGCTGGGGCCCAGAGTCAGAAGGCCCAGCTCCCCTTCTCCCCCCTGACATGGCACTGAGGAAGTGGCTGGACTGAGGGACTGCGATACTGTCCCCTGGAAGGGGGCAGCACAGAGTGCGGCACAGCTGGAGGGCTGTGTCATAAAGAGGATGCTGTGGTCCTGGTAATGACATGGGTCCCTGGAGCAGAAGTGACGGCGGCAAGACACCACCAGAGGAGGGCACACTGGCATAGAGAGTAATCCCCAGGACAGCCAGCAGAGGGCGCCACAGTGGTGAGTCAAACCCTATCCCAGGCCTGTTTAAAAGTTTGATACTTCTGAAGAAATCAGAACTCAAGATGATGCGTTCAGACTTCATAGACTCTAGGACTGGAAGGGACCTCGAGAGGTCATCAAGTCCAGTCCCCTGCCCTCATGGCAGGACCAAATACTGTCTAGACCATCCCTGATACTCTCCAAATACTGTCTAGACCATTGTTGCCAAAAGCCAGTCTTCATGGCTGAGGAGTTAGTTGCTGATGAAGCACTAAATCATCAATACTTTACTTCCTTCTTCCATGTCCAGCCTTTTTTCCTTTCCACCTGGCCACATGCTTAATTTCTATTTGCCTATTGTCTATTAAAAATAATTAAAGGGCCTTTTTTAATTAACCTCAGCCCAAGTCTCTGCGAATATTTGCAGCGCTTAATATGAATTTTATAGAGTGTAGTTTTTTTGATAATGCAGCAGCACAAATATGCACATAACTGAAGACATTCAGTCACCAGTTGGTATGGAGCTAAAGTTGTCTAGTCCCTTTGTAATATTAGCAATGAGAAATACAGTTAAATGTGGAGCTAATGTTAATATACCTTCTTGTCTCTGTAATGTGCTTTCTCTCATGGCCTTGCAAGCTTGAGGGTACATGTAAACTACAGAGATCGTACTGGCATAGTTATGCTGGCATAGCTAAGCCAGCAGAACCCTTTAGTGTAGGTGCAGCCTACACCTATGGAAGCATTCTTCCACAGACATAGCTGCGTCTACACCGGAGGGTAGGCTGGCATAGCTATTTTCGTCAGGAGTGTGGGTTTTTCACACCCCTGACAGACATAGCTGTATTGACCTAACTTTTAAGTGTAGATCATGCCTGAGTTGTGGAACCCTGTGTGCCTTGCTAAGGTCTATCAATTCACTCAAGCTCTGACTCTCCAAGTATTTAGGCACCTAACCCCTAGTGATCTGGGTCTCAGGCTTTTGCATGAGATGAGAGTGTTGCCAGCTATCGCAGTTTTGTTGCAAGTCTCACAATATATGCCATTTTTTTTAAAGCCACAGCTGCAGGAGTCATGTGAAAACAGGCAATCTTGACTTTCATTTTCAAAGTCTATGGTTGGGATGAAAAGCTTGAAAACATAACCAGAGTGCATCATAAAGCTTCAGGAAATGAAAGTGAAATAAAAGGAACCCTGTAGGTGTAATATATGATTTTAAATCTAATTTTACAATTTTATGGGACCTGATTCATGGTTTTGAATGCTTAGGTGGGTGGTACCAGCGGTGTCCTGAGGCAATGTATGGTATTGAGGCACAATGTTCTTTTTTGTGCTTTTTGTTACTTTAGTTTTGGTTTGTGTGGTCTTTAGTTGACTATATACATGCATTTAGAAGGTGTTGACAGAGGAAGTTTAAAATTGAAAAATAAGATGTGCTCCAAATGTGAACATTATTATGAAGATGATTTTTCTGCAATGTAAGTTTGAAATATTCAGTAACTATGGCAATCAAAGTGCCATTTGTGGTTGAGAGTATGATAGTATATTTAGTACATGAACAATTTTCTTTGGTTTGCACTAATTTTAGGACACTGAGAGGTTAGAAAAGAAAGATGCACGATGAGAAAAATATTAATTTGGCCAATTTAGTTACCAAGAGGACAAATATGTTAATTTGTTGGCTCCCAACAAATCTTGTTTTGAATCTGGGCATTCTTTGCAGGTCAGGCATTTTTTCATCAGTTTCTTTGAGTGACCCTCCTTCCTGGTGATGGAAAAACATAAGTTGAAATGTTTTTTCACTCCTGAAGAAGAATCTGTTGTAATAGACAAGGTGTCAGGAATAAATAGCTGTGGCTGGAGTGGAAATACATCACTTGTAAAGAATTCCAACCAGAAGTGTTGATAAATATGTTGCTATTTTGCCTTCTTTCTAACACCTGTCTAGAGATTAAACAGAATGTAGCTTGTGCTTTGTCACTTACACTTGGAGGCCAAATTTATCTCTGGTGTAACTTCCATCTATTTAAATACAACAGTAGATAAACACTAAATACCAGGCTATAGACAGTCTTATTCTTAAAATGGTTACAAGATGACAGTATGCCAATTTGAAGATCAGGCCATGTCTTCACCAGGTGTTTTATTTTCAAAGTAACAATTGGGATATAATTAAAAGCCATGATTATGCCCTCTTTCATGTCTCTTCACTGTTTTAGCACTTAATTGAATTATAGTGCACCTCACTCTTCATCTCTAGGTAGTTGTAAGAAGAATGTCACTTCCAGTTGCCAGATGTTCTTGTCATCAGCATGAATCTGTAGAAAATTTAAAGGGAAAGCTGTCTCACACGATTTCTATATTTCCCTGCACAGTGGAAATGAAAGTTAGTGATGAGTGTTTTATTGGTCAGAACATATGAAGACTGTCAGTACTTGACTAGCCTGTTAAATTGAAATTTGCAACATGTTATGGATTTGGTGAGGGAGTTTCTCCTTCGTTTTCATGAACTCTACATTAATAAGGCTAAATCCTGCTCTTAGTTGATCTTAATGCATAATCCTGTTGTCTTCAATTAAAGATTGTTTCAGTGAAGTTGTGCTGGAGTTATTGAGATCTGAATTTAATCTTGTGTGTGACTGAACTTTAATACATAGTCAAAGAGAAGTATATTAATAGAATAGCATGAATAAACATTCATATCTTTCATGTCAATATATATATGGGGTGTGATGTTATCCTCTCACATGTATGACTGCCATTAATATTTATGAAGAGTTACTTTTTTGTTCTGGACCAAATTCTGCAATGGGAATCTTTTCATTAACTATAGTAAGCTTTGGATCAGATCCTATGTGTGAATTTCTCATGGACTTCAAGTGGAGTGTCATGCAGGGAAGAGCTGTAGTATGAGACTCCCTACAAAAATATTGTCCATTAGGTATTGAAAATCAGTAACATTTTCCAGAGATATTCACAGTGGACACAGGTATTGCTTTGTTTTGTGGAATTAATTTTGGATGAAATGTTGGGGTTTGTCTATTTTCTGATCAACATTGCCTAAAGGGCCAGGTTTGGATTACTACAAGCTCTGGCACTTGAGACCCACTTTTTCTTTGCTCATGACTGTGGTTATCATACAGATGGAAGCATTCTGCTGTTATGGAACATAAGAACGGCTCTACTTGGTCAGACCAAAGGTCCATCTAGCCCCCTATCCTGTCTTCTGACAGTGGCTGGTGCCAGGAGCCCTGAAGGGAATAAACAGATCAGGTAATCATCAAGTGATCCATCCCCTGTCACTCATTCCCAGCTACTGGCAAACAGAAGCTAGGGACATGATTCGTGCCCATCCTGGTTAATAGCTTTAAATCTGAACTTTAAATCTGCTTGATAGAAGGCTGGCAACTTATTGAAAACTGAAGTCAATATAGCTATGCTTATTTATACCAGTTGAGGATCTGGTCCCAGGTGTTTTTCTAAATATCTTTACTAAGATAATCTTGAACTCATTTTATTTGTAATATAAAATTAATTGGAAAACAGTTTTGGAAATAATTAATTTTTAAAACATTTAAAAGGGGTTACTTCATTTTTATTACAAATGCTGATTTTGTAGATCTAGCTGCTAAGAAGCCAGCTTGTCTAATGAGGTAGCTCCACCTAGACAGAGGCTGAACATTACCCAGAAATTTGGCTAAGAGCCATAGTTGTCACAAGTCTTATTACATTTTAGTTGAAATATAAAGGGAGCAGAAACTGTCTGTATTTAATAACATATCCTGCCCCCATATATATATATATATATGCATGCATAGGGTTTGATTTGGTAAGGTCTGGATTCTAAGCGTTGTTGAAGAATATTAGTATTGAAATTATTTTCAACCCAAAGGAATTATATATGGAATTACATTATATCCAATTTTTAAATGCTTATACAGTAGACTCAGGAAAACAACTTCTATATAAATCAACAAAGAGTCCTGTGGCACCTTGTAGACTAACAGAAGTATTGGAGCATAAGCTTTCGTGGGTGAATACCCACTTCGTCAGACGCAGGGTATTCACCCACAAAAGCTTATGCTCCAATACTTCTGTTAGTCTGTAAGGTGCCAGAGGACTGTTTGTCACTTTTTACAGATCCAGACTAACATGGCTACCCCTCTGATACTTAACTTCTATATAGGATATTTTATGAGTAGACAGGATCTGTCCACAATTAAAAATTATATATGGTACATGTGACATTAAAAATATCCATGAATTCTTTACTCCGCCCCATGTAATAATGGAATGTAATGAAAATGTCTACAATTCAACAAGTGATTTAACAAGGAGCAATAACTTCCTTAATAGATAATAAAATTCTATCCAACTGACATTTATTAGGTGTCATATTTCAGTAGCTACAGTGTTCAGTATATTTGAGTTAATTGTTTTACCTTTTCATTTAATCTTTCCTCTAAAATTAAGAACAAGCTTGAAAAAGGTTTAGCAATACAGTTTTGTTATAGCTAGCATGTAAAGACGAAAAAGAAGTTTTCATATTCAGTCCAATAAAGATTAAGATTAGATTAAGTCAAATAATTTTATTTCCTTTCTGGGAGGAAATTCTTTTTGACGCATCAAAATTGGTTTCATATTGAATACTCTAAAAAAATTATTCACAAAAGAAATTTCAGTGGGGTGTGGGAAACAAACTTGAAGGACTATTGTTAGAATACTTTCAAGGAGGACTTGCAATTTGTCTGATTGCAATTTGTCTGAGCCACTTTTCTGCTCTCACAATCTTGGGACCTTCCTGGCGCTGGTCTAGTCTCCTTTGCCTACCAGTTGCCAACAGCTGCAAGGGGTCATTCCAACAGCCAGGAATTGCCAGGATTTAAACAGCCCCTGGCCGTGCTCCCTCTCCTTGCAGATGCCCTTGTATTAGGTGCCGGGAGGAGAGTGTTGGAGGAGCCAGTATATATGTGTATGCCTAGGTAATATGAATTCCTCCTTTGTAGACATACACATTGGGATTATAGCATCTAGCAATGTTGCTCTTGTATTAAAGTAAATGTGACTTCCTGTACGCTAAAAGCCTACAGAAAGAGATCGTTTTCAGATTGCCTGCCTAATCAATGCAGGGGAAGATGGGGGTTTGTGTGAGTGCATGCATATGTGCACTCTTCAAAGGGTCATGGTTTTCAGCCTGTTTCTGTATGTTGAACAGCAGCAGTCAGTGTAGATGATCCAGATCTTGTTGTATTGGTTAAACAAGACTAGCTGGCTCACATATTTATTTGATAGAGTGGGCTTTGTTTCCTTTCAAATGTGCATAATTGGTTTTAACATAAAACATAAACATTTCAAAAATATTTACACATAGCAAGTTACAAGTGTCAGTAATTTTGGGTCAACACTTAAGAAAGGAATTAATCACTTCTGTTTAATAAAACAAAAAGATCAGCAATAAAGATCACAGATTTTATTTGAACCGCCCAGTAATTCTGCTTTTGTATGACAACACTCTGCTCTCCTTATATGACTCAAAGCTCTATATTTTACTCTTTTGAACAGCTGTACCACTCCTGTGAATCATCTATCATCTACAGTTCAATCTCTGCATACTGTACTAACACGATATGTGAGCAAATAGCGGCATAAATCGATGCTCAGATATGTGGGGATGGTGGCTGTATGAAAAGCAGCATAGGATGAAATGTATGTAAGAGATTTTATTTTATATAAAAAGACAGCAGTTTTCCAGTTGCTCACAGGATTTTTTCTATGGCTATATAGGGAACAAGCATGTGCCTTCCTGTTCACAGAATGTGTTACTATTTATAACTATATATTGCCATCAGGGTGCATGGCATATTGCTAACATGGGAGAGACCATTCATTGCGCCCTGTGGTAATAAGAGTTTAGAGTACTCATTACTTGCTGAATCAGGCCCTATAGTAGCTCATAGAATAGAAACATACATGGAATGTGAAAGACTGCCAGGCAGCTTTCTTAGCATCCACATCCCTGCTTAAGAGACTCCTTTACAACAGATCATTCAGTTCTTCCAGATTCTGCTGAATTCCTACCATTATCTAATTCAAGTACTACCTTTCCATATCCAGTTGTTCTTGCCAGATCCATAGCTGGCTTCATCTCCAGCGATCCTGCCATGCCCTTCCAGTATCTGAGATTAACAATGTTTGCCATTTTCAGACTCATGGCAATCTATATCTCCTTGTCCTAGGGGAAAATGTTTTACAGTTAAATAATACTACTGGTATACACATAATTGGCAATAATATTGCTCCTTTTCAAATATTAAGTATAACATTATTCCAGAAGTTTTTTATATTCAAACATTCCCAAAAACTCATGATTATAGTTTCCTACAGTATATGCTTTTGAACATTTTCAGCACCAATTTGTGCAGATGTAAGAGAGTATGGTATAGTTGATCACACAGTTTAATATACATTATTTATAGGCTGCCATTGCCATTTTTCATAGCAGTTTAACTGCTATCCTACCATCTAATTTATATTCATCTGTCTTATTATTAGTATTGATGGTTTCCGTGCATAGCTGAGTTCTTTAACAAGTTCCTTAAAAAGAGTTTTTTTTTAAGTATCAAAAGGTTTTTAATATATGGAATAATTCATAGATTTAAAGAGTCCAAGGCTGGATAGGACCATTGTGATCATCTAGTCTGCCTCCTGTGTAACACAGGCCATAGAACTTCCCCCAGAATAATTCTTAGAGCAGATCTATTAGAAAAACATCATGTCTTGATTTTTGATTTGATCTTGATTGTCAGTGATAGAGAATCCACCATAAACCTTAGTAAGTAGCTCCAGTTACTCACTGTTAAAAATGTATGCCTCATATCCATTCTGAATTTGTCTAGCTTCAACTTCCAACCATCAGATCATGATATACCATTCTCTGCAAGATTGAAGAGCCCATTATTAAATATTTTCCCCCGGATAGGTACTTAAGGACTCTAATCAAGTCAACCCTTAACCTTCTCTTTGTTAAGTTAAATAGATTGAGCTTCTTGAGTCTATCACTATCAGGCATGTTTCCTAATCCTTTAATCATTTTCGTGGCTCTTCTCTGAACTCTCTCCAATTTATCAACATTCTTCTTGAATCGTGAGTGGCAGAATGGGACACAATATTCCAGAAGTGGTCTATTCCTCTCTATTCCTACTTGAGATTCCCCTTTTTATGCATCCTAGGATTGCATCAGTGCTTTTGGCCACAGCGTCATACTGGGAGCTCATGTTCAGCTGAGTATCATTCATGACCCCCAGATCTTTTTCAAAGTCACTGCTTCCCATGATAGAACCCCTAGCCCATAAGTATGGCTACATTCTTTGTTCCTAGATGTATACATTTATATTTAGACATATTGAAACACACCGTTTGCTTGTGTGCAGGTTACCACGCGATCTAGATTGCTCTGTTTCTGTGACCTGGCCTTTTCATTCTTTACCATTCTCCATATATATCACTGGTCTGGACTTTATTTTGTTCGCATATGATAAATATGATCATGTTATGCTCACACACTAAAATGAAATGATGTATTAAGGAGTGATCAACAGGTCTAATCCTTTCTCTAATGGTACCTTGATGGTGGATGGGCTCGCCTAGCTAAAATCAGTGTATTACTCTTATTATAATCTATTATATTAAGGCTCCTTAATTAATTAGCATTAAATCCACCTTTTTACCATAATCACATCATTTCTAATTTCTCGTTGGCTATTTAACATTAAGCATCATTGTAATTAACATCTGCATAAGTGCCATATCAATCAGTACAGATACCATTTTCCAAAGCATTAATATTTTATCTTAAACACTTGTAAAAATCAGTTGGGACCAAAACATGTTTACAGCATGACCTTTGGTCATGTCCTAACGTATCTCTAACTGTCTGTGAGCTGTCTCACTTTACTTCATTCATATTATACCAGGCCTCGCTGGGCTATTGTCAAGCCTATTTTTAGGAAATAGATTTTTGGGTCCACTTAAATTTCAACACATTTCTACATAACATAAGCAATCATCATATCTATAGGCGACAACTGACAGCAGGAGACCTCTGGCATAGGTTGCTCAAATTGAAGTGTCCCATGATTATGCAGCTTTTTTCCTACACATTATAAGCAGGAGTGTAAGGAAATGGTCATCCTGTTCCCTAGTGTGATTTGTTCGTCTGTACCAGACACCAATTAATTCTGTCTTGTGGTTTTTCTGTTAGAACATTGATCCATAAGCACTTGGGATCATTTGCTTAATAGTGCCTCAAAACCATTTTTGGCATGAAGTGCCACTCCTGTTCCAATTTTGCCCATTTGATCCTTCCTAAATAGATTATAACCATTGATTTTAACATTCAGTCATGGGAATCATCACATCAGGTTTCAGTAATACTAAGAGATCAAATTTATGCTCATAAATGAGCAATGCTAATTCTTGTTTGTTATCCAGGTTCCTAACACTGGTGTTTAGGCAATTAAAGACATTTTTTGATTTACTTTTAAGTTGTTATAATCCAAATTAAAGTTTGCAAAGAGAAATTGACATCCTTAATACTATTCGTACATCAAAAATTTGGTTGTGATGCAGTTACACTTGCCACACACACATAACACGTTTGAGACAAACCACAAAAGCAAGGAAAGGAAAGGTTCAGCCATCTTACAGTAGCTGTCATCTGCTTCCCTACCCACAAATAGGATTTGAAGGTAACCTTGAAAATATGAACAAAGTATGACCAATGCAGCATTGCTTTCTTGGGTCTACAGACAGCCTGAAACAATAGCTCAGAGATGTGAACTGCCATATTCATTCAAATGGAGTCAGTAACTCTGAACCCAAAGAAGCCAACTTACATGTCAATATGGACCATATCACCACTGCTCATTTGAGCAGAACCATTCAAACCAGGCATGGCTGTAGTGGAGAGGGGGACCTATCAGGGAGCCAGTGATTCTCAGCTACTTGGCCAGAGTGTAAAATTAAAGCTGCAGAGGGACAGCTTCAGTCAGTAAGCATATGCAGCTGGCATACAATCTCATCTGCCACAATAGAGCCTCACTCTGCCATGTTCCTTACCCTCCCCTCCCAGACATACTCTCTGCCCTACCTTCCTCATCCTCAGTGTGCCCTGCCATACCCTGAACAATCCTGAATTCCCCTATGCTGGGTGGCAGAGTTCCAGTGGAAGAGGCAACAAAGCCACCTCTGTTAGCTTTGCACCAGCAGAGATTTCAGCTATGTGGGGAAATTCTCCAATGCAAATCTCCAGCTATCTCTGAAATTTATTTTGCGTTGTGAAATTGGCAGACTGGAGAATCCAACCTGGTGAAAAGCTGCCTTTTGTGAATTCAGAGGACTTTTATCTATGTCCCACTCACCATGTTTTGCAGGATGACTAGATTGGCACGATTAATACAATACTAGTGTTCAACTTTGCGAGGTGAGCAAAACTGGAAGAAATGAGAACATCCACTCAAAAGGCCTGTGACCAGCTTCCCGCTGGTCACTCTGGGAATTAGCTCAATCCTTGGCGGGGTGCCCACTGCTGGTGGTGTCCCGTCCGTCCTCTGCTCCTTTGTTGTTGTCTGGACCTACATTGCTTCCCGCTCGGCGGCATCCTCTTCAGGACACTGCCCGCCGGTAGTGCCCACTGGTCCAGTCTCACCCCCTTCCAGGGGCCTGGTGTTATGAGCAGTCCTTCTCTGTGCCCCAGCCACCGTAGTCAATCGCACCCCATAGTCTAACCCCTAGAGTCAGGGGTCTGGTGTAGTCCACTATCACCACATCCACTAGCTGGGTGTTTGTGCAAGAGGGAAGGGGAGACCCAGGCCAACCCAGGGACCCTTTGGTGGCAGCCTTCCTGCCCCCCTTCTCTCCCCTTGTGTGCTTCTCTCCCTGGGCCACTCCCCCTTAGGCCCCTCCCTCAGGACCTGCAGCCTGGCAGGTAGCGGGCGGGAGTACCCTTCTGCTCCCCCAAGCTTGCCCAGCACTGTGCTGTCCCAGCTGCTGGTCTCCTCACTCAGGAGACAGACCTTCCCCTCCGAAGGTCTGGGAGAGACTGCCTGCTCCTCTCTTAGGCAGCCTTTATATAGGACCTAGTCTAGCCCTCATTGGCTGACTCTAATCTTGGCACTGATTGGCCCCCAGTAAGCCCTTTTCTAACTGGCTGCCGGCCTGCACAGCCGCTCTGGCCTACTCTAGCCCCTCCTACCACAGGGCCGCTCAGTGAAATCTTGACTGACAAAACTGAACACTAATTGTGTCATTGTGTCACTGAGATTAAGTGACCTCTCACAGGACATATAGTATATCATCAATACCTATATTATACCATTTTTATTATAAGTTTTCTAGGGGTGAGAAAGTTAGGTATAATAATAGAGCTCTTTCCTTCTCTTTTTCTAGTGAATTATTCACAAATACATTAAAGCTGTATTATGTAGACATTTTTATAGTATTTAATAGAGAATTATATCTCTATTGCTGAATTCTGCAGGACAATTATAGAAAAGAGATTTCTCTATTAAATTCTATGGATTTTTAGAGTAATTTCTGTAGAAATGATTTAAAATTTCTATAGAAACTAATTGTCTTCATCTTTACTTAAATTTTACACAAAGTTTTAATAAAGAATGCTAGTCTAGACGTAATTTTCAGTGTATGACATGCTCTGTCCTTCAGGAGCATGAAACCAATCGGGTTTCTATAGGAATTTTAAAAAAGATGCTGTTTACATTTTAAAAAGGCATGAGTGTGTGTGTATGGTGTGGCACTGAGATACTGTAGTGATGGTGGCCATATCAATACGTAACTAATATCTGCTATCTGTATACATATCTGCATAAATGTGGGGTGACTGAATTACTCATGAGTGGTGAAACCAGGAGTTAATTATGCAGGTTATGTAAAGGTTTTGTTAGTATTCACTTGAGAGAACTGTATTCTGTATATGCCACACTTTACAGAAAACCCAATTTGGGAATCCTTTAAGAGTTTAAAACCCCCAAAACTATGCTCATATTTGTCAGTTGTCTTAAGTACCAAGCTTCAAACTGAATCGCACTCAGGAAGTGGTTAAAAAACACTAAAAAATGCCTTAAATGCCCTTTCTGTAGTTAAAAATGCCATGAATTCAAAGTCTGTTCTATCATGACCTTCCAGATTTAGTAGCAAGTGTTGTAATTTCTATCATCCAGTGAAATAAAGTTCCTATTTCTAACCCTACAGGGCTCAAGACAAGAGATTTCATAATCATGATTGATAGATATAATTGTCACTGATGCAGGACTGATTTTTTGCCTATCCTGGATCTCAGGCCAAGGTAATTTTAGGAGCAATTTTCTCAAGTGAGGAGGGAAGGAGAGAAAATTTCTGTGGCAGGCTGATTTAAAAGAAATGTCATCTAATCAACATAGTTTAATCAAGAAGGATCCAACATGATATATTTTGATAAAAGTCTATTATTCAGAGAAACTCACATTTTCTTTGAGAATTACAGTCATTTTCAGAATTGCATTAGCATTGAGCCTAACGAGAGCTCATTAGAGGAAAAAAATTTTACCAAAGGACTCTCTTCAGCACAGAGTACTGTGCATTGTGTCTGGGCTCAAGCATCTGGAGGATTGTTATTTATTAGTTTAATTTTTGTGACCTTCCCAATCTTTTTAATGATCTTTAATGACACCTATGTATGCACCATGACAACACCATAGCTAATTAGATCACAAAGGGAATAGAATCATAATCTTGTTTAGAAACACTTGAGGTTTACCCCATAGGTTAAAGCAGTGGTTCTCAACCAGGGGTACACATACCCCGGGGGTACACAGAGGTCTTCCAGAGGGTACAACAACTCATCTAGATATTTGCCTAGTTTTACAACAGGCTAAATAAAAAAACACTAGTGAAGTCAGTACAAACTAAAATTTAATAGACAATGACTTGTTTATACTGTTCTATGTACTCTACACTGACATGTAAGTACAATGTTTATATTCCAATTGATTTATTTTATAATTATATGGTAAAAATGAGAAAGTAAGCAATTTTTCAGTAATGGTGTGCTGTGACACTTTTGTATTTTTATGTCTGATTTTGAAAGCAAATAGTTTGTGAGATGAAACTTGAGGGGTACACAAGACCAATCAGACTCCTGAAAGGGGTACAGTTGTCTGGAAAGATGGAGATCCATTGGGTTAAAGGACAGTGTCTTCTGTCCATAAAAAATGTCTTCCTCACCAAAGTGAGATGTAATAACTTTTTATATTATTGGTTTGCTGTTTGAAAGAAATCAAATATCCTTGAGAATGCCAATTAATGACAAATTCTACAGAACTAAAGTAAATGAAATAATACAACTCTTGTTTTAATTATTCTTGTTGTAACCAGTACTTCTAAAATTCCTTCTATTTAACACCCCTTTACAACAACAACAACAACAATAATAATAATAATAATAATAATAATAATTTGTATTATAGAAATGCATAAAAGCCCCAAACAGGAATAGGACCCAATTGTGTTGAATACTGTACAAACACAGAGGCATCAATATGTCTGGGTGCTTTATATGACCCACAACATCATAATCTCTTTGTGCCTAGGAGAGAGAGTTCCTGACCTGTAGGGCTTACTGTCTAAAAATAGTATGGTATCAAATAATTGTTTTTGGTAGTATTTTTAAATTGTATTGTATATTTTGGTTAATATGTTTCCATAGTTTGCTTTATGTACATGACTTACGGTATTTGCCATCTATATTTTGTGTACTTGTTAAAGTTTTTTTTTCTTTTTGTGTGTCAGATTTAATAAGATATTAAATATAGTGTCTGTTTTTAGACGGTTTATTAAAGATTAAGGGCCCAAACCTCTGGTATTCTGGGTACCCTCATTTCCCACAGGGCCATTGAGAGTTCTGCAGAGGACAGGCATTCAGAGAGGATCATATTGTGTTTTATGCTTCCTATGATGATAATCCTGTAAGCTGTTCTTTATGAACAAACCCATCATTGAGCCATATTCTGCCATCCTTATTCCTGTGGAGTAGTAGTGTTGGACCTGATCATGAAACTTTTTGAACGTGATGGATGCCTGTGCATATGTGGAGCCACATTGCTTCAGTAGAGCTGACTTCAGGTGCGAGGGTTCACCCATGCAGTCAGCCACAGGTGAAGAGCCCTTCTCCACAAGTAGTTCAGTTAATTTCAGTGAGACTACTTGTGGGCTGAAGTGCTACTCAACAAGTGTAAGGGTATCAGATTCTGTCTCTTTGTATATTCTCTTGACTAAATTTTGCCACCTTTACTCATGTTAAGTAGCATCTGACCTACAAGAGTGCCCACTGAAATGAGTGGGACCATTTATGGAGTAAGGTACTGCGCTGAGTAATAGCAAGCTGCATTACATTTTTGTTATTTGTAATTTTTCTTTTTTTATCTGTTTTTTCTTATCAAATCCTTATCACTTTATTTAAGTATGTTCTTCTTTTCTTTGTTTGTGTTATATATTTGTTTCTGATTTTTCCCTTTCATATTTTTTTAAAAGACTTCCCTGACCACTATTAATTCTCCGTTTAGACATTTGTGTTTTCTTTTTAGTGTGTTGTGGTTTATGGTTTTAAAGTGCTGCTTCTTGATCCTTCTCTCGGTTTTCATTATGATTACTTACTTCACAGTGTGATTTTGGTGTCTTTGTTTAGATATCTTCTCCATCTTCTGATATTAGGCAGATTTTTCATATTTGTTTTTTGTCTCTTATTTTTTCACTTCTTAACATTTTACAAGTGCTACACCAAAGTAGATATCTGGTTTATTTAGGCTCAGAAGTGCTGTGCACTCAAACGCCCCATCTCGGTATCTCAGGGAGGAGCCCAAGTTTAGGGTTTAAGGTCACCAGATTTAATCCATTCTTAGGTTCTGCCGGTTTACCATCCCACACTGTATTCTACAAATCACTTATTGTTGATGCTGTGAGAAACTTCTTGCTTTTGCACTGCAGAAGGTTAGAGGAGCTATTCTTAGTTTCAGTTCATGCTGGCTCCAACCCACTGAGTTTCACTTTGATTTTCAACCTGAAAAGTTCAAGTGGAAGTCACCTGAAATAATCAGCTATTGCTTGGGTTGGCATCAAACCATAAATCAATCCAGGTTGGATTCAAACTTGGCTCAACGTGACTGAAACTCAGCCTGTGGTTGCTTGAAACTTGGCTCAGATTCTCCAAAAGTGCACAGTCTGGACAAACTAGCCTGAGATTTGGGTTTGTTACAAATCCAAATGTGGGATTTTGTGGTGAAACATTCACAGCTTTTCTTTCTTTCTCTCTTTCTTTCTTTCGTTGCATTAGCAATAACAAGAGCTAGTGAGCTTGATTTATCACTATGCTACTTGACCAGTTAGGGCCCGTTTTTCACCAGGCAGCATCCACTTGAGTGGACATAATCTTTATTGCATCAATACCTAAAAGCACAGGTGATGCAGTAGTTTCTATCCTTTGAACATTCAGGTGTTAGAGTCAATCTATCATGCACAAGTGCACATGCACATATGCTGGCATGCGCGTTTTCACATGTACAAGTAAAACTGAGTTTTATTCCTCAGTCCTTGATTTTCAGATGTGCTGAGCATTCATGTCTCCGACTGGAGTCAGTGGGAACAATGAGTGCTCAACACCTCGAAAACCACTGTGTTTAACTTCAGATCTGATCCTGCTGAGATGTAGAATTAGTTAATTATGAAGCCTCAATACAAGAAAAGAAGACAAATCCCATTTTGAATCATTTGTGTTTTTCTAACTTCCATCACTCTTTCCAGTCACTCATTCCAATGGAATTCACCAAATTACTAAAACACAGTTTGAAATGTAACAGGGGACGCAACTACAATCATCGCCATTTATTCAAAAATAACTCATGTTTTTATATGAACTTTAATGCATACCCTTGGGCAGTATCTATTCCATATATTATCTCTTTGGACCATGAACACCTTCTTTAGCTATGCCCTAACAAATATAATGCACAAGAACAATATTTTATCAACTAAAATTTTGCTTTTATAATCTTCTCATTCATTTACAGAAATTCCTTGTTTCGCGGTATGCTTTTATGTCACGCATGTGCATTACTGGTCTCTACAATTCTTAAAAAGAGATCTATTTTGTGAGTTGTATGCTCCTTGGCTCTGCAAAGTAGTATAATATCATGGAATAATATAAATGCAACTTCTCTAAGGACCACACTAAAGGAATCTATATAGGCCCATGTGTATGAGCATCTGAGGGTATGTCTACAGTATAATTAAACACCTGCAGCTGGCCCATGTCAGCTGACTTGGGCTTGTGGGGCTAGGGTTAAGGGGCTATTTAACCATGGTATCAATGTTTGGGCTTGATACCAGAGCCTGAGTCAGCTGTCACAGGACAGCTGAGGGTGTTTAATTGCAGTGTAGACATACACTTATAAATGTAATATTGTTTGTCTTGCTCAGAGTTGTCCAGTTAATCGTAGAGGTCAAACATGCACTCACAGAACTCACACTTTGGAGCCTGAGGTACATGTAGAGAATCCTAGCCCTTCTGAGCTGTCAGTATGTTTTTTAGGGAATAAAAAGGTTAAACAAACTCCTCTCTGGTTTCTTATGAGTTTTGTTGGCACCACCAGCAGATTCAAAGAGGAGTACAGCTCTGCTTTCCTGATAGAAAAGAGGATGGGCGAGAAAGGAGAAGACTGAGAGATTACAGATCACATCTTCTCTCCTCCTCATTTTTGTCTGTTCTTCTCCCACATCTCTCATTTGTTTCTCTCCATTCACTGGCACTTCTTCCATCCACTCCTAAACATTCCTATCTACTCATCTTCTCATTCCTCTTCTATCGTGCTAGCCATGCAAGGGGTGATGTTCACTTCTAGAAGCTCCTTCAAGCAGCCTCCATGCTCTGATTGAAACACCTGGACAGAAAAACCAAACTGGCAAGTGCCTCCCCAGTTTAGCCCTCTGAGTTAGGTTGAAATGGAAGCCTTAATGGAAGGCATGTAGATGAGCAGTTAGCGGTGTGTTCTCCATCCTTTCTCCTTTTCTCTACCTTCACTTTCCCCTTTAATGTGGTCATCATATTCCCCTCTCTCTTGTACATATATGCATGTCTGTGTATACATATTGTTTAACATAGAACATGCTGAAAGAACCTGTCTGTAGCCGAGCTGGTAGTTGTGAATCCTCTTCACTGTTTGTGCTGACCCTTAAGAATGGATGTTTCATATGTTGGAACCAACAGGGCTGAGGGATGCTTGAGGATCATCATTGGTACATACAGAACCTTGTGTGAAGTACCTGGAACAAAAGATCTTTTTCTGTCTGAGACAGCGTAATGTGGATGGTTAGGATCGGGAGAGAATTTACAACCTTACAGAAGGAAAGAAGGGCTCAAGGAAAGGAGAGCAGAAAAAGAGAAGATGCTAGCATGGGGAAGGCCTGTACTCTTGGCTCATTTTTCAAAAGGGTAAAAAAGCACATAATGAAGTTTTTAATTTACCAGGAAAACTTTCATTTTAACTGAAAGTGACCAGCAATGAGCACTTGGTACCTTGGGGCATTCTTGTGAAGCACAAAGTGCCTCTGAGGTGACAAGTGCCCTCAGTTTCCATTGACTTTAGTGGAACTTGAGGATGCTCATCACGTTCTGGAGGCTCTCAGCACTTCACAGAATTGGGCACTATACCTATTCTGTGATAGTGGTCCATTTGTAATACTCATCTCTAATCAATACACTGTGCAACAGCAACCTGCAAAGAAAATCCCAAGACAGATATTCTCCTTTAAGATACTGGCTGCCACAGCTCAACCAGATCTGTAAAACCTGACAGAACAAAACCAAAGCAACCTTGTCAGAGAACAAGAAGCTCTGTGCCTTTAAACATCTGTTTAAAAAAAGTATAAAGGAACTCATGTGATTTTGATCCAACCCTTTGAGGACCCTTAACAAGTCTGATTGTGAGAATAGTAATAAATGACCAACTTCTACAAGGCATTTTGGGTGGGATTTTTGAGCTTAAAAAGGAAACGTTGAGAATCTAAAAAAGAAAATTGTCATTGAATCTAAGGATAATATGGCCAGAGAGTGACCAGAAAGGATTCTGATGAATGCTGGAGTCTGAAGGAAGCTAAGAAGTTAAGGGAAAAGCAGTGGCCTTTCTGACCTAACTTGGAAGCCTGCTGTGTCTTTTGTTCAGGTAATGTTTAATAGTTTGCATGTACATTGTCTTGTTCTATGATCTATCAAATATTGCCTAGAAATAGGCAAATACAATAAATGGAATTGCTTTACAAATATGTGTCTACACATAGAATATAATATAGGTTGGACTGGTAGTGCTGCCTACTACTAAGGTTGCTTAAACGCCTGACACTTCCCATTATAAGACCCTGTTTTCAGTTACTTTTATTATTGCCTCACTGTAACCATTTTGACTGAAATGTTAAATGCCAGCTGTCTGCCTCAGGCTGAATTTTTTTTCCTTTGGAAAAAATTATTCAGCTGTTTCTGAGAATGAGGCTTTGGAAAAAACATTGTTTTGCTGACTTTTAAAAAGTTGTGGTGACCTTTTCTTGGAAAGCTGTAGTGTCCCCCATGCTTTGGATCAGGGACTTGAAATTTATCAGGGAACAAGGGGCATTTTTCCCTCAGCGTTTTGCTATCCTCACGAAAATCTGCCCCAACTTGGCCAAATTATGTCTTTGAAAAATTGCAATTCTGACATGCTCAGGGGAGACTTCTTAGATTTTAACAACTGAAATCTTCCTAGATCCCATCTTCATTAAGCACACTTCAGCCTCTCACAGCTCCTGTGTGCCATCCCCATAGAGCAGCGGAGCATTGGGGCTCAGTGTAATGTCGTCTTTCAGCTGGTCTGATGGGAGTGGAAGGCAGCACTGGAACTAAGAGCAGGGATCCTGTCTCTTGTGTGTTCTGAATGAGGCACACCCACCCTCCCTCGCTAGCACCCAGGCAATGTAGAGGAGGAAATCATCTGATTTGAATGCAAGGGGAGCCAAAAGCCAGTCAGGGGGTGGGAAGGAAATAGATTAGGACAAAGTGTCTGGTGAGGCTGGAGAGTGTTGGGGGAGAGACTGGGAATGGCAGGTGGGAGGCTTAGACTGGAAACTGCTGTTTGTGTGTAGAGGGGAGCCTGGGACTGGTTGGGCAAGGAGATTATGACTGGGAGGTGGATGGGAAGAACACGAGGACTGAGAGCCATTAAGGGAAATGGTGTGCTGGGGGATTAGGAGCCAGTTGGCTGCAGAGGAGATGAGGTGGCAGTGAGTGGACAAAGAGCTAGGGGGAAAGGGGATGGTTTGGACAAGGAAACTGGGACTAGGACCTAGTGGTTCTGTGATCTGGGGTGGGCAGACATCTGACAAAGAGCTGGGGTGTGTGGGGAGAGCTGGGACTTGTTGGGCAAAGAGACAGGAACAACAGGCCGGGAAAGGGTGAGACAGAGGACCAGGAGGATGGTGAAGAAGAGACTGAGATTGGATGAAGAGGTTTGGAGGGAGGCTAGTACTGAGAACCAGTATGGGGAGAGGGGAGTGACAGATCAGATATCAGAGGGGCTGGGAAAGAGCAACTGGGAGTAGCTGAGCAAGGAGACTGGGGCAAAGAGTTGGGGCAGGTGGTGGGGAACTGGGACTGGCTGAGCAAGGATACTGAGACCAGGATGAGAAACCTTGAGGAGTGGAGACTGAGACTGGGAGAAAGAGCTATGGGTGGGAAAGAGACTTCCTCCCGCACCACATAGGAGAGGACAGGGTACAAGAGGCCAAGCTTGAGGGAAACAGGCAGAAGAGTCTGTACCCATTAGAGCACACTCATTCCCAACCCCTTGTAATGGAACCCAAGATGCCTGAGTCTGACTATTGCTCTGCTGTCAGAAAATATCATTGAAACAAAATGTGCATCTTTTGTCCCCTCTAGTCCTGGTCCTCACAGAGAATGAGTTAGTCCATTAGCTCAAGTGACAGAGGTCTGTGCGGTGGACCTAAAGGTTCCAACCCTGATGCTGTGCCATGTGGGTGATGACAATATGATGACACATGATTAAGGATGCATGTCTGTCACAGAGGTCATGGAAGTCACAGATTCTGTGACTTTCTATGACCTCTGTGACTTCTGTATTAGCTGGTGCTGGCTCAGGGGCTGCCCTGGCAGCAGCAGTTTGCGTGTGTGGGAGGGACTCAGGGCTGGCGATTGGGGCAGGGGCTCCCCGGCTCCCACTGGCATGTCCCTGCAGCTCCTAGGCAGAGAGTCAGGGGGCTCTGTACACTGCCCGTACCCGCAGGTGCACTCTCCGCAGCTCCCATTGGCTGCAGTTCCCAGCCAAAGGGAGCTGTGGAGTCGGCGCTTGTGGCGGGAGCAGTGCATGGAGCCCCGCTGGGTGCTCGTCCCCCTAGGAACTGCAGGGACATGCGGAGATGGGTAGGAAGCCTGCCAGCCCTGCCAACCCCTCCCCAGCACCAGAGGGGGTCCTGGGCAGCATGCCCAGCCCAGACCCCTCTCAGCACCAGCAGGGGTCCTGGGCAGCACAGAGCAGCCCAGCCCCCCAAGCCAAGCACCAGTGGTGGTCCTGGGCCATGCACCACCCACCTCCCCACCCCGCCTAGCACCAGCAGGGGTCCTGGGCCATGCACAGCCCACCTTCCCTCCAGAACCAGCAGGGTTCCCAGGCCACCCTCCCAGAGCACCCATAGCCCCCCGCCCAAGTTTTAGTTGTGGGTATATAGTAAAATTCATGGACAGGTGACAGGCCATGAATTTTTGTTTGCTGCCTGTGACCTGTCTATGAGTTTTACTAAAAATACCCATGACTAAAATGTAGCCTTACACGTGATGAAATATCCATTTTCCTGTTCACTTCACTTGCAGCTGTGGGTGCTCAACATGTCTGCAAATCAGGGTGCAGGGTGGGTACCCAGAAAATGAGGAACACACTGTTGGTGATTGCCTGTGAAAAGTTTAAGTGACTTGCCCAGCCTCACATAAGAGCTTCATGGCAGAGGAAGGCATAGAATACAGTTCTAAAGAGCAGCATTCAACTGCCTTCACCTTTAGACCACCCTTTCTCTTCCTGCAGTCCCCTGCCTCATTCACTGCACACTGTTCAAGTTCTACAATAAACGAGGCCTGGTCCTACAAACAGCCTCCTTCACTACAGAATCCCAGCTCAATCCCAGAGCAGTGCACTGAATGAGGCAGTGCGTCCTGTGGAAAAAATAGTATGTGATCACTTTAATTATGGCATTTCCTGACTTTTGAATGCTTGAATTTATGACCTTAATACGGTTCTTTTAGCATAGCTTTGTATATATAAATAAAATGAGAGTAAGCGAGAGAGCAGCTGGCAATTGTTGAGTTCTGAGGCTACTATTCCATTGAGGTTTTCTGCAAGAGTGAAGCTCGTGTGAATTTTGTTGTCAACAGAACTCCAGGATGGAATTTGGAACAGACCCTCAAGTGATATAACGAGGTGTAGCCTCACTGACATCACAGGAACCTTGACAATTTACTCCAGCTGAGGATTTGGCCCCATATAGTTATATTGCATGGATCTGTCTTATGAATTCTATGTAGGCTTCTCGTCCCTCCTCCCTTTTCTGTTTCTACTATGTAGCATCCTTAAAGGGCTTCCCTTGCTGCTTCTCCCTCTTGTATCTTACAGAGGGTTCTTGATTTCTTCTCAGTTCCCATGTGGTGGATATTTTTAATTTCTGCTGATGTCACCTTTCCCTACTGCTCCGGGGAAGGCTTTACCACTTTGTTATACCTGGACTTTGCAATGTCTTATAAAATAAAAATGCACACGGAAATAGAAAATCAGAACTTTTCTTGTTGGGTTAACATATACTGTTTTAAGGGAGAAAATTATCCCAAAGCACTAAATATAAGAAAGGAGTCTGAGCCATTAAATTCAGATGTTCCCCTAAATCTGTGAGGTTTGGATTCACACTTCTGCTTTTTGCCTATCTCTGCTAAATAATTAAAGGTTACTGAGGTACCATGCCTGAAGTTAGCTAATGTGAACTTTCTTCCTTAACTGCTTATATGGGTAAAACTCTCTTGTGGGAAGACAAATGGAAAGGGAAAAGGAAAAGGTTGCTTGTGTGCCAAGTTGAATGAAGTGCCTTAGGATTCTGCTAAAAAGAGGTGCAGGATGGAATTGCTATCACCAGATCCTGCTGAATTTCCCGTATCTTCATGGTAAGATTCTTTTAATGTCACTGTATCTGCATGTCACCCTTGAGACTTGAATATCGACTGAGGCACTAGGAAGTGGTGGAAGCAGCTACAAGCATGACTGAGAGATCTGTTTGGAATATCACCACGTTCACAATCATCACTGGATTTGCAGTCTGTTTCAATACAAACCAGTATACAGAGGCACATGGCTTTAGGAATTACACCTAGGCAATGGAATAGTCTTTCAGCTAATTGTAGATAATGTTAAAATACGATAAGTAGAAGCTGGAGCACTCATAAAACTTGCAAGTAGGAGAAGGGGAACTGTTTTTCAGTTAGAGGAAGGAAGTTGAGTCCTGTATGGAGTCAGGACTCCTGGGTTTTGTTTGTAGCTCCAAATTACTACCTGACTTAGCCCATGTTAAATGTCAGTTTACTCATCTGCAGAGTGGTTATAATAATACCTACTTCAGAGGTTATATAACTAATTAATTTTTGAGCTGTACTTAATATTTGAGAAGCTGTGAGCTTCTTAGAAGAATAATGCTTTATAAACAAATCATTAATTAAGGAAGGACTAATTTATAACAATGATGTTTTTGAAATCTGTTTTAAGTTGCATTTGTTTCTAAGTGCACTGTTTGAAAGAATAACAATACTCTCTACAGCTCAGAGCAATGTGTTTCTCATCACTTAAGAGGATTTTGAAATGGACAAAATCAAAAATATGTTTATAAATCACATTTGATTCTCTACAACATTATAATCTCCAGTGATATTTGAAAAAAAATTAAAGGTGATTTACAAAGTGTGTGTGTGGGAGTTTGCACCCTTTTTAATTTTATACGTTCTGTCAAAGAAACCTAAAGCATGTTGAAGGATGGAGGTTTGTTATTTTTCTTTTTTTATTCTTTTCTTAACCTTAGAAATATCAGGAATATCAAGTGTGATCTACATAAGTGTTGCTGGAGTACTTGGTGATCGTCTCTTGGCTATCTCAACTATCTTCTGCAAAGATAATATGCCTTTCAACAATATCTGAATAAAAATCCTGTTCTGTAATTAGATTTCACCTACTTAACAACTGTGGTGTCGTGATCCTGCAAGTTCTCCAGTAGCCTGTATAGTCTTTGAAGCGAGACAAAATCTGATTTTCTAATGGAACACACACACATAAAATGCATTTTTTTCCATGTATAACACAGACTCGAAAAGGGTACAAATGCTTTTTACTTTCTAGATCACCATTCAGGTTGAAAATATACTGAGGCTAAATCTATTGATGGGGCAATACTGAAGGTATTTATGGTTTTGTAAAATCTCACTGATCTTCTTTTGCAAACCCAAAGCTTCAGACCTGAGCTTCAGTTGCACTAAAGGCACAATGTTTGGGAAGCGTCCTGTAAGTGGTTCTGGTTTTGGCCCATCTACGTTTCAGACAAGTGGACAAAACTAGGACTGATGGTCATTTTGAAAACTATGGTTGATTTATGTTTTGTTATACAAAAACAAGTTCCTTTCTATCCCAAATCTTAACCACCACCCTCTCCCTTCTTTGTATGGTTGGATAAATGTTATTAATTGTGACCGTTCTCTAACTGGGATATTCACAGTGTTAGGGTAGGTTTGGCTGTGTTCCCCATACACAGAAAGAGAGTGAGAGTTTATTCTTGGACTATAGCAAGTGACAATGATGAGTAGAACAGGAAAAGAATCATGCCTCTGAGAGTGATAAATCCTGTCTATACTAATAGTAGATTACTTTCCACAATACACTGGCTCAGCTGCGCTGTCTGGCAAGTGGGGTCAGGCAGAGGCATAGCTCTGCATGTTCATGGCCTTGCCCACTTCCTGGCCACCTAAGCAGGACTGGGAGTAGCTACCCCTTCAGAGACTGATCTCTCTGCCACACTGTTATTTTTTTATATGGAGCTGCACTCTACATCCCATTGCTTCTCTTCATAAGTATGTAAAACGAGAGACAAACTTGTGCTCGGTGAGAAGTCATCAGCACAGTTTTCTCATGAGATAATCTTGTAATTAAGCTTCTGTATGTTCAACTGGAAGTAAATCTAATTTTACAAATGTCTTTGTTTTAAAACTTATACTTTAAATGAAAATAAATCCACTTTTAGAAGATGCGCCCCCTTAGGTTAATAAAACATATCATCTTTTCAAATTAAACTAAATACATTTTGATTTTTTTTTAATGTAGCACTTTTTTTTGTATCCGAGTATATTACAAATGGTTCAAGAAGCTTTAATTTGCTACTTTATTGAAAAAAAAAACCCACCAGGAAAGGGAGATCAAAAGATATGTGACTGCTGAAAACTAAATGCTTTAGTGATTTAACTTCGACACAGGGTTGTACTCAGAAGTCAGGTTCACTCTTTTCAGGTTGTAATGTGGGTGGGCTATTAACAATAAAGTCCCCATGTTGCAGGCTTTTATTGACAATAATTGTGTCACTCCCTGATAATACCAGTCTATGAAAGAATTACTAAAATTTTGCAACCAGAAATCAAAATGTAGGTTGTAATGGTGAAATATTGTGACTTATCTCTTCTAATTTTTAAAATTCTTGCACTAAAGGCAAGCATAATTTTTCTTCAGCATATAAAGGAAAAGTGTGTTCAAATGAATGTATCAAAATATACATACTTAGTAATATTGCAGCTAAAGTTCTTTGTTGCTTTACAAACTAAAACACAGAGTAAATTGGACTGGAACATCAAATCAAGTCATGAACAAATAACACATTTCATAGAACCAGGGATGGAAACACAGGCAAGAACAATGAGAACTCTCTGAAAGGACATACTCAAATTCTGTTTTGTTCCTCTCTCAAACATCTCACCTTCCACCTCTCTTTTGAAACTCAATCTCTTGTTAGGTCACCCTCACCCGTTCTGTTAAAGCCTTACCTTCCTTTGTCCGTTTTCTGACTTCCTCTTACATTCGCTGTTTTCATTCTCACTGCAGGTTTCAATGTGCCTGCTAATGAACCTCATGAGCATCTTTTTACTGACACTCTTAGTCTGTCATCCAGTTGGTCATCTCTCCAAAAAACACTTGCATGAAATCATTGGCAACACTTCATCTCTCCTTTCCTATCTAGTTTCGGATCATGTCTTCACTTCTTCTGGGCTATGTTTGAACACCCTCTTCACCCTCACACCGCTAACAAAATTACCATATTTTATCACTCTGAAGCACTTTGATACCACTAGACTTCAGCCTCTCTTGCTTATTCTTCCCTCTATGGTCTTGTTCATGTTTATCTTCAGCTTCCCCTAGTTTGAACCTGAATTCTTTCCATATCTTAAATTCTCCTGGTATACTGACCATTATAAATCATGAAACTTAGCATTTCAAAAAAACAGTCTCTCAGATCCACTTACCTTCACCATGCACAACCATCGCCCAGTGCATGGACAAGAATGCTTCTGGATTTCTTATTGACACCAGTCTCTCACATAGCAGAATCTATGAGTAATGCTTTCTACTATCTCCAGCTGGTTAGAAGGTTGCATTCTACCTTGGTGGACAGTGGCCTCGACTCAGTTACATATGCCTTCGTCACCTCCTATTTGTACCAAAGCAATGCCTGAGGAGGTGGCCATCAGCCTGTAGAGAATTCCACCAGTACAATTGCAGTGCATCTACTCAGCAACATGGGATACTCCAGGCACTTCAAACCTGTCCTCCATGTTCTGCACTGGTTTCCTAAAGAGTATCTAATGAACTTCAAGGTCTTGGTCTTTATCTTCAAGGTGCTCAAATGGCCTATGCTCAACAATTCTAAAATGCTGACTAAAGCTCTGGGATAAAGACTGTGGTGACAACTCCTGTCATCAGGCATAGTGGAATTTTCTGCATTAAGGATAAATTCTGTCTGTGCAGGAATCAGAGCTTTCTTGGGGACTGGTTTGAAACTGTGGAACAAACTCCCTCAGGACGTAAAAACCTTCCCAAACTCTTCACCTTCCATTCCAGCAATAAGATGCACTTCTGCAATATTCCCCTGTCTAACATAAATACTGAGCAGAGTGTCCATTACAACAAACAAACAAAATACCCAAAACCTCTACTGGACACACAATTCTCGCCCTGGGCAGAGGATGAGAGAGAATAAACCACAGAGACAGATGTTAGTCATGTTGTTTAACGCACAGCTGGAAGCAGCTCAGATATTTCTGTACCAAAAGAGTATAAAACCCTATATAGAATAGAATGGCTTTGTGTCCGTTACAAGAGCTGGAAACTTCATCTGATATGCTGTTGAAGTGCTCTCACTGTGGCTTAAGAGTTTTAATTTTTACTCCATCCTCATTACCCAAGATTCCTCAGGCCTCATTCCCTGTATGTACCACTAATTCTTCATTCCCTGAGGTCTCATTCCCTTCCTTTAAACAAAAACTGTAGCCTCAGTCAGCCTGACTAACTCAAAAGCACACCCCAAATATTCTCAGTGCATTACACTTCTGAACAGGATGGTGACCCTATTTCACATAATCTAAACAGTGAAGAAGTAAAATAGAAATGGAAGAATTTTGAAATGGGAAATTGATTTTGGTGACTTGTCAAAGCCCGCACAAAATAAATATAATGTTTGATGAAGTACTTTCTTTTTTATGTAAAAGTGGAAAAATTAAGGGTCATAGATTTAAAAGCCTCCTGGGAAAGACTTGATCTTGTTCTTCATGAGTTCACTCCTCTCAGAGGAAATTCTGACAGATGTTTCAGATGGAAATTGTAAGGTTGTTTGCAGTTATTCCCTAAGGCCTTGTTTAATCTTTACAAATGTTAGGTAAAGAATTAAGAATCATTCAACTCTTGCTGGCTATAATCTCAGTGTAATTAAATCAGTGTGCTAAATGGAGTCAAAATCTTCTTTTATCAATAGCTTTAGGCAATCCACAGTGCTTGTTCTTTCAAGTATCACTTAGATGCTATCATTTAATTGATACTAGAACACCTATCCTTTTGTGCATTACTCTATCTTCTCTAGTAATAGACATTTTTGAACAAGATGCCATTGAACAAATCTGAATGTTTTAGATGTCAGAACTTTCTATAGCTATAAGAAATCTTATGCACTGATACTGCAGCTGTAATTTGTTGCAATATGGGATTAGTGTTTTACTGAAAAAAAATAGTTTTTTTTCTGTAACTAATTTAGCATATTCTTTATTTACAAATTTTTATACCTGGGGCATAGACTAATTATCCAGTGGCTGGTTTGAGGTTGGGAAAGAATGTGAATGTGGAATGAATGAGACAACCCTGTTGGCAGCTTTTAACTTCATTATTTCAGAAGATCATAGAAGTCAGAAATGAAAAGACCTCTTGGTGATCCATTCCCTTGCAAATGCTGGATTGTTCTCATCAGATCATTTATAGAGCTTTATCTAGTCTAGTTTTCAATGTCTCATGTAATGTACTTTCACCACTATTCCACAATGAGGAAGTTTGTCCTATGTTTCTGTAGGTACTTCCTTGTGCAACCCTCAATGTTTCCTTCCCTCTCTTTGGAGTGTACACCCTCAAATACTTGTACACAGCAATAACTTGGTCATCATTTGTTCACATTACATGTGTTGAATGAAATTCTGACCATCTTGAAGACTCTGAGAAAATTCCCATTGGTTTCGGTGGGCTCAAGGTTCATCCAATTTATAATAATTCTTCATATGTCCAGCCCAATCCCGTAAGCATTTTGGTGCTCTTCACAGATTTGCCTTCAATTTGTAGAGGGTCCACTTCATGGCAACTAAAAAATTGAGGATGTTGGGGAGAAGGTTTTGGGCACTTAAGACATTAGACTCAGACTCAAGTGATCTGGGTTCAGTTCCATGGTCTGCCACAAGCTTTCTATGTATATTTGGGTAGGTAACTTATTATCACAAGTCCTGGCTCCCCTTCTATAAATGAGGCTAATACTAATATTACCTTCTTTTCTTGTCTGTTCTGTAAGGTCTTCAGGGCAAAGACTGTTTTGTCATGTTTATATACAGTGTATGTTACAGTGGGCCCCAGATCTTGACTGAGGCCTCTGTGTTCTATTTTAACCCAAAATAATAATTCTGTGAAGCTTGTATTGGCATCCTATTTTTGTAGCTGATTTTAAAAGCCAGTTTTATCACTGAGACCAATTGCAGAATAAGTCCCCTCAAACTGAAGTCCCACTAGTCAGTATAAAAAGAATTGCTGGCCAAAACGAAGGAAAGAGAAATAGGAAACTCTCAATCTGTATCTTTTAAAAATACCAGGACAATAAATTTTTATAAAAAAGGGCTGAGCATATAAAATTCACCTTCACCTCACAAACGTCCAATCCATTTGCTCATTGAACTCCCGCATATCACTTACCTCAAAATCCTCATGGAATGAAGCAAAAAATATAAAAACCTGCTGACCAAATTTTTTCCACTTTGTGTGGCTGAATTTATTTCTGTGGGTGCAGTGAGTGATCAGCCCTTATGAAAACAGGACAGTTTGGTTTAGGAGCCTGATTTTAGCATCCCAAATTTTCAAATATAAGAGCCTATTTTGAAAAGAGATGTATAAAAATGTTCAGTAAGGAGTCGGGAGAGAAAATGAAGAAAAAATATTATGAATTCCAATGATTATATCATAATGAAAGTCTTCTAATGATTCACATACTGACAAGTCAGCCCAGATGACCAATAGAACCAGGCATTGTCTGCTTCTCACCAATATCGGTTATTCCCTGGTTGTATTTTTAAACTGGGAATTAACAGTTGTTCATACTTTGAATCAAGCCTCCTCTGGAAATAAAGTCTTCATATATGTCACTTAATCACATATAAAACAAACTAATGGCAATTTTATATTCTAATTCATAAACAAAAAATGGAGGGAAACATTCTTGTTCAGTTAGCATATCCTTAGCTTGGGTGGGCAGATGGGGTCCAAACTTGTTAAAACTGAAATATTATACCTGTGGGGGTATTGGATAGCAACTGAAGTGTAGCAAAGTGTGAAAGAACTATTTGATGAATGTCAGGGACATGAGCTAATGTAGTATAATAGCTATTTCCAGAGTGAACATTTACCCCTGTGCAATGGGATAATACAAAGCTAATGCTCCACTTCAGTCTGTTTTATGAGCCTTCTTTTAGGGTTTAAATGGGGCTGAGCTGGTGTATGGGCTTTGTGCCGGTGTAACACTGACAGACTGCAATTGTTGGTGAGTAGGATCATACCTGGGACCTCTGGAGCTAAATGCATGAGACTTTGCTGCATGAGCTAAAAGCCCTATGGCTCTTAGGTAAGGCTGTAGAACAGACTCATTAGTCTCTCTCTCTCTAAGTGGTCTTGGTGCCACTAGATGGGACAGAACACCATACCCAGAAGGCATGTGGCTTCCACTGGTTCTAATATGGATGAATTTGATCTGAATTTGACCAGAAATATACACATGGATGGGCTTCAGAGCAAAAATTGGCCTACGTAATTTGTAAATTTCATACATTTTTCATTCAAATTAAACTGCTGAACTATACAATGTTAAGGCCAGTGTTTTATAAATTGGCAGCAAATTTCTGTTTCAGTTACATTGGAATAATTCCTTTAAAGTCAATGGAGTTAGAGCAGAAACTGATCCTATACCACCACTTGTGAAGGTAGTCTTCTCTGCTCTCTCTTACAGATCCAAAACTGCAGCTCTCCCATCTCAAGCTCTGATCTCATCAACACTAAACAATCAGGCCATATTAAATGGGAAAGCAACCTCATTCAAAATAAAGGAGATGGGCATGCTGTCTAGAGTGCATTATATTAATGCTGATGTCTTACGAACCCTGAGCCAGATTCCTGTTTCAGTTACATTGGTGTACATCTGGAGAGGAGGAGTCATCATACATTGGGGCTGGTGGGCCACCAAGCTTTCTCCAGAGACCACTTGTCACTGTAATGATGGGAAATAAGAGAAACGAGAGATGTTTGTCACATAACACAGTCCAAACACCTCATCTTCAATTGTTGAGGCTATCAGATTTCTCTTTCTTCTAAGAAGACTCTCCATCACATTTGTAGTGAGGGGTGATGAAAGTTTGGGCTGTTTTCTCCCCTTTCTGTAGAAGGAGATGGAGGAGGGTAAATAGAATTTTCTTAAATCTCAAATAAGAATTAGATTTGGTTTAGTGATGAGTGAAAATGGAGGGAGGCTAACCCAGCAGCACTTTCTGGAGCTTCACCATCAAACAAAGGAGACAATCTAATCTGGAGTTAACCATTTTTGAGTGGGGTAATTTCACAAATAAGAGATGACCTGTTAAGCATTTTGGGTCATGATTATGCTCTTTATTTGAGCTGTACGGGAACTGGAATTTCTGTCCTATGGAAAACATTGAATTTCTGAAGTACAAAAATTGTTCCCGATTAGAATGAAAAATTGTACATGAAAATTTTTCCATGTGAGGGACATTAAAAAAAAATTGGAACCAAAATGGAATTTTTCAAAAATATATAGTCCAAGCTTTCCATTGACTGGGTAGCTGATGAGCCTGAGAGCATCAGAACCTGAGAAGCCCTATTTCTCATGATCTCTGCCAGGCAGGTGAGCTGGCAAGTAACCATGCCTGACTGGTTTTGGTTGAAAGTTTCAGTGGATGTCAGCCTGATGTCACATGAGCCTATAAGCATGGGAGAATTGGATGGCAAAATCCAATGGACTGTCTGCCCAGATTATAACACGTTTAAGATAGGTGGAAATGTATACCTGATTTAACACCCTTCTCTTACATGCTCGCCACAATTTCCTAAATATAAAATGTGGGCCTATTTCCATCTCTTTTAAATCAAAGCTACCTGAAAATTATTTAGATGCTTACAACATGAAACTCTAAGTCATCATTCTCTCCCATTTCTTTGATTTAAAATAAACTTGGTTACAAAAATATAGAGTGCTCTCTGGTTCCATGACCTGGCAGTTTTAGTTTTTCCATTGAGTGAATTTTTATATCTTTTTAGGAATCAGAGGTTTAGTGAAATGCTGACCCAACTTAAATTGCATTTATGCAGTTATATACTTAACCTCAAATGCACTTATGAGTTTTTATTATAGTGCAAGAGAGCTAATTCTTAGTTTGTTGAGTAGTCAGGTACAATTACTGACTTTGGAAAATGTTACTTTCTGGAGAGTACAGGGATAAATTAAATAGGAAAACATTATACTCTTAACAGCCTGACGTTACATTCCTTCTGCACCCTAACCTCCTGTTTGCACAAAAAAACCTGGATTAGGCACTGTGGTAATTTGGAAATATTTCTCCACAATTTATGAATTTGGTGTGAGATTACGAACTCTACATATCTGTATCAGGCCGAAAACTCTTCACTATTGCCTCTTTGTTCCATGTTGGTCTGAAGTTCCAACACATAGAGATACAGAGCTGACAATAGAGGGTAGTTGACTGTAAGTACCTAACCACTGGAAACCTATTCACTCTAGACAAAAGACTGGTCCCTGCCCAGAAGAACTGGTTTAGAATGGGGGAGGTTGTGTTGGCAATGAAGTCACTTAGCAGAAAGTTGTGTTCAGATGCGGACATGGGGCAAGGGTGTCACCTGGCAGAGGGGGCTATAAGGTTTTTAAAGGGCAGAAACTGTTCTGTTCTGAGGCCATTTTGTCTCTAACTCAACAGGAGAAAGCACAATCACACAAACTGTGGAAAGATGCAAACAAATCGGAAAGATCCCAGAGAAGAGCAATAGAAATGATAAAAGTTTTAGAGAACATTACCTATGAGGAAAGGTTAAAAAACTGGGCATATTTAGTCTTGAGAAAAGAAGACTCGAGGGGAGGAGGGACCTGATAAGTCTTCAAATACGTTAAGGGCTGTTATAAAAAAAGACAGTAATCACTACTACTCCCAGAGCAGCTAAGTTGCTGGATAGCAGTCTTCTGGACTCAGAAAGGAATGCCAGATGGAAGATCTGTGCTCTGAGTGTGTGTCTAGGGACCTCCAAGATTGAAGCAGTGGCAGGGTTCCATTCAAGATCCAGGAGCTTAAAACACCTGTGGTATGCAAGGTACAGTGGTTTGGACTCCCCTGACAGAACTCCTATGGGTGGCCAAAAGGGGGCACCAAGCAGGATCTGTGACAGGCACCAAATGATCAAACTCAATAAAAAAAAATATGTTGAAATTTAAATCTTTGGGACTGGATTCTCATTTATGCTGTGGCCATTTTACACCTCTCTGGCAGTGTAATGCGACCTTATAATGAGGGCAAATTGTGTTTACAAGAGTTGTAGAAAGTGGCCTTAATGCAAATGAGAATCGGGCCTTTCTTCTAAAATAGTAAGTACGACCCTATGAGTCTTAAATAGAAAATATATCATTTTTGCCTGTCAAACCTTTCACCGTATTTTCCTTTAAAAGGAAAGTTGGCAATACTGATATACTTTTCTAATTAATACCACAGTAAGAAGTTCAATTATTGCGTCTTTGTCCTTATAATTACAGTTTTATTTATTTATGAGAGCTCTGAATGATTGATTGGGTCGAAATTAGCTTCCTTTTCTTTAATGGTTCTAAGAAACATCATCTACCTTAAAATATTTTGCATGTAAAAGATTACATTCCTTTTGTCTTGTGTCTCCTGTGAAGCTCACGTTCATGAGCACTGTGCCCTCGAGAGACCATGGATATGTGCCCCTGAGAAGAAAACAATTGACTCAGTTGGTTTTGTGGCAGCCATGGCTGTGGCTGAAGAGACCCACTCGAGAGAGACAATCTCTGCCACATCAGTCACATTTAAAGGTGGTGTTTCAAACTTCTGGGCTCTGTCTTCTGCAAGCTCTTTTCTCCTCTGCTAAGCTGGACTACTTCCTCTCATAAATTAGGAGACATTTGTTAAACTCTTGTTTCCAAAGGCTGTGGTCCTGAGTATGATCTTCCCAGTTATCCTCATCCACTTCCATTTCTTTGAGGTCTTGCTTGCAGCATCAATTTCTAAATAATTACAATTTTAATTAAAATATTAAGTTTCTAACCCCAGAGAATGGTGAAGATAATCCTTCAAATGTTAAAGTGAATGAAAATTGGTGCAGTGTGTTTTTTCCTAAATCTGCAGATAGACAAGCCCCAGTGCCTCTGTTGCTGCTCAGAGTTGCCTCCAAGTATCAGAAAAATGAAATGAGCAAGAAACCAGTCAGTTTCAATGCAGCTATTCAGAGCTCTACTTAGGAACTGAAAACTAGCAGGAACAAGCATTGGAATTGTTTTCTGGGGAGAAGAATAGGAGAGAATAGGGAAGGGTGCAGTAGAGAAAATTTCTCTCCTTCCACTCCTCCTAGCTGAGGGAAGACCTCCTCTACTTGCTACTTCCAGGAACCTCTAGTAGAGCAATGGAGGACTCCCTGCTCCTGTAACAACCAGTAAGACAGAAAATTACTTCTCCCTTCTAGCAGCCTGATGGGGTGGGTTTAAAATTGATCAGACTTCTATTAGCCAGAAGCTGAAAAGAAAATGAGAGTCCCTCCAGCAGCAGGCAGGGAGAGCGTTGTGGAAGAAATCCTTTCCCTCCTTCTCTCACTCACACCCACATACTATTCACAGATGAGAAGAGGTTCCCAGGTGGTTGGGTTTCTGACCAAGGCCTGGTTTCTGGACTACACTAGTGGGGCCCCTCTACCCTTGTCTTTCATATGTATCTCAAAAAAGTAGGTTTAGTCATCTGGCCAGTATGTTTTCCTTTAAACTTTAAAAACCTGGACTGGTCACAACTGCAATGATATATTCATACTAAATAATGTAAAATGAGGATTACAGGTGAGAAACAAGTTATAAACATGAGCTGAAAGTTTAAATTGCTAGTTCAAAGCTTCAGATTGTGGATCCAGTTAATAATTTCCACGTGCACTCTGCTGAAAACAACCAGCTTGAGACTGCATGGACGGATTCAGTAATTCTGCTGTCATAATTACAAAATAAACACAAGGGAGCAGATGAGAGAGTGAAAGAATGAAGTTGTCAGCTGGAAGGCTTAGAAGAATGATGTTCTATGACTTCAGGCACCATTCAGCACAACTGAACCTTGTCTATCCTTGGCAATATATTCACGATAAATGTAATGAATGTTTCTCTCTGAATTTTGAGACTATATAGAATTAGTCTACTCCATGAAAATAAGCCATTCAGTAATCTCTTTGCTTATGGGTGGTCTTCATTACACTGTGGTTAGGCTACAATACAGTTTAGAAGCAGTTGTGTATTTTGCTTGATATCAAGATTTGCTTTGAGGCAGCCAGAGTGGAAACATATATCCTTTGTCTTCATTGTTCTCTGGAATAGAGACCCACCGTTATTCTCCTTTTCATACAGTGTGTTTGAGCCTTATGTCCACACAACTATCAATGCACTAGTTTTTGTGGTGCTTTTTATTACCCTCAGTCTTCTGCATTAGGCTATGTGATGTTAAATGTATGGCGATTAGTTATTATTTTACCAGTAGCCATAACAAAGCATAGCACGCTTCCCCAGAGAAACTTTCCTTTTCAGAGACTTTAAGCCCAGAGGTGACCATCATGATCATCTAGTCTGACCTTCTGCATAGCACAGGCTATCGAATCTCACCTACCCACTCCTGCAATAGCCCTCTGGCTGAGTTATTGAAGTCCTCAAATCATGATGTAAAGTCTTCAAGTTTCAGTATGACCCATTGTAGTCTCCTCTTTAATCAGTTGTTTACCCAACTTTTGATTCACATATTAATTTCCATCTGTTCCAACATAACTAATAATTTCCCAGGTGGAACTGTATCAAATACTTTACGGAAATTCAGGTAGATTTCTTTTGTCTGGAAAATTGGTTGTCTTCTCAAAAAAAGAGGTCAGGTTGGTTTCGCACAATCTACCTTTTGTAAAACCAGGTTGTGTTTTATCCCTGTGACTGTTTACCTTTATGTCCTTAATTACTCTCTCTTTCAAAATTTGTTCTAAGTCCTTGCACACAACTGAGGGCAACAAATGGGCTTGAAGTTTCCCAGATCATTTTTGTTTCCTCTCTTAAATATAAGCCGTATATTTGCAATTCTCCTGTCACCGGGTCTGACTCCTGAGTTTATAAATTCACTAAGATTTGACTTGCAATTTCATGTGCCAATTCCTTTAATATTCTTGGATGGAGATTATCTGCAGCCCTGATTTGGTCCCATTAAGCTTTTTGAATTTGGCTTCCACCTTGGATGTGTTAATTTCTACTTCCATATCCTCATTCCCATTAGCCACCCTGCTGCTCCCTCCAAGCTCCTCATTACTCTTATTAAAAACTGAGACAAAAAGTATTTTATTTAGGTGTTGTGACAGACCTAGATTAGTTTTAATCTTCATGCCATCTTCAGTGTTTAGCAGTCCCACTTTCTCTTCCCTTGTTTTCTTTTCTTTTTATTTATATGTCTAAAGAATGTTTTACTATTGGTTTTAGTGTCCTTTGCAAAGTTCAACTCTGCTTAACTTTTGGCAGTTCTCACTTTTCCTGTATGCTTTCTGACGTCCAAGAGGTAGCTTTCCTTGCTGATCCATCCCTTCTTCCATTCCTTCTAGACTTTCTGCTTTCTATTAATATCCTGTTTGAGATGCTGATTCATCCAGTTTGGTCTGCAACCCTTCCCTATGAATTTTTCCTCTTGCTTGGGTTGCAGGCTTCAGATAGGTTCTGCAACTTTAACTTAAAGTAATTCCAAGACTCCTTCACAATCAAATCCTTGAGTTCTTCAGGCATGTCCACTTTTGGAACCAATTCTCTTAAGTTTTAAAGTCTTTTCAAATAAAGGACCCCAGTTGCAAACCTAATTTTTGTTTATTTTTCCATTTACTTTAAACTGAATTAATTCATGATCACTCAAGCTAAGATTGTCTTCTACAACCAGTTCTTCTATGAGGTCCTAGCTACTTACCAATACTAAATCTAAAATGACATCTTCTCTTGTTGGTTCAGTGACTATTTGATGAAGAAATGTTAGCTATTGCATCTAGGAATATTTGGGTCCCACCATTATTGGAAGCACTTGTCCTCCAGTCTTCACATGGGAAATTAAAGTCTCCCATAACCATACAATTCCCAGCAATATTTATTTCATTGTAAATATTAAAGAGATCTATATCCATGTCCTAATTGGATCCTGGTGGGTCTGCAGTAGATCCCAAGCACAATCCCAGTGGAGCTTTTGTTACTTTTCTTTCCCAAAGTGCTTTTGAACCAAACAGATTCCATTTTATACATTCCATCACTTCTAATTTCTTTACACTCTATCTCATCATTAATATACAATGCTACTCCACCATGTTTACCTTTATACCCGAAGAGCATATAATACACTTCAATACCTGTATTCCAGTCATTGCTGCTATTCCACCGTGTTTCCATTACCCCTATAATACCTGGTTTCACTTCCTGTATCAATAGTTGTAGTTCCTCTTTTTTGTTACCCAGGTTTCTTGTACGGGTGTATAGACATCTTAGTTGTGTCTCTTTGGCTTCACTCAGATTGCTTGCCTGATTAGGTACAGTTATTTTATTGCCAGTACCGAGGGCCAGTGCTGCCATTTAGGTGACCTAGGCAATGGCTTAGGGCACCAGAATTTTTGGGGGGCGCTATTTTGCTGGGGGGGGGTGGTGACACGCGGGTCCGGTGGACCTACCGCAGTCATGCCGGCGGATGGTCCGCTGCTGTGAAGGTCCGGCGGAGCTGCCGCAGTCATTTTGGTGGAAGGTGCGCTGGTCTAAAGGCTCCAGCGGACCGCCCGCCAAAATGACTGCGGCAGCTCCACCGGAGCCTTTCCAGCAGCGGACCGTCTGCCAGCATGACTGCGGTAGGTCCACCGGACCCGCGGGGGGCGGCGAAATGGCCGTCCGCCTAGGGCGTCAGAAACTCTGGCACCGCTCCTGGCACTTCACTCTTACTGTCAGTGTTCTTGGTACTATCTTTCCTCTTGTTGTCCAGTTTCCTACACTCTGTTGTTCCTTTGTCCATTGCTGTATTCTCTTTTACTTGATTTTCCTCCTGCTCTATGAGAGACTCAGCATGGAGATTACATGAGCATCTCCCAACTTTCTTCCTTGAATTCCTAGTTAAAGATCTTTTAATCCACTGTGCCAGCTTCCACCCCATAAGTTTATTTTCCTACTTTCATAGTGCCAAGCAGGAGAAATAAATTAGTAAGTAGAAAAAAGGAGCTTTCAGCATTCAATCTGCTTTTAGCAATTGCAAAATACTTGAAATGTCACACCCAAAGCAGAACTTATGGACAAGCCAAAAATGTGTCCATTTCACTTTGGGTGACAGTTTTCATGTACCTCTAATCATTGTTATTTGCTTGATCTAGGGTAAATGGAGTCACAGGCACTATGCTTCAAGACGAAATACCTAATGCAGAACTCTACTGAAAACCAAGGGGTTAGTTTTTTAGAACTGTGATCTCTCTCAAGGTGAAGTAGTACAGGAAGCTCAAAGAGTTGCCGTAGTATAACAGTTGTAGAAACAGTTTTTTAAAATCCGATTGACCCTTTAAAAATGTAGCTTAGCTAGATGGGATCCTATATTAAAGGGGAAAAACACTGTTGCCCCTTTTCAGCCTGAGCAGCTAACCAAATTTTGGGGTGCTGTGGGTGTTCCAGGTGGAAGTAGAGTTTGATGGAGATTGGTATTTCCTTTGTTGCAATCTTGTTTGTTTATAAGGAATGTACAAAGTCCTGCTTCTCTGAACACAGGAGGAACCAAGACCAAAAAGGTTTCCGGATGCCTAAGCTCCAGAGCAATGCATGAACCAGAAGAAGATGGACATTCCTCTATCTAAGTCATCTGTGGGGCCTGATCTGGTAAGCAAGCTCAGTGCTCACCTACTGGATCAGGCCACTATAGGAGAACTTACGCAAAACAGCCAGGCAAGCAAAAGGGAGGAGTAGCAGGAGAATCTCCCTCATAAATTTTAGCTCAGTGGTTAGGGTACTCACATGGGATATGGGAGACCCCCAGTTCAAGTTCTCTCTCTGCTGGAGGGTGAGAAGGGATTTGAAAAAGGAACAGCCACCTATTGGCAACATGCTCTAACCCTGGGGCTATGTCAAAGCTGTTCCACTGTAAACAAAAAACAAACACCCCCCCCCACACACAAAACAAACGAAAACAAACAAGCAAAAAACTTATTGGCACAGGAGATTGGATTCTGGGCCTTCCACATGAGTGAGCTAACTACCAGGCTACAGAGTCATTCTCATGCTTGTGTGCTCTTTCTCTCTGGCCCAATTACTGTTTTCTGTTAAATATTAATGTTACCTACTATCTCACTCCTTAAAAATGTCAGATGATACATGTGCATTACCTCCAATGATCTGTTTGTAATTATGAATACCACAGCTACTGAAACACTCCCTTGAGGCTTGAGAGAGACCCAGTGTTTGGAGTTACTGTAATTGTTGTTACAGCCATTGGCAAAATTTTTAGTTTTAGGCGAGGAAACTACAAATTTATTTTTCCTTTTGGACCAGATCTTCATGTTGGGGCAGATCCTACACACCAATGTCTAAATGTCTTTGAAATGCCTTAGAGAAATATTCAGTATTAAATGGAATGAATTTATAACAAATGCTAAGGTTCGTGAGAGTTTGACAACTTCTAATCTCCAAAATTGTCCAGAAAAAGAAGATGGAAATATCTGGGACATGTTAAGAATGAAGCCTGAGTCTACCATGGGCAGCTGGAGGAATCTGCAGAAAGGGCAAACCATGTAACAGTACTCAGAGGGAGAAAATTTACGGGAAGAAACCATGTAACAGTACTCAGAGGGAGAAAATTTACAGGAAGAAACAACATAGAGGAAAAGCAAAGAGCAGCTTAAGATAGACAGTGATGGTGGAGCCTTGTTCATGCCCTAAATATTGTCTGATGGTATGGGTCCAGATCCGTAACTGTTGTAGCTCCATGTGTACATCAGTGTTGCTTGACTGAAGTCAATAGCGCTTCACAGATTTATGCTAGTTGTCACGTCAGTTTACTCCTGATGAGGTTCCTAACCATGGCTTGTAACTTTCAGGTTCTTTGATTTCTGAGATATGCTAAGTCCCTCCTTTGCTGGCATACATCTGATTTCTGAATTCCATTTTTTAAGTTCAGATACTTTTTCTGAATCTTATCAAGAACTGCAAATTTGGTGTGGAAATCTTGTGAGATTTCAGATTCTTCCTGCTTCTGCTTGGATTGGAAAAACCATGACAGCTGTCTTTTTACTGCAGTATTTTGTCAGTTGCACCTTCTGGCTCCAATGAAACCAGAAAATGGAGAGGCTGGCAAAAGTGAAACATAATAATTAAAAATTATATGTGAACTTTTTTAACCCTCACAAACTATTCTTGTTTCTCATCGTGGTTGGTATGAGTTTTTGGTGAAGGTACAAGTTGGTTCTTTATCCAGTTTATTCAAACCACGTTGTCCATCTGTATTTCAGCATGCAAAAATTATTTGGCTCATCTAGTGTAATTTTAACATCACAGTTCTACAGAAGAGGGTATTCTCAAGACACTCCAACTCTCCTATTGATGTCAGTCAACAGCCATTTAGGCCATCCAGAGAGCTGTTTAAAGATGTAAGCAGAGCAAAAAGGAACAAGAAAAGAAAAAGAAAAAAAAAAAAAGAACATCAAGGGCCATGAGCCTTCCAGTGAAAAGGAGAAGATTCCCCAATGAAGAAAAATCTGAAGTTGTTTTTCAGCATAAAAATTATTATACTGTGATTGCTGAGCCCTCTTTCACAGCCACTCACTCTGCCTGAGTTAATGTGGCCTTGGGCTAAAATACCTCTTTCAACCACAATACTGATTGCTTGGCCAGTTCAAGCAGATATCCTGGTTCATTCAGTGGATCCATGGTAAGAAAAGAACTTAATTTAAAGCATTTCTCCACTTCCTAGACTGCTCCACAACTGTGGCTTTAGCAATGAGAGAGATTAAGAGGAATCAGGCACTTCTTGAGTCCATCTAGTTGGTCAGCTTTGTCTTCACTCTGTAGCTACAGGGAAACACAGGGCAGGATTACTTTAGATATACTTTTTTGTTTTCTAATTTTGCCAGAAAAGAAAATACCTAGTGGACCAGAGCCTCAGATGATGTATATTGCCCTCGCTCATCAGCATAGCTCCAATTTACATCCTCAGAGGATCTGGTGCATTGATCTTCAGTCTGATATTGCTTTGACTAACAGTTAGAATGATGTGACTTCACAGAGTTTGGAAAGTTCACTCACTGAGTGTGGAATAAAGAAGGTAATTAGTTAGAGAAGAAAAGAATGGCCATACCAGGTCACAACAATGGTCCATCTAGCCCAGTATCCTGTCTCTTGACAGTGGCCAATGCCAGATGTTTCAGAGGGAACGAACAGAACAGGGCAATTATTGAGTGATCCATCCCCTGTCTTCCACTCCCAGCTTCTGGAAATCAGAGACTAGTGACACTCAGAGGATGTGGTTGCATCCCTGACCATCTTGGCTAGTAGCCATTGATGGACCTATCCTCCATGAAATTATCTAGGTTTTTTTTTTAACTCCATTGTAGTTTTGGTCTCCATAACATCCCTTGGTAATGGGTTCCACAAGTTGACTATGCATTGTGTGAAGAAATACTTCCTTTTGTTTGTTTGCCATTGAATTTCATTGGGTAACCCATGGGTCCTGTGTTATGTCAAGGGGTAGATAACACTTCCTTCACATCAATTACGATTTTATAGTCCTCTATCATAGTCCATCTTAGCTGTCTCTTTTTCAAGCTGAAAAGTCTCAGTCTTTTTAATCTGTACCCATACCTTTTCCAATTTTAATATATCTTTTTTGAGATGGGGTGACCAGAACTGCACACAGTACTCTAGGTGTGGATGTATCATAGGTTTATACAGTGTCATTATGAAATTTTCTGTCTTATTATCTATCCTTTTCCTAATGGTTCCTAACAGTCTGTTAGGTTTTTTTTGACTGCCGCTGCTCGTTGAACGGATTTTTTCAGAGAATTATCCACAGTGGATTTGTTTGATTGCTTCTAGCACCTTATTTTCTTTCACTCAGGCCTGGACTACACTACGCGTTTATACTGATTTTAGCAGCGTTAAAGCGATTTAACGCTGCACCCGTCCACACAATGAGGCCCTTTATATTGATATAAAAGGCTCTTTAAATCGGTTTCTGTATTCCTCCCTGACAAGAGAAGTAGCTCTGAAATCGGTATTACCATATTGGATTAGGGTTAGTGTGGCCGCAAATCGACAGCATTGGCCTCTGGGCGGTATCCCACAGTGCACCACTGTAACCGCTCTGGAAAACAATCTGAACTCGGATGTAGTACAGGAAAAGCCCCGCAAACTTTTGAATTTCATTTCCTGTTTGCCCAGCGTGGAGCTCTGATCAGCACGGGTGGCGATGCAGTCCCAAATCCAATAAGAGCTCCAGCATGGATCGTACGGGAGATACTGGATCTGATCACTGTATGGGGAGACAAATCTGTTCTATCAGAGCTCCGTTACAGAAGACAAAATGCCAAAGCATTTGAAAAAAATCTCCAGGCTATGATGCAGAGTCCACAGCACAGTGCTGTGTGACAAGCGTAACGGAAAGCCAAAGAATCAAATGGACGCTCAGGGAGGGAGGGAGTGGGGACTGAGGACTCCAGCTATCCCACAGTCCCCGCAGTCTCCGAAAAGCATTTGAATTCTTGGCTGAGCTCCCAATGCCTGTAGGGTCAAACACGTTGTCCGAGGTGGTTCAGAGTATATCTCGTCAATTTACTCTCCCTCCCACCCCGTGAAAGAAAAGGGAAAAAAATCATTTGTTGACTTTTTTCAATGTCACCATATGTCTACTGCATGCTGCTGGTAGACACGGTGCTGGGGCAATGAACAGCAGCATCCTCTCCCCTCCCTTCCCTGGTGGCAGACGGTACAGTGCAGTAGGACTGGTAACCGTCCTCATCAACATCCCGTGAGTGCTCCTGGTTGGCCTCAGGTGAGATTGGCCGGGGGCGCCTTGGTAAAAATAAGAGTGACTCCTGGTTATTCCCGGCAAATGGGACAGAACGGCTGGTAACCGTCCTCATCATAGCAAATGGGGGCTGAACTCCATTAGCCTCCCCCACTTTCATGTCTAAAGAAAAGATTCTGTACTTCCTGGACTATCATAGCAGCGGGATGCTGCACTCCTCTCCCGTTCACCGTTTAATGTCCTGCCTGGACTATCATAGCAGCTGGAGGCTGCCTCCCCTTCATTTTATCTCACTAAGAAATCAGTGTTGCTTATTCTTGTATTCTTTATTACTTCATCACACAAATGGGGGGACCCTGCAATGGTAGCCCAGAAGGGTTGGGGGATGAGGGAAGCAATGGGTGGAGTGGTTGCACGGACACCCCCTAGAATGGCATGCAGCTCATCATTTCTGTGGGATCTGACACAGAGTGGCAGTGCTCCCTGGTTCTCTGTTACACTGGTTCTCTAGTACACTTGCCCCATATTCTAGGCAGGACTGACTCTATTTTTAGATACAACGTAAAGGAGGAAATGACCTGGGAGGTCATTCCCATTTTTGTCTTTGCGCCCCCGGCCGACCTCAGCGAAGGTCAGCCAGGAGCACCCATGACAGCAGCAGACGATAAAGAACAACTGATAACCGTCATCTCATCACCAATTTACAATAGCACAGCAGACAGTATAGAACGACTGGTAACCATCTCTGCTACCTTGCAAAGGCAAATGAATGCTGCTGTGTAGCACTGCAGTACCGCCTCTGTCAGTGGCATCCAGTACACATACGGTGACAGTGAAAAGGCAAAACGGGCTCCATGGTTGCCATGCTATGGCATCTGCCAGGGCAATCCAGGGAAAAAGGGCGCGAAATGATTGTCTGCCGTTGCTTTCATGGAGGAAGGAATGAGTGATGACATTTACCCAGAATCACCCGCGACACTGTTTTTGCACCATCATCATTGGGATCTCAACCCAGAATTCCAAAGGGCGGGGGTGACTGCGGGAACTATGGGATAGCTATGGGATAGCTACCCACAGTGCAATGCTCCAGAAATCGATGCTAGCCTCGGTACATGGACGCACACCACCAAATTATTGTGCTTTGTGCAGCTGCATGCATTCGACTTTATACAATCTGTTTTACAAAACCGGTTTATGTAAAATTGGAATAATCCTGTAGTGTAGACGTACTCTCATTCACATGACTATTGCCATATATCTCCAGAGCATACTTTGCCTACAGTCCCCTAATATGGATTCAAATGCAAGCAATATTGTCTTTGGTTTAAAGGTCTATTCAAGGGTGTTGCTTGAGTCCCAATGCTTTTTTATTCTGGTATGCCTGATAGTAATAAAGTTACAGAGACAAGGTGGGGGAGATAACATCTTTGATTGGACCAACTTCTGTTGGTGAGAGAGCCAACCTGTCAAGCTTACACACTTCTCTTCTTCTGGTCCAATAAAAGATATTACTTCAGCCACCTTGTCTCTCTAATACCCTGGGACCAACATGGCTACAACACTGCATACAATAATAAAGTTACGATGTTATACAGTTCTGCAGTGCTTGCTGATCTATTAACTTTCATTTTTAAAAATATATTGCAGGAAATAGTAACCTTATTATTTTGACCCAGACAAAATTTGCCCGGAGTCCTGGAAAATGTTAACATGCAGTTACCAAAATGATGTAGGACACATTGGATAATGAAAATGTGTCTCCATGAGTGTCAGGAAAGACATTTCAAGATAATAGAGGCAAAAGTTAAAGTTCATAGTTTGTCATGTAGCTAAAGATCCTTCAGCTACTCTACTGTAAAGAACTATAATGAAAACACATTGCAAACATTGAAAAACAGGCATAAACAATACCTATGTAGGTGACAAATTCAGTAAAGCTGATGCAAGGAGGTATGAATTATCTCCCTTTCAATTTCTCTGCTAACTTGAACTCCTTGCACTTCAGGAGGAGTTAATTTTTTGGGAAGGTGGTTTTAGTAAGGTTACTTTCCACGGTTTCCACCTAGGATAGCTTGACTATGTGCTGGATGAGTTCTATAGCAGTTATGCTGGTGGAACATGCTGAATCAGCACAATCCCCAGCTAGTTTGACTAGTCCAATTTCCTGCCAGTGCCACCCACCCATCCAACCGCAATAGTCCCTTGTGGCCCTTTTGGCATAAGCAGGTTGCTTTATGCCCTTAGAATCATAGGCCTTGAAGGGACCTAGAAAGGTCATCTGGTCCAGTCCCCTTCACTCATGGCAGAACTAAGTGTTGTCTAGACCATTCTTGACAGATGTTTGGCTAACCTCTGCTTAAAAATCTCCAATGATGGAGATTGCACAACCTCTCTAGGTGATTTATTCCCATACTTAACCACTCTAACAGTTAGGAAGTCTTTTCTGTAATGTCCAAACTAAATTGCCCTTGCTGCAATGTAAGGCCATTGCTTCTTGTCCTATCCTCGGAGGTTAAGGAGAACAAATTTTCTCCTTCCTTCTTGTAACAACGTTCTACATACTTGAAAACAGTTATCATGTCCCCTTTCAGTCTTCTCTTCTCCAGACTAAACAAACCCAGTTTTTTCAGTCTTCCACGATAGGTCATGTTTTCTACACCTTTAATCATTTTTGTTGCTCTTCTCTGGACTTTATCCAATTTGTCCACATCTTTCCTCAGATGTGGTGCCCAGAACTAGACACAATATTCCAGTTAAGGCCTAATCAGTGTGGAGTGCAGCAGAAGAATTACTTCTCATGTCTTGCTTACAACACTCCTAGTACATCCCAGAATGATGTTTGCTTTTTTTGCAACAGTGTCGCACTGTTGACTCATATTTAGCTTGTGGTCCACTATGACCCCCAGATCCTTTTCTGCATTACTGCTTTCTAGGCAGTCATTTCCCATTTTGTATGTGTGTAACTGATTTTTCCTCCCTAAGTGGACTACTTTGCATTTGTCTTTATTGAGTTTCATCCTATTTATTTCAGACCATTTCTCCAGTTTGTCCAGATCATTTTGAATTTTAATCCTATCCTCCAAAGCACTTGCAGCTCCTCCCATCTTAGTATTGTCTGCAAACTTTATAAGTATACTCTCTGTGCCATTATCTAAATAATTGATGAAGATATTGAACAAAGCCGGACTTACAACCGATCCCTGCAGGACCTCATTTGATATGCCCTTCCAGCTTGACTGTGAACCACTGATAACTACTCTCTGGGAATGGTTTTCCAGCCAGTTATGCACCCACCTTATAGTAGATCCATCCAGGTTCTATTTCCTTAGTTTGTGTATGAGAAGTCCATGCTAAAGTCAAGACTCTGAAAACTAAAGTCAAGATATACCACATCTACCACTTCCCTCCATCCAGCTTGTTGCCCTGTGAAAGAAAGCTGTTAGATTGTTTTGACATGATTTAGTCTTGACAAATCTGTGCTGATTGTTACTTATCATCTTATTATCTTCTAGGTGTTTGCAAATTGATTGCTTATTTGCTCCATTATCTTTCTGGGTACTGAAGTTAAGCCGATTGATCTATAATTCCCCAAGTTGTGCTTATTTCCCTTTTTATAGAATGGCACTAAATTTTCCCATCTTCCATGATTTTTCAAAGATAATCACTAATGGCTCAGATACCTCCTCAGTCAGCTCCTTGAGTATTCTAGGATATGTTTCATTAGGCCATTAGGATTTGAAGACAACTAGCTTGTCTAAATAACTTTTAACTTATTTTTTGCATCCTTCTTTCTTCAGTGGTCTTTCTGCTAGCATGGGCTACCAGTAGAGTTAAAACCACTGTAAGTCCTAAGTGGCTACAACCCTATGTGTTTAGAATATAATATAAATTATTCCTCTTGTCTCTAATGATTAACTTATTTGCTTTACAGGTTGCCTTAAATAAAGCAGACCATTTGCTAGGTGTGCTCTATACATTTTAATTTAAAATCCAAATATAATTCTTGTCCAGCTCCTGCCTTATTTTGGATGTACTGTATTATAGGTGATGCAGATTGTAGCTTGCTATTGTATTGTGAATAGTAATGAAGTGTAAGAATGCCATTCCTTTGTCCGTGTGTGTTCTGCATATCAATCGCTATAGTTTCTACAGTAGCCTGAGGATACAGGCAGGTGCAGCTACAATAATAAACAATAACCAGCTGTGTCTGTTAGCGTTTAACATAACTGTGAACATGATAGTAACAGATGCAAATAGGTGTGGTGAAAGGCTATTCTATAGCTATTTTAAATGGCCCTATGTGGGCTTAACAACTTTCTCTCTGTAATTACAGTAGATCTCTGCTGATGAGATGAGGAAGTACAAGATAACACCCATGACTACCTCTGTAGTTCTGAGCACTGATCTTGTAGATGTTTTCAGCAGTAATAGACACTCAGATAAGTGGGAGTATAAAATCCTGAAATAGACAGATAAATCAAGAACGGAGATCTTTTCCACTGGTGCCCAGTAGCTGAATTTAAAATTATATTTTTTCCCAGCAAATGATCATAGGTATTTTAATGTAATATCCCACCTCTGTATCTTTTTCCCTTGAACAGCTAATGCTGATGGAACTACAAACTACAGCTTGTCTGTTGGATAAAAATGACTGATTATTTATAATGCTATTTTCCACATATTTCACTATCAAGAATGAGAAATTGGTCTCCAGGGTAGCTGATGCATGAGACAATCAAGCCAAGTGCCATCTAAGTACCAGTTCTCTAGTGAGTTGAAGTTGCCAAATATGCCAACTTTTAATGAACTTTATCAAGCAATTGTGTAATGTAGACATTAAATCTGAAACTCTTCATTTCAGTTCTGGCCACAAAGTGACCTTTCAGTGGAGTGTATGATGTGAAAGGACAATGCTTTATTGAAAAAAACCTTCCATTCCTATTTGTAAGTATTGATATAGCAATTTGGGCTTGTTCCTAGAGAAATTCATTATTCAGCAATATATTATAGGGAAAAACTGTGCAATATCTTTAGACACAGTCTTAGTTTAGGGTCAAATTCTATCCTTAGATAAGAGGGGGATTGTATGATGGGGGTGCTTGTGATGGTAGGATTGACAGCCCTTGAGTTCCATTCTGGTTTATGCCTGAGGTTCCTAGAGCTCATGGTTCAGGGCATCAGCCAGTCAGCAAAAGGGGTCAAGAAGGGATTCCCATCCCAAATGTACTCTGTGTTTTTGAGGGGGGTTTTGGTCTCCTTTCTCTGAAGCATCAGAGATGGCCATGGCTGGAGGTGGAACACGGGGCATCATGGCTTGGAGATGACATTGAGCATTCCCTTTTTCATGTGCTTAGCTGACAGGGTTTTGTTCACATGCTCAGGGTCTGAGAGATTGCCATATGTGGGCTTGTGAAGGTATTGTCCCCCAATTTAGATTGGCAGTGACTCTAGGTTTTTTTTGCCTTCCTTCACAACATGGAGCATGGATCACTTGCAGGATTATCTGGATACATTTCCCTTAATCAGTTCTCTGCTATTGTGGGGGCCTTGGGAACTGGTACACTTCAGTTTCTCCTATATTCTGTATGTGGCACGTAATAGTCTAATTGCTTGTGGGCTGTAATACTTTGGTTTCATTGTGATTGTTGGGTTTAGCATGAGGGTGTTGGGTGGAGTCGGTGGCCTGTGATATAGAGGAGGTCAGACTAGATGATCTAGTGGTCTCTTCTGGCCTTGAATTCTGAGAGTTAGTTAGTGGAATTACACACTAATATTGAGGGAAATGAAAGCAGACTTTGGCCTGTTGATGTCAATCAAATTTGCATTTTGACTTCTGAAGGTAGAATATGGCCTGGAGTATGCCCCCATTGATTTCAGTGGGTTTTTGATCAGATCCTAAAAAGACCTTTTGAATGAAAAGTGTCACTATGTATTCAGCCATGGCTGTTTAAAGAAGAATGCCATGGCCACTTTAAGGGTTTGTTCAAATTTTCAAAGTTATTAGCAAATAGTTCAACTGAAACTCTTAGCCAAACTCTGACCTCATTATGTAGTGTAAATACAGGATAACTTCACTTAAGTCAATGATGTTACTCTGGATTTACACCAGTGTGAGAGCAGAATCCAACCTAATGGGACTACTCATTGAGTAAAATAAGCATGAATTGCCTCTTTTAACGAGATAATCTAGACAAAAATCTGCTTTAAAGACCTCAAGAACTTTTTATAAGAATGTGTTACTGAAGTGCATCTGAAACCATTTAAAAACCCCAAATTGTTAAAATTAAAACATTTGGTGCAGAAATAGTTCTTTCTGCTTTAGGAGCTTGGGTTTCAAATTCAAATTAAGATTTTTTTAATTCTGAACTTGTAACTAGATATGCACAGACTTGCTTTTCAGTTAATGTGGGGTTACAGGAGCATTTTCTTTGGTTTTCATCTTGTTCTTGGTTTTTATATATTCCCTATATGTTCCAGTTCAGAACCCTGAAAAATCAAACCAGCTATTTAGGCTCCCAAATATGGAACCAGAAGTCTGACTTTCAGTATCCACTCCTTAAAATCATGGCCCATAGGCACAGCCTGACAACAGGAGGCAAAGCAGGAGGGAGAAGTTTTGTATTCAGCATAGGAAATGACATAAATTATTTGGCTAGCACAGCAGAGATATTTTGGATTAAAATGAAAGGTACAAAGTGTAAAAGAAAGATCACAGGAAAATATTACAGAGGAACAGGGTTTATGATAAGACAGATCCGGAAATCTGTATTTAGATAAGGGATGCTTTTCAAAAGGATGGAACTTCATCATGTTAATCCTCATTAGAAATGGATTTTTAAATCTATGCAACTGGTTTATATAACAAGTGTGAGATTCTTAAGGAACAGCAGGCATTCTGGAACATACAAGTTGTGCAGATTCGATGTTACACATCATTCACCAAGTAAGGCTGCTGTCTCACTCTAATTCCATAACACCTCCCTTGCCCCTAGTCTTAAACAGAAATCCAGGTAGAAAAGTGAAACACTAATAGGTAATAAGCCCAGAAGGGACCACTTTGATCTTCTAGTCTGACCTCTGATATAACACAGGCCATAGGACTTATCTGAATTAATTGGTGCTAGAAATAGAACAATCTTTATATTGTCTATTGTGAGAAAGGACTGTTGTACAAATAGAGACTGTGCTGGATGAACATATGCCTCAAGAAATTGTGAGCCAGATTTTTAAAGGTATTTAGGTGCCTGAAGATGCAGATAGGCAACTAGTAGGATTTTTGAGCACCTAACTCCTATTGGTAAGTTAGGAGCCAAGGCTTCTATAAAATCCCATGAAGCATTTGCCTGCATCTTTAGGCACCTAAATACCTCTTAAGAATCTGGCCTTGTGTGTACATGTAATCCACTGGTCAGTGTGCATTGGGTGTCTCCCTCTATGCCCAGTTCACAGAGGATGTAAGTGTGCAACAGCCCCCACTATGGCATCTGTCTCTTTCACTCAAACTGTAGCAACTCATGCTTTTAACTCTGGAGGTCACTCGTTCAGTCCCACATGGGCCAGCCAAGATGACAGCTGTCACAAACATGGGGGATAATCTGGAATTCAAATGGCTGTTGGCCAAGAGAGGTGGGATGAGCTTCCTCTTTCCAAAGGATGTAGGTAACTGTCAGTGTTCTCTGGTCTAATCCACAGAAAACGTGAGTCTGTTACAGCTCTCAGATCTGTATACAAACTAGGATGTGAAGTGCATCTCAGGCTGGCTTCTCGAGTGAGGAATATAACAACTAAACAAAGAATGACTGCCAGCCCTGTATTTTAAGTATGGTCCCTTATTTGGTGTCTAATGGTCTGCGACCCATATAAGCTAAGGAGCCACAAGAATCATTATGTCATATAAAAAAGTACTAAAGTAATAATTATGCAAGGAAAAATCTGTCATCTGTCAAGTACCACACAGAAAGATACAAATGTACAATATGCTTTTGTAACAATGTGGAATTATGTCTAAGTGTAAGAAAGTTTTCATTTTTTCAAACGTTTGTCCATAATTTCCTTTCAATATAAGAGAATCAGCCTTTCAGGCTCCATAGATAGCAGCATCTGAGGTTGTGTGTGATCCTAGTTACAAATCTTAAACTGTTCTCTTGACCGAAATTACAAATTAATGGTGTCTGGTAGTTTGGTCTCCAATCCCTGCTGTGGTTAGGACCTCAGGGAATGAGGGAGAAATATTCTGAGCCTACTCTTCTGTGCCAATGGGGTGATGGGAACATGTCATGAGATTTGGAGATTTCTTGGTGCAGTAGTATGCTAGGGGACTGAAGACCTGTTTTAATCTGAAAACAGTCTATGCTTAGTTAGACTTTCAGTTTAGGCCTTGTATGTTTAGAAATTAGCATCATATGGATATTAAAATAGGGAGGAGGCTAGTAACAAAATCCAGGCTGCTGTCACTTGAGTCACTGCTAGGATGTACTCTCCTCACATATTATGTTGTTTAAAGTCACTTCAATAAATGACTTTTGCTACTATATTTTACCTGCCTCCTACCCCAGCCCACTTGTTTGTCTAATTTACCTGTTATCTCTTGTTTTTTAGATTGTAAGTTTTTGGGGGCAGATAATGTCATTTCTATATATCTGTACAGTGCTTAGCATGACAGGACTGTGGCATGGTTGGTCTGTAGGTGTTACTCTAATATAAACATGGAATAATAATAATACACGTATGGCCTTTTGACCATTCTGTAAATAAGGATGATGAAAGTCTCAAATAAATAATTTAGTGGCAAAAATATGTGAAAATAATGCAGTTAATTACAACAGTAAACTGGCCCTCAATAGGAATAGCACTCAGGAAAAATATATTGTTCACCAAACCAAAATTCATATTCTAATGTATATTATGTCACTTATAACTACAATAGTTATATGTTGAAGGAATGCACCTCTGGCCAGAATATATTTTCTATTAAAAGTCTGCATTTACCATGTTTGTACTGTCTAAAATAGGTACAGTGTCAGCCTAGACTGCTTTCAGAGGGGTAGCTGTGTTAGTCTATATCAGCAAAAACAACGAGGAGTCCTTGTGGCACCTTAGAGACTAACAAATTAATTTGGGCATAAGTTTTTGTGGGCTATAACCCACTTCATCAGTGGAATGAAAAAAAGTAGGTAGGTATAAATATACAGCACATGAAAAGATGGCAGTTGCCTTACTAAGTGGGGGGTCAGTGCTAATGAGGCCAATTTAATCATGGTGAATGTGGCCCGTTCCCAACAGTTGACAAGAAGGAGTGATTATCAACAGAGGGGAAATTATTTTTTGTAGTGACCGAGCCACTCCCAGTCTTTATTCAGGCCTAATTTGATGGTGTCACGTTTGCAAATTAACTCCAGTTCTGCAGTTTCACAGGTGAATGAGCCCCTGATGGTGTGGCTGATGTGGTTAGGTCCCATGATGGTGTTCCTTCAATGGATATCCGGACAGAACTGGCAATGGGGTTTGTTGCCGGGATTGGTTCCTGGGTTAGTGTTTCTATTGTGTAGTGTGTAGTTTCTGGTGAGTATTTGCTTCAGGTTGGAGAGCTGTTTGTAAGCGAGGACTGGCCTGTCTCCCGAGGTCTGTGAGGGTGAGAGATTGTCTTTCAGGGTAAGTTGTAGAATCTTGATGCCCTGAAAAGGTTTTAGTTGGGGGCTGTAGGTGATGGCTAGTGGCATTCTGTTACTTTCTTCATTGGGCCTGTCCTGTAGTAGGTGACTCCTGGGTACCCTTCTCGCTCTGTCAATCCATTTCTTCACTTCAGCAGGTGGGTACTGTAGTTTTAAGAATGCTTGATAGAGATCCTGTAGGTGTTTGTCTCTGTCTGAGGGATTGGAGCAAATACAGTTGTATCTTAGGACTTGGCTTTAGACCAGGGGTCGGCAACCTTTCAGAAGCGGTGTGCCGAGTCTTCATTTATTAACTCTGATTTAAAGTTTCATGTGCCAGTAACACATGTAAAATTTTTTAGAAGATCTCTTTCTTTGAGTCAATCATATATAACTAAACTATTATTGTGTGTAAAGTAAATAAGGATTTTTAAATGTTTAAGAAGCTTCATTTAAAATTAAATTAAAATCCAGAGCTCCCAGACCAGTGGCCGCCTTCGGCACGCATGCCATAGGTTGCCTATCCCTGCTGCAGACAATGGATAGTGTGATGTGATCTAGGTGAAAGCTGGAGGCATGTAGGTAAATGTAGTGGTCAGTAGGTTTCCGGTATAGGGTGATGTTTATGTGGCCATCGCTTATTTGCACTGTAGTGTCCAGGAAGTGGATCTCTTGTGTAGATTGGTCCAGGCTAAGATTGATAGTGGGGTGGAAATTGTTGAAATCCTGGTGGAATTCCAAGGGCCTCCTTCTCATGGGTCCAAATGATGAAGAAGGCAGATAGAGTCTGAAAATGAAACCTGAGGAAATAGCTGAGGTGTAAAATTATTATTTTGTATCTGCCATTGCAACTGCAAAAGGTGGGGAAACAAGCCAAGAGTGGAGATGATGTTTCTATGGGTATCAAATGAGAAATTAAAGACTGTGCTATCAACTTTGGCAATGATTATTAAAGAATTAGGGATGTTATAGTTGACAAGGCAACAAGCCAAACAATATGCGTCCAAGACTGATAAAAGATATTGGGTAGAAATTGGAGAAGCTTTAGCAGATATTTTCACAAGTTTGTTTGGTTCTGACAAGATCCCCAAGGACTGGAACATGGTTAGCATAACCCCATTCTGAAAAAATGGCCCTGGATTATACATCAATCCATTTAACCTAATTTGGGAGGAAAGTGTTACAAGTATTTCAGGAGATCAAATGGAGATAAACTTGGAAAGCCCACAGCTTGATTGAGACCAGCCACATGTTCTCAGGAAGTGAAGATCATGCTTTAGCTGGTTGGAATTCTTTGAGGATATTATTACTGCAGAGGTGCAGAGTGGTTTGCAGGAGTGGCAGACAAAAAATATAAGGTTTGCATAGTTGTTATTCAGCATAGATATTCAGATCATATAAACACTCCTTAAACTGATATTGGTGAATGTGTAAAGTGTCAGCCTCTGCCTTAAAGTAGAGCTCATCTGGTGCACAGAACTTTGTGCACCTCTGAAATTCTTTTGCTTCTGAGAGATTTCCAAGTTATTATCTTACTAATTTTGTCAGGCTCTGAGAGTCAGAGACTTTGTTTGAGTTTTGGATTCTCAGCATCTTGCAGGATTGGGCCTGCTGGCAGAGCTAAAGGACATGCCAACATGGCTGTTGGGGGGGGAGGGGCAGCTGTGGAAATGTTGCCCCTCCTCCAGCTGCATAACTCAGGCGGGCGCAGAATTTGCCCACCCCTCCACCCCCCCCGCACAGCCTCTTTGGCCTGACTGGAGCTACCCCTCCATATAGAAATCAAACTACGCCTATGCATGCAAGTGCTCTCAACCCCCTCTTCACACCTTTCTCCTCTCATCTGACTGCCATCAAAGTATCTTCATCTGGGGGAGCTACTTTTCTGTCCACCTGTGTTGTCAGAATGACTTTCAGTTGATGGAGGAAACCAGCCCCCTCTATGAGATGTCAGAGAGGCACCAAGAATGCTCTGCTCTTCCCTGGATATCTTTTCCCTAGGCTCCACATCCCCAAAATGGCAGGTGGGGAGCACCAAAATAGCACTAACCCAGAGAAGATGGACGACTATGCATCTGTCTAGTGGGAATTTTCTTCCTCAGGATAGGGAGTAGCCTCTGTGACTGTGGAACCCAGGTAAACCACATTGTCCATGCAGAATCCACACCATTGGAGTAGAAAATGTGACTTCTAATGATTCTCATTTTTTGATTGATTTACGAAATTGTTCCCCAGATTTTTGATTTAGCACCAGACCCATTTTTGGCTCTGGATGTACTGAAACAGTTAAGCTTATTAGATGTAGATGTTAGTCCAAATGGAATTGAAACCAGATTTTTGAGGAAGGGAATCTAAAGTAACAAATTATTGACACATTTCATTACTTCCAGTGCAGACTAAAATATTGGACAAATAAGTAGAGTAAATTCACAGCTTAGATGGTTCTTGGAACAAGGGGAGGCCTTGAATTCCTGACAATAAAACATTAGATCTAATCTCTCAGCTAACATGGCTTTGCTTAAAATTGCAGATGTAATTTTTGGAATAGATTTTAAATCAGGTCTTTTTGACGAGTGAAGTTTTGGATGATTTACTTTGTTATATGAATTAGCCTGTGTTATGGTGCGGGGTGGTGGTGGTGTGAAATCCAGACGAATTTGGCTTTAGTTATTCAGTTTTAATGGTTTAATTGTTATTTAGAACAGAAACTGGCACTGTGTCTATATCAAGTCTTCTCCAAAACTGAGACTAATTCCTTGGATACCCCCAAGGATTCATATCTATATTGAATCATATTAGCTAAGTTCTTACACAGGCCCTTTCTCCTCTTCTCTCCCTAACACACCGGCCTCACTCCCTTAGGATAGATTGGCTTGGTATGCAACCAGTTAACATGGCCTTCTGGGACTTACACACACCATATTGCCTTATAAATACCTTCAGAATTGGGAGCCTATATTTGCGCTTTATATTATATCAAGTTTAGTGAGGAATCTAGTGTGTGTTGTCTTGACAATACTAAACATTGAAACTTTGTTTATGGGCTGAATCCTTTGGTTTCAGGGCATAAAGGGGCATTGCTTCAGGAGGCCATAGCGAGATTGTACGCTTCCTGCACAGATCAAATTCCATGAATGTGGGCTTCCTGGGTGGCAGTGCAGGGAGGTGGGTCTTTGAAAAGACGGCTGGGACAATAGTTTGAGGGAGGTATCACAAGCAAGTCTGACGTTACCTAGCTTAGAGTTGGACAAAAAAATTTTGAGAAATAATTTATTCACTGAAAAATGCCAGTTTGGTTGACCTGAAACTCTTCATGAATTTCACAAAAATAGTTTCTGCCATTCAGAAAATGGCCAGAGGAAGAGGTGGCAGGGCCCTTGTTTAGCCTACTGGTTAGGGCACTCAACTGAGATTTGTGACACCCACATTTGAATCCCTGCTCTGGAACAGGCTCAAAACAGACTCTTTCAATTCACTGAAAATGCCAAAAAACTCCAAATTTGGTTTGACTCAAACTAGTTTTTTTTTCCCATCTTCTAAACCTAAAAATCAGTTCTTTGCCCCATTCTAACATAGCCCCTCAGTCTTTCCTACTCCAACCATTTGGCTAGAATAGATTTGAAGGATGATCCCTCCCCATTTCTCATATATCTCCCAGTAACCAGCCATACTCTGTTATTATAAACCATAGCCTGTTGTTGAATGAATGTAGGGAAAATATTCATTCTCATACTCTTTTACTTTGTACGTATTAAAAATACACACAATGCAATATTACTGTCAATATGGACAAATGATCACACCCCATAATTTTGCACCCCATATAATCTGATGATTTTTCCTTGTGATTTTTCACCATGTTCTTGTGTTCAGAAAACACTAGGAAAGTCTTGCTTTGCTTAATTCAACACTCTATGTTTACATAATGACAACCAAAACTATGCTGTTAGCTAGTACCCCAATCTTTCAAAGATATTGAGTTCAGAATCCATTGGTTCCAATTCACACACTTACGCATGTGAATGGGATTTAAGCACTAGAGCTAGATGGAAACATATTTTATATTTTACAAACATTTTGAAGGAAAAGAAAATATTTTGTTTGAACTGAAATTTTTGGTGGATTTTTTTTTTTTTTGGCGAGGTGAAGGCGTTGTTTGTTTAAAAAAGAGGAAAATCCCCAAAATGGAAAATTTGTCATAAGAGTGTTATAAACTGTGACATTTTTGAATTTTGATTATTGAAAACCAAAACACTTCTTGTGGAAAATTTCGGTTGAGCCAAAAAGACATTTTTTTACTTAAATTTTTCAATCAGCTCTAATAAGTAGTTTCCTGAATAGGGACCTTAATAAACAAAAGTAATGATGTCTGATGAAATTATTTTATATAAAAGGCAAGTTAAAGAACAGGAAGTTGAAACCATATAAGGTGTGATAGCATGGCCTTGCCCCAAAACAGCATCTGTCTGGATAAAGCTAACCAAAATAGATGAAACTTCAGTGAAAACAAATAAAACTTGAGACAGCTGATTTTAGCTAATGCTGAAATAAAGGATGAAACCCCTGCCCCCTAAAATACTGGTTAGAATGTTATGTCTAGTTAGGAAATACCTTTGGGACATTGCAGTTATTTTTATCACCCTTTTACAGATATTGGTTACCACACATGTAGCATTTACTAGAATTGAGAAGTCACATGTTTTCAAGATAAGTAAAAGTAATTATTGTCCATTTAGTCCCCCTCTTTGATTACTTCTGTGGTATTTGACTAGCCTGCAACCAAGGAATGACTGAAATTCATGAGGCTGTGGTGTTGCTTTGTAAGCTTAAAAATGAGTTGTCCTGCAGCTAATAGGGAGAGTAAGAAAATGTAGATTAGATAAAAGAAAAAAGTAGATTGTTCTAATGTTGTTATATTTAAAAGCAATAAGTATTTGAAAAATCAAAACAAAACTGTACATTAGACAGTGGTTACTCATCTAAAAGGGTGAAGGAGTTAAACAAGAGCTTCAGATAGAACTGATTTGTTCACCCATTTCAGAGCTGCCATGTGTCTATAGTTACATATATTTTACACACCAAGAGAAATATTTGGACAAGGAGCCCATGAAAATGTTTTGTATATAGGAGATCATGTCTCTAATATGGTATCATGATTGTAGCCCACCCACAATAATGGCATATGAAGTAACTGGTTGCCACCAGCAATGATTCAGTTAACCTTTGATTAAACACTGGAATTTAAACTATGAAAAGGTCTGAAATCTGACACAGTCCTTTGACACCATGCTGTCTGTCATTGAAGATAATCCTGCATTAGGTACTGAATTCTGAAAAGAGAATTAGACTACTTTGGTTTTCAACCATAACCTTTCCATATTGTAAACTGATCCTGGCTGTGTTTGGAGATTTCCTGCTTCATCTTCTAACTTTGTGTGTGTGTGTGTGTGTGTATGTGTGTGCGCGTGCATGCACACACAAACCAGACAGCTCAACCACCAGTAAAAGAAGCAACTGCCCAGTTTGTATCAGTCACTGGGTCAGGGAACTTGCCCACAAAGGCCTTGTTGCTCGATCAACCTTAGGATTTTCTCCCTGCACTAAAATGGTCAGGCCATCAGCCAAACAGTCTCACTGGGCTTTTTACAAAGAAATCTTTTCTATTATAGGACAGCTTCAGTGCTCTGAGGCACGCCTCACTTTAACCTCCCCTTCACCCACCCTGATGACCCATATCACAGTCACCATCATGCTGCTGCATGGGACTCTCTTTGCACCATCATTGGCAATCATTACCAGTTAAATAAGTCGCTTATTAGCTGGTAGCTGACAAATCCAGCCCCTTATTTCCCATCCCTTCTTATCGAAGAGAGAGTTAGTAAGAAATTCCACAAGGTGAATCTCATGGAGTTGCCTGGCCCTTCCATGTCCTATCTTGGAATTTTGCCCTGTCGATTATATTAGATGCTGCTCTGTTTGCAATGGGGAGTAATGAGGCACTCCATTAGTTTGCCGTGGTGCACCTGGGCATATACAGGAAAATTATTTAATGTAAGGAGCACAAGTCAGCAGAAAATTTCTTTTGGCAAAAAGATTGTGGCTTCCTTGGGAACTAAGATAAAATAATTTGCATCATTGAATGGTTCAATGAGCTGTGAAATTGCACTGCTGCGTGATGAGTTGTTTGTGAATTTCAGTTTGGAGCCTCTGATCCAACTGAGCTGTGCGCTGCTCAGGATAAGAGGGGAAAGAAGGTTTACACTGTCTTTGTAACTTCCTGATCTTGGGTCTGGTTGGTCCCTGCTGCAATAAGTTGCACCTACTCACCTTTGGCACCAAGGGCTGTAATGGAGCTGATAATGTTCTGGCCCTCAACTTCTCAACGTTTAGGCTATGGTTACACTGCACTTTCATTAGTAAAACTTTTGTTGGTCAGGGGTGTGAACCTCCACCCCCCGGGACCAATAAAAGTTTTACCAATGAAAAGCACTGCTGTGGCGGTGGGAGATATTCTTCTGCTGACAAAGCTACCACCCCTTATTGGGGCTGGGTTTATTTTGTTGGCAACAGAGCTCTCTCCTTCTGACAAGAAGTGGCTATATTGTGTACCTTACGGCAGCACTGCAAGGTACATAGTGTAGACATACCTATCTCTCAGAACTGGAAGGAACCCTGAAAGGTCATCAAGTCCAGCCCCCTGCCTTCACTAGCAGGACCAGCTACTGGTTTTGCCCCAGATCCCTAAGTGGCCTCCTCAAGGACTGAACTCACAACCCTGGGTTTCGGAGGGAGGGTTGTTTGTTTTTTCCTTCTCTTTTCTCTTCTCATTTCTTTCGCTCTCTCTCTCTCCATATGAAGGAATTTTCGGGTCCCATGTCAAGCTAGATTCAGAAAGTTTGCAAAATTATTGGGTGAAATTTACCCTGCTATAGGGCTGTGTGTTGGGTGCACTATTAATGGCTTTCAAAGTCAGTAGGTTGCTGCTTTTATGATTGCAAGGAGGGATAGCTTAGTGGTTTGAGCATCAGCCTGCAAAAACCAGGGTTGTAAGTTCAAGCCTTAAGGAAGCCATTTAGGGGACTGTCTGGGGATTGGTCCTGCTTTGAGCAGCAGGTTGGACTAGATGACCTCTTGAGGTCCCTTTAAACCCTCATATTCTATGATGAGGCCCTAATAAATTATTTAAACAATCTACCGCCCTCCCCCACCAAATCAGCAAAGCTTGAGTTTAGTGTAGACAAATATAAACAAGCAAAGACAGTAGCGTTTAAAATGCTTCCCTCTGGAATATAGCCTTTTTTAAGGGAGGATGGTGAAATGTTTAACTCTTGTCATTGGGGTTCATTTCATAGTACTGTAAAGTGCATGAATTTTGGCAGATTGTTGTTTGAAAGAGCATTAGCAACAGCCATTGCATAATCATTGTTTTTGATAACTTGCGGGAAATAAACACTTTGGAATAAATGGCGTAACATAATATTTCCTAGTGGGATACTAAGTTTAACCCGTCTGTGACACTAATCTCATAATTCACTGGCTGAGTACCAAAGATCACTTTTACAAATTAGATTTATTTGATAATCCATTTAGTGTTTTGACATATTTGGTATGTTCCAGCTAATATTCCTTCCCATCTGATCTGACAATGCCCAGGAGGGAAGGAGAAGGCTGCAGTCATGAATATTATTTTTTTCTGTAGTGTGTGCATGATAAGGGAATCAACAGACACTAAAATCGGCTCTGTAATTAAAGGTGGCATGATAAACCTCTTTTCTTTTGCGTTCAGAGGCACTAAAAAGAAATGAATTTAATGTCTTCCCCAAGTTCAGGTTTGAAACATGAAATTCGGTGCTTTGGTTATTTATTATTAGCTTGTATTTTGGTAGTGCTTATTGGCCCTGGTCAAGATCAGGATGCCCACTGTGCTAGGTACTGAACCAACACACAGGAAGAGACACTTCATGCCCCAAAGAACTGTGTCCAAATAGACAGAGTAGTCAAAGAATGGGAGGAAGTATGTATTATTAGCCCTATTTTGACAGACAGAGAACTCAAGGCGCAGAGTGCTTAGGTGACTTGTCCCAGGTCGCACAGGAAGTCTCTGGTACAGCTGGGTATTGAAGCCAAGCCTCCTGATCCCTGTTTCACTGCCTTAATAAGAAGACGGTCCTTCCTCTAGAAGTACTGACTGTTCTAAAAGCGACATTCCCGCTGGGATACATGGTACATGTTTGTCATTTTCTTTACAAAAAAGCAATTTAAACTGGGACCTTAGCTGCAGTATACTATTATTCAGTACCAGGTGTTCACTACTGTATGGATGAAATTGAATAAAGCTGGATGTGCAGCCTACACACCCCAAATACAGTGATGAGTATTATGTGCCCATAGTGCTCACCTGCTGGGTTATAGGACATGAGAATAAGTGATGTGTTTCTGCTTTCGTCTTTGTTGCTGTTCATTTTTATTTGTTCAGAGCTTCTAAATTCATGGCTTTTAAAACTGAAAATGGAAAAAAAAAAAGCCATGAATGACTGGATTTCTTCAGCTCTCTAAATATTGATTCACCACTAGTTTCTTCAAGCAAATAATTGTATGTAGACTCCCAGTAGAGTCTAAAGGTTATCTATGGTCTTGTGGCCTCTGAATCCTGACTGCTATGCAACTGTGGTTGGTACGGTGGAAAGTGAGAGGTCAAAGAAACTAGATAGCTTGAGTATAGCAACAGGATTAGCAGTTTTGGATGTTCTGCTGTTATTAATTTGAACCAGGGCCTTATCTTATAACAAACATTGCTCAGATGCCACAAAGAGGAAAAAATGTGTTTGCATTTTGAAAAGAAATTGTATTTTTTATATTTCTAATTGATTTATAAATGTTTTTAAGAGTAAATATAGAGCTCAGAATAGATGGATCCTTTCTCACTTTGACAGTTAGAGATGTATTCTTAGGGTGTTCCACAATTCAAAATTAGTATTTCAGTCTGACCTTTGGGTACTGAATGATTCAGGGACCCTGTAGAAGAAACGATTTGGGATTGTGTCATTCAAGACTGTATCATAATGCATTATGCATCAGGGAACAGAACGACGGGGGCAAGGGAAAGCTGCATTCTTGCATTGACTTTGTAACCTGGCCATTCCTTTAATGTAGTTATTTTTAAAATCTGATTTAATAGCCCTCACAAAATATAGCATGCCTCCACCATCTTGCCTTTCTCCTTCTGCACCCTCCTTAAGCTTCCTCATGTGTGTTGCATTTGCTTACTCTGGGTCTGTTCAACGTTTATTAGATACAACCTGACTTTTTAATGGTGTTGGCTTCCTGCTTTCATGCATGCACATGACATTGCATGTTTGTCTCAAATTCTGAAAACCAGAATACGGAATGAGGAGATTGCCAGTATGTGCAAAATATTGATTTGAGTGCCTGTCTTTGCACCAGCACCTGTACTTTCTGGAATACACATCTGTATTCCTCTTTTGGAAAGTCCAGACGCTTACAATACCATTGTATTTTTAATACATTTGAAGTAAGATGAAGTTGATGGGAGCTTAGTATATTTAAAACTGAAAGCACTTATTTAAGTATCTAACTATTGACACCTTTGCGCATTCATGTTTGAAAATCCTGACTTTATCAGTCCCTGTAGGTTTTTTTAGATCAGCATTCCTTCATTCCAGCTCAGCCTTTTTGGGGTTCAACTTTGTAAAACCTCAATATTGAACTACTGGTGGTAGCGAATGTCAAAAACATCAAGGATAAGGAATGTAATACATTTCAGAGTGGATTGTGGCTCCTGGATAACTTAAACTTCTTGCTTCATCATAAGATATATATATATATACACACTCTCACCCACTCCCACACCATTATTTAACATGGCTTATTCATTGTATATTTCAGTTTATTTGAAATGGAATAAATGTCTGTTTCCAAGCATCTTAACTTGTAGAGCGATATCCTGTAGGCCGGCTGAGCTGAACAGTGGTGTAAGTACAACAGTGGTTTAAAATTCATTTTTGTGTTCTTTGAGGCCAGATGCTCTGTTGGTGTAAATGGTCATCTCTTTTCCCTTAGCATTCAGAAAACTGGCAGCTGGTTTCTATTTTACATATGTACCTGTATTTTCAGGGCTGGTACAACCATTTAGGCAACCTAGGCGGTCGCCTAGGGCGCTGGGATTTGTGGGGCGCCATTTTCTTCAGCAGCGACTGCGGTGGCCGGAACTTCGGCCGCCCCGATTGCTGCCAGCATTTAGGCGGAGGGAGCTGGGGCATGGGATCACTTGCAGGGCTGCCTGCAGCAAGTGTGTGTGGGGGGTCAGCACGCAGAGGAACTCCCCGCCTCAGCTCACCCCTGCTCCACCTCCTCCCTGAACACGCCGTGGCTGCTTCACTTCTCCAGCCTCCTAGGCTTGCGGCGCCTAAGCTGATTGGCGCCGCAAGCCTGAAGGTGGGAGAAGTGAAGCAGCCACGGTGTGCTCGGGGTGCTCATGCTCGTGCTCGTGCGCGGAGCAGGGGTGAGCTGGGGTGGGGGAGGTGCCTCAGGGTGGAGGGTGAGGGGTGGGGAGCTGCTGCAAGGGGGGTGCCTCAGGGTGGAGGCGGGGGGCTCAGGGCGGGGGGTCAGGGACAGGGGGGGGCACAAGGTGGAAGTTTCGCCTAGGGCGTGAAACATCCTTGCACCTGCCCTGTACATTTTGATAAAGCAACAAACACAGTCCTCCTGTATGGTGTTCTTCAGCTAACAGAGTTGTAACTATTAAAAAATAAATAAAATACAGTTGTGTCACCTTAGATCTCTGATTTCCAAGACCTGGCAGACTAAGGGCCAGAGTCTATGCACCATTAAGGCTGCTTTGAGCTGCTCCAGGGGCACAAAGCTCTAAAACCAGTTTAGCTGGCAAGTGGACCATTTCCTCCTGTGCAGCAGAATCCTCTGCTGGCAAAGGGCCACTCAGGTGGCTTCTAAACCATATTATTCCCAGAACCTTGTGCATGGAGCTTTCCCAGAAGCAAGGGGGCATAGCCAGGATGCATCTATGCTCTTATCGTCCCTAGCTGTTGTAATAGCTTCTGGAGACCATGAGCAGCTAGTACCAAGTAAGTACCCATGAAGCTGGTTTGCTTTTTGTGGAAGGTGGCTGGGCCCCAGTTGACCCCAGGGTTGAGGAGAACAAAGATGACCTTAAAACCACATAGAGCCACTCACACTGGAACTTCTCAAAGTGCAGCTTTGATGTAAAACAGGCCCTGGGACCGTGTTCGTCTCAGGAGTGAATTTTTATGGCAGAATAACCCCCCAGAAATCAAAATGAAGGGTACAGAAGGGACAATAAGCAATGTGTGGTGCTTTTCCTGCCGTGAGAACTGCAGGCACAAAGGGAGACCAGCATATTGGAGTCAAGAACCACTATATGAATTTTGCTTTGTCTACACTGGACTTTTGTTGGTAAAACTTTTGTCATTCAGGGGTGTGAAAAAAACACATATCCTCCAACGACAAAAGTTTTGCCATTAAAAAACACTGGTGGGAACAGTGCTCTGTCAGCAGGAGAGCGCTAAAAAAAAGCCAATAAAGCTACCACCTCTCGTTGGGGGGTGGAATTTTTTTGTTGACGGGAGAGCTCTCTCCTGATGACAAAGGTTGGCTACACTGCGTGCTTTTTAGAGGCACAGCGGTAGCAGCACAGCTGTGTCACTAAAAGGAGCGAAGTGTAGACATAGCCCTAGAAGGGAGAATTTTGCTCAAAGACTTCACAGTACTAATTGTGTTGGGTGAGGCTCTCGGAAGAGGAATCAAATAATAATCACGGGTGAGTGGAAGGTGAGCTCTAAAGTGGAAAACTATAAATGAAAATAAAGTAAAGAATTTTGCTTCAAAAATGTAAAAGAAAAATATATGCCAGGGAGTTCTGCTCCATTACCCAAAAGAAAATAAACCTGCACTTCAGTGCTGCATCTGAATGGGAACAGATCTGAGATTTGTAGTTTCCTTGAGAGCAGATAGTGATTCTAAATATAAGCATGAGAGGGCTGTGCAGGGGTGGAGATCCATGTCTTTTAGTGGAAGAATAAATATTATCTGAAGCTGATTTAGCTGACTGAAGGATTCTTGTCTCATTAAGAGAATACTGTTTCTCACAGACAACGTCACCAATGGTTCCACAAGGAAGGGGCCACTTCTCTGGGCTTTGTTTTATATTTTGCAAGATATAAAACACTGTTGGCATCTATTTTGCACTAGAAGTATTAAATAAGAAGAATAAATGAGAAATGCTATCGTGTTGCATTCATACATTGGCTAACTACCTGATAATGATTACAGACATAAAACAACTGTAATATAACCATGCAAAAGGGAAATTATTCAGGCTAAACAGAGACAGATTCTCCAAAACTACAGTCTCTCCAGACATGCTTATGGGTGTGTGAATTTGTTTAATAATATTGGATCAGATCTGCAGTCCATATGTAATCAAGCTGCTTGAATGCAGCTACAGGTTCTGGCCCATCATGTGTAACACTATGTTTATTCTATCGTGTTATAACACTTGTATAAAAATAACAATAATAAAATTGTCTCCCTTCTTTTTGTTCTTTGCTCCTTTTCCCTTCCTTTGTTTAATTTTTATTGTCTTGAAATGTCTTTTCATCCCTCTTTCTTTAATACTATTTTCTCTGATTTTTCTAGTATGAAATTTTCAGATTATTTTTTTAATACAAGACCATTTCATTTAATCTCTTCAAAGACATGTTGATTTTCATCTGCCTACAAGTTATTTGCTCTGCTTCCTTCATCTCTCTCTTCATTGTCTTTCCCTTTCTTCTCTTTCTGTTCCTGTGCTCTTACCTCAGTCTTTCCTACACTTTCTTTTTTAGTTTCACTGTCCTTTTCTTATTTTGCCTATGCCCTCTGATTCTTCATCTCATCCTTCAGAACGCACAACTACATATTCTATCAACTTCTCCCTTTTTTCCCCCACCCACTTCCTCTCCTCTCCCTGGAAGCGGTCCACAGGGAGGTTATCAACCTGCCTCTCACCTCCCAATCTAACTGAAGGATATCCTTGAAGAGCCTCAGTTTTTTACCCATAGAGCATAGAGGGATAGCTGGCAATGGCACCTTCCCTCCAGCTCACTTGCCTGGGAAGCAGGGTGCTTTGGTAGCACTTTTATTGCTTTTGTGAGGCAGCCCAATGTCCTCAGGCCTTGTGAAGCTTGACTCCTGCTGAACGCTGTGAGTAGCTTAGAAGTGAAGCAGACCTACCCTTAGTGCGATGGCACTTCCATGTCATAAGTGGCACAAACTGGGCTCCTGACAAGAGAGAGAACAGGAGCATATTTTTGTACCCCCCCCCCAGTTCCCCCTGCCTAGAAATAGAGGCAAGGGTTGCCAACTTTCTAATCGCACAAAACCAAAACCCGTTGCCCCTCCCCAATCCCTGGTCCTTCCCCTTTAGCCTGGGTCCAGCACTTCACCCAGTTCAGTCTTTGTTCCTCAGGTGTTTCCAGGTCTTTGGGTGGGGAGTCAGTGAAGAGCCACGATGATGTCACTCCCCTGCCTTAAATAGCCTTTGCATATGGTGGGAACCCTTTGTTTCAAAGCTTGTTTCCCACGCCCAGTCAGTGGAAAAACACTGGTATCCCAAGATAGAGTCCAGCACCAGGTGACGTGGTCACATGTCTCTGTAGTGTCACAGCAACCATGAGTTGGAGGCTGTCTGCAGAGTCTCCCAGGTGGGAGATAAGCTTCTCCTAAAGCCTATTGTTTTCTCTTAATGGCTCATTAACATGAATAGCCCCTTTCCAGCCAGCCATCTAGACTGAGAGCCTTTCTCTTAGGGAGCATTCCCCAGGTGTAAACACATTTGTAATACAAATATATAGTTAATATTCCTAACTTCAGATACAAAAATGATACATTCATACAAATAGAACAATCATATTTAGTAAATCATAACCCTTCCAGTGACACCTCAGATGACTTATCTTGCATAAAATACTTTATGATTATGTCACAATCATAACAATATCTCTGTGAAGAATACGGGGTGCAGTGTCATAAGCGCTACTCTCCACAAACCAGATGCACTTCTGTCAGTAGGAGAATATTCTGTAGCATGCAAAACTGAAACTTTTAGTTACACAACATTTTTCATAAAGAATTTTGCTGTTTCATTCCCAACTTCTGTAATTTCATGGTATATTATTAAATAGCATTTTTCATATCCAAACATTATGCATTTTCTCAAGTGATTGATGCTGAAGTCATCATAGCTTGAAGATAGACATATACTTGCTCAAAAAAAAATTGCAGTCCTTATTGAAATTGTCCATTGGGTTTTTGAGTTAAAAATGCTACTTCCTCCAAAAATAAAACAACTAAAAACTCCTCCATGATATTTGAGTTGTTCTTCATTTGGTTTCATATACTGAGCAGGATTTGTCATGTCTCCCTCCCAGTTTGCTCCAGTCTTGCCCTAGGAGGCCCGCTGTCTGTGGCTAATGGTTAGCTCAGTCTCTGTGACCATTCAGTCCTATGCTCCACCAACAAAGAGGTGGATTAAGAGGGTGTGTTTTGTGACATTCTGTTAGAAACTAGATGGAAACAACTCATTTCATATAGGCTATTGATTAATATAGACTTGATCAATAGTCATCTGGGCTAGAATCATACTGGTGTCCTCATCGTAAAAGGCTCCATATCTCATATGCATCCAAGAAAGTGGGTATTCACCCACGAAACCTCATGCTCCAATACATCTGTTTGTTAGTCTATAAGGTGCCACAGGACTTGCTGCTTTTACAGATCCAGACTAACATGGCTACCCCTCTGATATCTCATTAACAATTTCTTGAGCCAGCAACTTCCTCCCAGTATCTCCTCAATACCTTGATCTATTTTATGCTTGTTTTTTAAAAAGTAGATGTTCTCCACTATCTTTTTTTTATGTTGAATCTCTTTTTTTAGCAAATGACTGAGTTCTCCATATTTTCATCAATTAAGGATTTATATTTCTGAATTCTTGAATGCTGGATAATATCAGAAGAAGAGTTGATGTAACAACAATCCAGTGATGTGCTGGACAGAATTAGAAATCATTTCAGATTCTACCTGGTGTGAAATACACCTCTCCTAATTTATCTGCCCTCTGTGTACTTGTCACAGTAAAAAGTGAAAACACCTAAAAGATCTTTATCAAGCATTCTTAAAACTACAATACCCATCTGGAGAAGTGAGGAAACAGATTGATAGAGCAAGACGGGTACCCAGAAGTCACTTACTACAGGACAGGCCCAACAAGGAAAATAACAGAACACCACTGACCATCACATACAGCCCCCAGCTAAAACCTCTCCAGCACATCATCAACGATCTACAACCTATCCTGCAAAATGATTCCTCACTCTCACAGACTTGGGAGAGGCAGGGCCAGTCGCTTGCTTACAGACAACCCAACCTGAAGGCAAATACGCACCAGGAACTACAACACCACACCACAGAGAATACAGTAACCCAGGAACCAATCCCCTGTAACAACCTCGTTGCTACTCCTGTCTCCATATCTACTCAGGACACACATCAGAGGATCCAACCACATCAGCCACAAGGCATCAAGGGCTCATTCACCTGCACGTCTACTAATGTGATATATGCCATCATGTGCCAGCGAAGCCCCCTGCCATGTACATTGGCCAAAATGGACAGTCTGTACGTAAAAGAGTAAATGGACACAAATCAGACATCAGGAATGGTTCAACCTCCGTGGACATTCTGTAGCAGATTTAAGAGTAGTGTGGAAGTACAGAAAGAACTGACAGGATTTGTAGGGGAACTTAATGCATGACTGTCTCTGTTAGCCAGAGTTAGGCTAGCTGTAACCCTAATAACGCAAGATTTGTAGAAGCAAGGACAGAGAGATTGGAAAACAGGCTGGAAAATTTTGAGGGTGTAATGGAAGGAAGGAGTAAGTAAGTGTAAGCATGGGGATTTCAAATACCCAGGACAATACTTGAAATGGTGATTTGAGTGGATAAAAGTGGCTGTTGGGAGACAAGCAAGTGATTTAAGGAAAGAGTAAGAAGTTAACTCTGTAGTTGCTGTAGGGAACAGCAGTTGAACTTTGTAAAAATGCTAAAGAGGAAAGTTCTTGGTGTCTTTGAAATGTTTGTAAATAAATTTGGCAAAGAAATTATTAGATTGCAATTATTTGGCTATGAATTAGCTAAAGAAATGTATACAGTGCCATGTAATTAAAACTCTATTAGGCTCTAAGGGGCCACTGTAAGTAGTGATGTTTTCATTCAGTGTTTGAAAGCAGGAGTTAGAAGTAAAAAGCCATCAAAATTCTGGTAAAGTTAATTATGTCCCTTTTAAGGTAAGACTCTTTAAACTGTGGATAGCTTTGGATCCAGAAGCAAGCCAGAAAGCATCTGCATTAATGCAAATTATCTAACTGATAATGTAGAAGCCACTGAAACCTGGGCTGCCTCTGAAACAAAAAGAAGAAAATATGGGGTAATTCCTCTGTTTTGCCTGAAATCAACAAGTGTATTTGTATATTTTAAGTGATGATTGACTGCCCAGAAGGGTAGACCTCTGTTTTTTGTCTTTCAGATAATCAGAGAAAACTGATGCCAGCTGAACAGCATTTAACATACCATGCATTTACTGGCACAATAGGAATTATGTTTTGTGTTCTATGTTCTGTCTTGTGGTGTTTGTCTCGTGGCCAGAATTGTTGTGTTTAATATTTTCAAAGGATAATCTAGTTTAAAATCAAACAGAAGGGTTAAATTAAATTGAGATACTTGTTTTATTCAACTTGGAATACAAAGTGTTTGGATAAATCAGGAAAATGTGATATACTAAAGCCTAATACATTTCCTTAAGTAAGAAAAGAAACTTCATTGGCCAAATCTTTTTAATTGAAAATTGTTATTAAAATTTGCATACCAACAGTCTTTGGAAGCAAGGACATGAAAAGTTAACCCACTCCCCATATTGTACATGGGATTCTTCTGGCTACCTCAGATTTCTAGCCAGAGGGCTGGGGATGGTGGGAAGCTATTGGACACCAGAGGTTGTATTGAGTGAACTCCTCAAAGTGGGTGTGTTTGTCCTGGCTTGTTACTCCAAAGCTCTGTAATAAGTTATTTTAGTGGAAGGGTATATGTGGTATACATTGAATAATAAGACTAATGTACTGTATAATGGCAATGTTTATGTGCTCATTGTTGGGAAAAAGGTATATGAGTGAAGAGTGGAAGTTTCCTTTGTAGGTTAAAGAAAGCCAAGAAGGGAAGAAGGAAAAAGAACAGAATGAATTAACTGGAAAAAATAGCTAGCAAGCTCAGGCTAAAGATAAGACACTGGCCCCATTCAAGGACTCTGCTCACAGCTAAGACTTGGCTGACAACCAAGCAAAGGGGGGGCTTGAATGTGCCCAAGCAGCTATGAGATTTGCAAAACACTGCCAGGCATTAATGAAAAGTGTTAGGTTTCTTTTCTCACAGGTAAAGAAGCGCTACCCAATAACTTTAGCAGCCCTGCCACTCTTGGAACCAGGAGACTGGATCTATGTAAAAGTCCACCAACAAAAGATTGCTTTGGCTCCATGCTGAAAAGGCCTTTATTAAGTCCTGCTGACTACCAACACCACTGTGAAGTGCCAAAGATTGACTGCCTGGACCCATGATTCTCACTGCAAAAAAGACCCCTCCACCTCGGGAGGATTCTCCTACTGATGATTAGCCTATTCCTCCTTCTAGCTTTGCTGTGCCTTCTGGACAGCAGGGAAAAAGGACAAGGTGAAGTGCAAGTAACCTCTCCCTTGTCCACTGACAGATCTACTGTGATTTTGGATTTTTCTAGAAGAATCAAAACCATTACAGGGTGATGTGCTGGTAATCTTTCCCCTGTAGGATGCTGAACCATGACTATTTCAGGAAAGAAGGAACACTCACTCCACTGAAATTGCCAAAGTCCAGGAATTCCTGACTAGAAAGGACATTAAGAACTGATCCTGGTGAAGAAACAAAGAATTATACACTGGCAGGAAGAAATTTGTGGGACCCATGCTTGGGAATGGGGTATTGATTGGATTTTGGGGTTTATTCTACAGGCTGCGCCCTGTGTTCTGGATAAATCCTTCAGCATATATTGCTCTTCCTAACTGGATTTTAAATGACAAGTACCAAGGCACCTTGTTGCAACTACCTCTGCCATCTCCTCCATTACACTATTACCCCTGTAATACACCCAAATACAGACAATGCGATATACCAATGGCCAAGGCCTTCACACTTTAGTGATATATTTAAAGATTGTTTGGAAAAAAAATATGTTTAAAGTTCAGGATATCCCATATAAGCAAACAATTGAGTGGAGAATAAATGGATCAGTGGAAATAGAAGTATATGATATCACTATAAATGAACCCCAAGAATCTGTAATTGAAATTGATGCATTCCATAGTGAAGTAGATATGATGGCTATTCCTGGAATTTGTACTGTGTTACATGAAAGAGGCACTTATTGTTGTTTGGTCACCCAGTTAGTGATTAATTAAACAAATACCCAAAGAGTTTGTTCTGCCACTGGAAATTTTACCTGTATTGAAACCATTCCAGTGACTAATAATGTAACCTGTACCTTATTGCAATACACCCCCTCCTATACTATTAATGTAATGCCTCTTGAAAGTACCTGAGAATAGTTAAAGAACAGATGGGATATAGTACTACACCAAAAGAGAGATTATTAGGATATCAATGGACTGTGATTAATACAACACTAGGAACTGTCAAATTTACATTGCCCTATCCAGTTTCCAGATCACCTCTACATACCCAAATTGCTCACAAGGGGCTGCCATTAGATTAGCGCAGGCAGAGGACCTGGGTTATTTTCCTCGGAAGATAAAGAACTTGACCGGATCCCTATGGGAGGGGCCATAGTGCAAGGCAGCCAATTTGGAATATTCTTAAAGAGCCAAGAACATGATGAGAAATTGGGCACTAGAAAAGGCCACTAGCCTTATTTCTGGGCTCAGCTAAACCAATACAGGCTGAAGTTGGTGAGTTACATGTCATTCCACCCTTAGTTCTAGACCCAGAGGTATGACAGAGATGTATTGAATATCACTTGAGGCTGGAAGGCCATTTCAGTGGGATCTGTATGTTTAAAATTCAGGATTTCCTGAATGACCAGCTGATGGGCCATTCAGACTGATCTTGAGCACAGCTTGGCCCGCTGCCCTTACAGACCACATCAGGAGTACTAATCTGATCGTGATCATGGAGACATACTGGAGACTTTCTGGGTGGAAATGTGGATATTACAGTGCTCCTCCAAGCATATGGACCGGTTTAGGGGATGGGTCCCACATACCGAATCCTGATGGGTCCATGAGGGAGGATGCATGTGGACTGGATTATTCACTGACGACATCTGGGAAATTAGCACCACCTGTATACCTAACGATTTATAGTCAGTGCCCTAGAATAACACCTGACATTTTGGATAGAATAGGGAGTCAATTGGACATTTTTGGCTTGTTTAGAACCCCTACAGCTTCAGTGTATCCATAAACTGAGCCAGGGGAAGTTGTCACTGTTCATGATAACATTTGCTGGGAGGGTAGAGAAGGAACTTCCTGACAGGCACCTTTACTTTTTCAAGTTATTTGATAACTGTGTGTATGTAAACCACCACATGCAAGATACACAATTTTAATTCTCATAACCACTTGCAGGCAATCTATTGTTTTACTGGCCTGCAGATGATTTGCAAGTAGCCTTAGGTTCCCCAGATACCCTTTAATTTGGACTAGTAGTACTGAATGGTTTTCAAGATTTGCTTTCAATTGTTACCAGAGTTCAAAAGAATCTCTGAAGTAAAAGGGGCAATTTCATGTTTCAATATATATCAAGTTGAAGTATGCCGTCACCAGTGCTTAGGTGTCATATTGTATGTACTAAGTATGATGTATTTGATGCTTTATAACTAAAACTGTACAACAACCCCATATATTATGCTATGAATGTTATTGCTTATATTGCTATTTAGTTGTTTAGGATTATGATGTTTGATGTTGATGGTTGTTGCTTGTAGTAAAGGATGTATTAAAGTAATTACCTCATGTCCATTGCTAATCAGCATTGTGATTACATCCAATTCAAACCCTAAGGTTGAACGTCTGATGTAGAATCTGAAATCCATGGTAATGAAATTAGAGGTTTTGAAAATTATTGTTTGTACTAGAAGTACAAAGGGGGAGTGTGTAGTACAGAAGAAGAACTGACAGGGTTTGTAGGGGACTTAATGCATGACTGTCTCTGTTAGCAGAGTTTAGGCTACGCTGTAACCCTATAACGCGGATAGATTTGTAAAGTAAGGTTCGTGTGAGGCGAGCAGAAAAGAACTTGCGTGAAAAAGTTGTTTTTGACTTGTGGAGGATAATATGTTAGATAGACTGGCATCTCTCAGAAGGTGAGAAAACAAGGTATCAGAATGACCTCCTATGTATAAACAAAATGCAGCTGTTGCTTATTATTGTCTGTAACAAAAGTATAAATGCTGCTGTAATTGTTTACCTATTGAGAGACCTGTCTAGGAAGGGGAGACCCTATGTCCTAGTGCACTCTCTCCCTGTTGTAGCTGCTAAACAGAATAAAATATCTGACTCTGGTGCACCCAAACAAAAAACAAGAACTGAGTTTTTCTCTGACAGTAGCCATACTTGGACAAAAAAACTTCAGAAACAGACTTCAAAGAGAAACAGCAGAACTAAAATTCATTTGCAAATTTAACAACATTAATTTGGGCTTGAATAGGGACTGAGAGTGGCTGGCTCACTACAAAAGCAGCTTTGCCTCTCCTGGAATTAACACCTCCTCATCTATTATTGGGAGTGGACTACATCCACCCTGATCGAATTGGCCCTGTCAACACTGGTTCTCCACTTGTGAGGTAACTCCCTTCTCTTTATGTGTCAGTATAATAATGCCTGCATTTGTAATTTTCACTCTATGCATCTGAAGAAGTGAGGTTTTTTAACCACGAAAGCTTATGCCCAAATAAATCAGTTGGTCTTTAAGGTGCCAACTGGACTTCTTGTTGTTTTTGTGGCTACAGACTAACACGGCTACCCCTGATAGTAAAAAAGATGAAATCGAGACTAGAAGTGATGTTGCTATTATCACTGATAGGTTTTTAAAAAGCAATCTTCTTACTCATTTTCAAGGCAGTTGTTCTTTTGATATAAATCAAAGCCAAATAAAAGCCTTTTCCATTCATTGTTCCTCTTCAGTTGCATACTGCAGCATTTTTAGTTTGAAGGGTAAAATGTGGTCTTACGGATTTATTACACCCTGGGTTTTATATTGCTTTAGAAAGGTAGGTTGATCTGAATGTATACAATGAACAAGTCTAATTAAGATGAAGTTCCTGAGAAAATGAGTATAAATGGACTACAAAAAGAGGTTGAAACTGGTCCCTCAATTGTTGAGAGGCATACAAATGGAACAAGAGGAATTTCGAGAGTAGAGAGCAACAATCAGTTGAGATTTGCCACTGCCGGACACCATGAACCAATGGGTGATTAAAGAACAAATAATCAGAAGGGCAAGAGAAACAACCAGTGCACTTTAATTTGTATCTTAGCCGGTGGAATGTGAGAGTTTAAAAAAAATTTGAAAGCAAGTTGTATTTGTCAGACTAAGAATGTGGAATATAACCTGATTATTTTAACCAAGAAAAATGAGTAAAATAAAACCCAGATACATATTTTAAAGATAAGAAGATATTCATTTGTCCACAAAAAACTAGTGAGGGTTCCTGCATAAGAACAGTCTGAACAGTTGAACATTATTGAGAAGGAGAGATGTCACTATGTTAAACAACATATCATTCTGCCACAAAAATGCATGCTCAAAACAAAGCAAAGGACAGAGTCAGTAAATATTTTTAAATTGTTTTATTATAAAGGACAGGAACCCATGTCCCCATTTTTTTTCAAACCCAGATAAATAAACAGTATATATCATGCTTTTGTTTTTTTAAAATGTGTTTTGTCTTTTGCAACAGTATCTACAAAATGGCATTCCTAACTCAGAGACCTGGAAAAAAAGAAAAATTGTGAGAACAGAGAGGAAGGCACACCACAGTTTTTGCATCCAAATGACGACTGTACACACTGCGAAGATTGCTGGAAACAGACAAAGCAGCGCTATGAAGAACTGCTGAGCAAAAAATTGTTGGGTAATTTAACCCACAGAACACAAAAAATTAACTCCTTGGGCAGGATTGTTTTAAAAAAAATCATATAGATGCATAAAAACAAAGCCCTCCCTACTTGGAAAACTTTGAGCTTTCAAAATTACAAAAGAATCCTCTGGTGCTCCTTGTTCTTTCATGTTGCCTTAAAAAATCTATAAAAAACAAAACAAAACCCCACAACCACTAGATTGTTGTTTTGTCTGATTTCAACAATATCTTTTTTGAAAAAAAAAATAAAACAAAAACAAACAACCCCAGCCACATATGTTTAATGGGTCTGATCCTGTTCCCATTTCAATCAATGGACATTTGACATTTGATTTCAATTGGAGTAGGATCAGCCTCTTAATTTTTTTCAAAGCAGGAATTGAATGTAGAGACTAATTTCCAAAATTGATTTCCCCATCAGATTATGTCAACAGAGGTTTTTAAATGGAAAGTATAATAGCTTTAAGGTGGGATGCAACCTAACCTCTTTGCTACAAACTTTCTTTTTTCTTATAGGTGCCTTAAATAGTCCAATATTTGGAATGTGCAGCTCACCCTGCACCCAAGCCTCATTTTTAGTATGACAGAAATTACTTAATATCACGCATTTTTATGGGAAGTAACCTGTGTAGCACCTTTCTAGAGTTAGTTTAATATTATATCCTGTTGTAGTTTTGCATTCATGTGCATTGAATAGGTCAAAGCAGCATGTACAAATTAAATGGCCATTATTCTTACTGTAGAGATATAAACATGCTATTTACAATTCATAATTATAATTATTCCTTTATTTTCTATAATGTTGTGATGAATACTTTTTATAGTAATAGCTGAAGCAGAGTGGAAAGCTGGCTTGCTTCAGTTATTCACAAAATAGGTGAAATAATATAGTGAAGAAATGAAGATCTAATAACAATTTAAAATAATTAATGCTAACGTGTGCACATGCAAAGATATTTTAAAATGAATCCATCCAGGTAAACTACATGTTTATGCCATTTTTATACACCCTAACACTCTGCTTTCCTGTGTACTTTGTAAGGAAATCATATATGCAAAATATATTTCTTCATGATATATTTCACATTCTTTAAACTTTCCTCCAGTTTTTCAATGTGACATTCAGACTGTCCTTAATGCAGGCAAAAGCTGCAGGGGGAAAAAACATGGTTACTTTTGTTATCACACTATAAATCCTAGCTCAAGGATTATGCCAATTATCTGGATTACCTACACTTACTTTGCCCTAACAGTGCTGAGCAATTGATGATTTTCTGCATATTATCCTTATCATTCTTCATGCACTGTGACTCAGTATGTTTATCAGGAATATGTTTTACATTTGAAAAGGGCTGAATGAAAAATAACTAGCATACACTATCTGATTCTGGGTTTAAGAGAATTCCATTCGTCCAACTTCAGTTCACTTAAGAAAGACAATGATTGGAGTGGTCATTTTGGATAGTTTCAGATGTACATTAATAAAAGCTTATCTATAATACTTTTGCATAGATGTGATGCCATTTCTCTGCTGAAAACTATTCTTCTCAATAGATTATGGTAGATTTGCTTCTGTTCTTCAGTATTATCCAGTATATTTTTGCATCTTTTACACAAAGGAAAAGACATCTGCCAACAGACACTAGATTCAGTCATGGTAACAGGAACACAAAGTTCACTTGTTCTCCTCCACTGGAAAATCGTTATAGCCACTTTCTCATAGGCCAAGCCGTCCCAATGTCATCAGCATATGGGCTGATTTGTGTAGAGTTTTTGTAGGCTATGAAGTGATAGTGGAGCAACTTTGTGTAGCTCCTACTTATTGCTTTCATGAAGCCCCCAGCCTTTTAATTCTGAAGAATTACACAAGAAGTTCTTCAGATAAGAGCGATATTATGTTTTGTTTTTGTGTCCACTGCTGAGTGCATTTAAAAGTCTAAAGGCCGAATCATCATAGTTGTTGAACGTAAGGAATAGCTGGGGCCTTTGAAGTAGTGCCACTTTATCCCATTTAGTTTTCCATGGTTTTGTCCAGCAGTATAGAACATTCCATTCAGATTGGAAGGGCCGCAGGCATCAAACCACCAGCCTGAAACAATTAAAAACAAGGAATTAAACTGCCAGTTAACAAAGCATTTCCATTCTGTTTTACAGTTTTAACTGATTGCCAATTTGTGGCTCCTGTAAATGTCGTTAGTAGGGCAAAGGTTTTGTTTTATCGCTGTGTTGGGTTATTCTGTGTTCAAGAGAATGTACATTGAGTTGTGCACTGAGTATGCATAGTATGACAGATGGCATAATATGGCTGATGTGATGGAACAAAATAACTATAGATAAAATCAATTGGGTTACATGTTAATACAGTACTTTAATTTCCACCTCTCACAACTGATGTAAGTACAGTAGTCAAATTAATACTTCATAATGTATAATTTCACCTCTTGTGATTTTTTTCTCATATTTATTCATTTGAAAGTATTCAGCAAAACCTGTCATTAATTTGTTAAATCTAAGGTATGCATGTCAACCTGTGTTGCTTAATTTTAATTGGTCAAGTCAGTCATATGATTAGTTTCTGTTCTCTGATTGGATAAGTGTAATTCTTATCAGGTAGATAGTATGAATGCTTGAATAAATAGAAAGTAAAATTTTACTTTCAAAATGTGGAATGGAAGATTTACAACTAAATGCTCAAAAGAAAGAGGAGCAAGGATTAGTGGATCTTTTTTCCATTTAAATATCGCAAAAATACAACTTCTTGTTCATCAGTTTATCAAAACAAGCAGATTACTGGGTCTGGAAAAAACCCAATATATATAATCAACCCAATTTAGGCAATATACTATTACCATAAGAAATCCAATACTAGAGCCTGCATATATCCTATCAGTTGGACTATGTTGTTATTATTTATTTATAGTATGGTAATATGCAGAAGGCCATTGTTCTGGGTGTTGTAGAAACATAGAGTAAGAGACAGTCTCTCTCCCAAAGAACTTACAGTCTAATTTAAAAGAAGATGCAACAAGTGGTGGTTACAAATAATTGAATGGACGAGCAAGGGATTAGAAGGCTAACACTGGTTGGAAATCCATGGTCACTGATACTAGTTCTGAAGTTGGTTTTTTGTGTGAATTAAAGTATTGCCAACCTGAGGTTATTCAAAAATCATGTGTCAGACATTCCAAAGTAATGAGATTGGCTTAAAAATCATGAGAGTTTAAAAAATATAAGCTTTTTATTTTTCTTCTGTTTTTTAACCTCAAGGCTTCTTATTTTCCAGCTTTTCACCACAACCATAGTGCTAAAAAGTTACTACAACTTAAGAAAAATTAAACTGATATTCTCCTAAGTAGAGTGGCTAGGCCTTAAGAAAAACACCAAATATCACAAGAATTGGCAACACTGAAAATCCTGGCTCCACTGAAGACAGTGAAAGTTTTGGCATTGACTTAGCCAGGGTCAGGATTTTACCTACTGGCCATTTACCTAGGCATTTTATAAAGATGCTCAGCTAAAATTGAGGGAGGAGAAGGAATGAATCCTCCTCTTCAGGCTGCAGAGTGAGGAGGCCCCCTCTGCATGGCTGTCAAAGCCTTGGCAGCTGGATTCCCTGTTTGTGGAGTGGGTCTTGCATAGTTAGAACAAGGGTCAGCAGCATCCCTGGGGTATGAATCCTCTATGTAAGTGCCTTACATCCACATGGGAGTGGAGAGAGGCAGCATTTGTTCCAAATCAAATTAGGTTATAAAGTTCCGCTGCTAGCCTGATAAAAATAAAACCAGGATCTTTTCCTTTTTCAATTCGGTAATCACCTTGTCCCCTTTTTATTGAAAAGTCATTGACTCCTCAAAAACGTCTGTGAACTTGTTGCAAGCAACACCAACAGATCTCTACCAGGACCAGATGATGATTGAGCAGTGCACATATTTAGTTCAGTGACGTGAGGTTTCTTTGACTCCATGGAACAATTCCATGTCTTGCAAACAAAGATGGAGCTTTTTAATGTTTAGTGTTCATTATTCTCAGTCCAATGGGAGTCCCACTCTTGAGCTGGAATTCAAAAACTGAAATCTTTTTTTGCAGTGCATACTTCCTCCTGTGTCAGCATATTTTGCTGTTAGAGTTATATCTGATTATAATAATCCATTGTTTTGGGGGATTTAAACCACTGGATACAACAGTGACCGTGAGTAGTATACACATCCAGTGTTTACTCTACCCTTTGCATTCAGACCTATGTTATTTATGTTTTTAGTCTTTTAAAGTAATTTCTTAGATTTTGAATATTAATCAGTGGGGTGTTTTTTTTCCCCACAAGTAACACTTCATAATCAAATCTTGAGGGGAGGATTTATGCCAGATAAATTCTGGCCAACTTTTATTTTGATTCATTTGACCTCTCTTTGGTTACAAAGTTATACCTACGGGGCTGATACTCAAAGATGAAGAAAGCTGTACAACTGATGTACTGTAACTACAGCATGGTCTTGTAGAAACTTAAGACAAAGCTGAACAGAGAAAACCTAACACTCATGTTTAAAAATTGGAACACAGATTCAGCTGGATTCCATTTATGGTAACACAATACAGACATGGAAAGCTGCATTAGTTACCATTTCATTTTACAGGAACAAGAGCAGCAGGAAGATAGGACTTGATCTGGGGTTTTGCATTCAGTGGTGTTCTACAAATGCCACCCATAAAATTCTGAAATGGTGCTAATAAAAAAAGTACTGGGAGCTGTTATAGCGGGAAGTTGTGAAACATTCTATCAAAGTTTTCTTAAGACTAATTCCCCCTTTAATATTTTTAGTAGGACTCTTTATCACACCACATGCTTCCAAGTATGATTCTATATGGGCTTTTTTTAGAGAGGTTTCTCATTAGTACACTAATATGTTTTTATTTTCCATCTTTTTGTTTTTTTAATTTCTCCCCATCCCTGTTCACAATTTTTGAGAAGCCTCTTCCCATATCCCTCTACAAGCCCCCACAAGTGTTCCCAAAGCTTCTAACATCAGAGTTCTCTATTTTGAATTCAGCAGAGGTGATGCTGGGCCACCAACCAGATATTCAGCATGGTTGTGTGTTAGGGTAGAGGGTTGAATGGTGAGAGTGGCTTTTTTGAAGAGTTGTGAGGGAAGAAGGGAAGGAAGAGGGAAGTGCAGGCTTCCCAGATAGCTGCAAAAGAAGACATAGGAATTGCCATGCTGGATCAGACCAATGGTCCAGCTCACCTAATAGCCTGTCTATACCAATACAAGATATTTCAGAGGAAGAAACCCTGCAGGTATGGGATAGACAGACCCAGGTCAATCCTCCTCTTAACCCCCAATAGTTAGAGGTTGGCTTATGCCTGAAGCTTAAAAGATCTTATTTATTTTTAATATACTACAACAACACTGGATATTCTTGTTATCCATTTAAATATCGAATCTCTCTTTGAATTCCAGGAAACACTTGGCCTCATGGATATCATGTGGCAATGAGTTTCACAGACTACTTGTGTAGGAATACACTTTTATCACTTCTAAATTGGCTACCTTTCAATTTCATTGACTGTCCCCTTGTTTTTGTGTTATGAGGTGGGTGAACAGTAGTGCCTAATCTACCTTCTTTATACTATTCATTATTCATCTTAGTGATTTCCTGCCATAGGTCAACAGTCCCAATAATTTCCGGCTCTCGCCTTTTCCGTGCTCCTTTTCATTTTCATCATCCATCTGTGAATTGTCCCTCTCCTGCTATATTCTTTTTGAGATAGAGGGTTCCATATTCTTGGTGAGGGCATAATATTGGTTTATATTACGGCATTATGATATGTCCGTGTTATTCAGTATCTCATAGATTCTAACATTTTGTTTGATTTTTTTTATGGCTGCTGCACACTGAGCAGAGATTTTCACTGTAGTGTCTACAGTGATGCCTGGGTTTGTCAGGTCAGCCACTGGAGTGAGTCATGAAGAGGAGAAGTAGGCGAAAAAGTAGGAAAAGCAAGCCTTGAGTGCACTAGAAGGGAAGAGGCTCTGAGAAGGTTAAGGAAGGTTGTGTTCAAAATTATAAACAGTTTGTACATGTTTTTGTAAGTATCAAGACTTGTAGTTGCTTACATCAACTGAAAAGAGCTTCCTGATTTTTTTAGGTTAAACCATCTCTAATAATTTCATTTGTATGGGAAATGTCAAGCAACCTTATGTCATATAGTATATGTCTAAACAAAATATGATTGAGAAAACATATTACTACATTGTTTTAAAACCATCTAAAGACAAAAACATTGATCCCCACTGTGGGGATGCTCTTCTGCAACATGTTTTGTTTTTTAAATGATGCTGTTACTTCTAGTGAAAAGCTGGGAAATTTGAAACCAACAAATTTTCAGTAAAAAAAATTAAATCTATTTTGAATACTTCAGATACATTCACCCTTGTATTGGAGATTTCTACTGTTCTACTGCCTTACCCGTGTTCTGAGGGTGTGTGAGAGATCATCGCTAAACATTCTTGTAAAAACAGCCTAAAAATGTAACAGCTACCTGTGTGAACACTGGGATGACTCTCTTATTGGTGACATTTCTCTGAAATCACACTCACGCATTTTGTGTGTTTAAAATCTGCAGTGATGAAAGCAAACAAAACACAAAACCTCCAAAGAGGTGAGGGTGGTGGCATCTGCATGTAGCTGCTGAGAAAATGGCCTTCCTAATTACTTGGTTTGTATGCACAATGGAGGCTTTCCATGCACTAATGGGTAAATGTGTAAGAGTGTTGAGGCTTGTTTGAAACTATGGCCCAAACCTCTTGTCCATTAGCTACTGCCCATCAATTTACCAGATATACTGTAATTCTGTAGTATGCTGGGTGTTTATCATGGTCATTAAGTTCCAGAATGGGGGCTTCTCTTGGCTGCTTTATTCTTCACAGATTCTGGGAATGGCTTTCTGCATTGTGGGCACTTAGTGACTAGACATTTTTTATCCCTCTTCTGCTTCCTGAACCCTGTGAATGCAAGCTCATGTCCATCAAACACAACATGCAGTGTTCAAGTCTGATCTATCAGACTCGAAATGTGGCTTATTTGGGGAGAGTATGTGAGTGGCCTTGTTGGATGAACGGTTCCTTTGAAAATCCAATGTCTCTTTCTGATTCCTTGTATGTTGTGTTTGTGCTTATAGAATTTGAGCATAGCAGCAGAGCACCTACAGGAGAGTGAAACCCTAACCCTGGGATAGGCAACCTATGGCATGTGTGCCAAAGGTGGCACGTGAGCTGATTTTCAATGGAACTCACACTGCCCAGGTCCTGGCCACCAGTCTCGGGGGCTCTGCATTTTAATTTAATTTTAAATGAAGCTTATTAAACATTTTAAAAAACTTACTTTCTTTACATACAACAATAGTTTAATTATATACTATAGATTTATAGAAAGAGACCTTCTAAAAACATTAAAATGTATTACTGGCACGCGAAACCTTAAATTAGGGTGAATAAATGAAGACTCGGCACCCCACTTCTGAAAGGTTGCCGACCTCTGTCCTAACCTATAATATTGAACCGTATTTTGCTTACCATTTGAAAGACAGACAGTAAACTTATGCTTATACCAGATTTGGACCTTTCTGTTATACTGGACCTTAGAGGGGCAGGACAGTTTTTATGATTTCAGTAAAGCACAGTATCAGCAAGACTATAATGTAGGCTATGGATAAAAGTGGAGAAAGTGTAAACATCTCTGTGACTGTAGAGAAGAAATTTGTTGGTAGGAAATAAAATCAAAGGGCACATGCTTCCCGTTAGCTTTTCACATGATCTGGATTGCAAGGTCCTTTTGCATAATGTCACTAGGCCACAAGGTAAAATTAACAAGGAGCACGTTCAGGGGCAGTCATGCTCTGACTTTTCTGTTAAATGTATTAGAAGATTATTTAAGTCAGTCACCATTTGGTTGTTATTCAAACACTTTATATGCTATTGTCCATCCTTTTGTTAATAATATTTTTCATATTTCCCCTTTTTAAAAAAAAGTCATCATATGCCAATCATTTTATATCTGAATGATAAATACATTGATAATCACTATATACAAAGCTTCATGAGGATCCACTTCATATAGATCTATGTGAGAAAGAGAGATGAATTAAACAAATTCACCCAGAAATTTTAAACACAGATATTTGGATACAAGGTTCAAAGGCAGGGTTGCAAGGGTTTTATGGTCATTCTTCTCTAAACTGGTAGACATTGTCATTTTGAATGTTGTCATTCCAAACAAGGGGATAGAGAAGACCTGCAGCCTTATTTGACTACATAGCTCATGTAGTGTTGTCACAATAAGACCAGGAGCTTTATTGCAAGCTTTGGTGGGATCTCATTTGCAGATCTCTTCCTGGAAATTCACAAATCTAACCATTTTCAGAAAGAGGCAGTGGAGAGCTGGGGCATTGGATAGAATCATAGAATATCAGGGTTGGATGGGACCTCAGGAGGCTGTCTAATCTAATCCCCTGACAGATTTTTGTTCCAGATCCCTAAATGGCCCCCTCAAGGATTGAATGCACAACCCTGGGAGTAGCAGACCACTGCTCAAACCACTGAGCTATCCCTGTCAGTGAGAGAACTCCCTCTTACAAAGCAGTCCATGGAATGAAAAGGTTGGGGGAATCACTGAGTTGTAGAGTCCATTTTTTATGGTGGTGTGATGGTGGTTGGAGAATGTTATGTATCCTCTGAAAGTCAGCAGGCCAGACCAAGGAAGCTACATTGAATTGCACCAGCTGAGGATCTGGTCTATTACCTCCAGCAACTTCTAATGCTCTTCCTGAGTTGGCTCAAACTTTATGCCAAATTGTGACCTCTGTATTCTCCTTGAAAATTACCTATCCTCTACTACCTAGCCTTGAAGGTGTCTTGTTTCCTATTAGCACCAGGCCAATGCATTGTTATTTGTTAAGGAATCTTGCCATGCAAAGTGCTATGCTTCTTCTGGAATAATGCTAAAAACTATGTTTGGTCTTTATCCTTCCTTCAGTTGATTGTCCTGAGAAATTGTATCAGACTTTGGAAAGCTCTCTTACCCAACTGTTGGTATAATGTGAACATGGGAGAAGTGATTAGAATTATCACAACAATGGTAAGCTTTGCAACAAAAGCCTCTATAATATTAGGTTACCTTGTGGTAGTAACATGTTATGTAGTAAAGAAATTGTGTTACAACACTTTGAGGATAAGAAAGAATGACCTGTAGTAGAAACATCAACCTACATACTATGGCAATAAGTGCTTTATAAATGTGTTAGAAACAAATAATATTGCTTTAGATGTGTAACTTTCAATAAGTATGAAATATTTGCATTTTTTATACCTTCCAGAAAAAACTCAGGGAGGTTTTTGAAAGAAAGTTAGGCATCCATGGGGTAGAGCCACAAAGGGAACTTAGTCTGAGTATTGGGGACCCCTAACTTTAGGTACCCTGCCACCTACTGGCATTGACAACCCTGTGTTAGGTGCACAGGCTTTCTGTAAAATGCACGGGAAGAGTGAGGAGCCTACAAATTGGATTCACAAAAGCCAGCATGCTGAGTGGAGAGCTGCCTAAGCTAGCCAGTAGAAAGTGCTGAGGAGAGGGATGTGGTCTAAGTTTGGGTGCCTATCTCCATTCAGAACCATAAACTCGCTACAGGAGTTAGGCGACAAAGCCAGCTCAGTCCTTTCTCACACATATAAAAGACATTGAAAGTGCCACCCTCAGAATATCACACAGCTCAGTTGCTACGGCTTTCACTTGAGAGGTGGGAGACTCTGGGGTAAAGTCCTTGCTCCAGGTAGAATGGGGATTTGAACTGATGGTTCCTAATTTCTGAGCGAGTACTCTAACCACTGGGCTATAGAGCATAAGGGGGCAATAGCACCTCTTCCAGTTGTATTGTGTGCAGCTGTATCCTGATCCAGCCTATGTGCTCTAATGAAGCTTCTGAATATATGTACCTGCAGGAATGACAGGCAGACATTTAGGCGCCTAGGAGACTTTATCGGTGGAAATTTAGGAGCCTATGGGATTTAGGTGCCTACAGGGTTAGGGGGCATCTGATTGAGGGTATGAGGATCTAAATTTTGGACTTAGGCTCTCAAATAAATCTTTCTATGGAACTGGCCCCGCCTGTCTATTTAAATTAATGGGAATTGGGTAGCTAACTTCAATTTTATGCTTCTGAACACTAATCCCCAAGATCAACCTGAAGTAGGATCCATAAACATAGCACAGCCCCTAAGAGCAGGTGACATCTGAATTAATTCTTCTGATGAGGCTGCTGCACAGTATTTTTTGGGATAACACTTTTGATGTGGACCAGATGGAAAGTGGCAGCTAATGAGATCACTGAGAGAGCCACATGGGTGTTCTTTAAATCTTTATTTTCAGCCCTGACTATAACCATCTCACAAACTTTGTCTTAAGTTTATTTCATTCTTTATTCCTGACACAAATATATTGGGTTCATCTCACAGGGGTTACAGGATCCCCAAAGCTCTCAAGATAGTCAGAAACCTAACTGTAGATTTCATATAATTCATAATTAAAATGCTGTCTGTGGGGCTGCCAAAAACAACAGAGGGCTTGACAATATTCAATCCCTAGTTTTTGACAGAGTTTTTTTTAACAAACTGTCAGCACAGTCACTTTTCTTACTCTGCCCTTTTGTTGTGACATAAAATTGGCATCAATCTATTGAATGTTCCTGTTTTGAAAGATTTAATTGGTATTTCTCAAGGAGTGAGAAAATCAATGTCATTGGGAAAATGCAGTAGAATGTGTAAGGAGAAATTTAACAGGGTGAAATATTTAGAGATTAAGGGAAAAAACAATTTGTGATTTTGAGGTCTTGACTCTTTTATAAAATAATAAATTACTCAAACAATCTTGTAAAACTGATTAAATTATCCCTGAAGACTAATTGCATTTCTTTGCTTTTTTCCTATTTGAACTTTACTCTGAGTTTGGCAGTTCACCTCTTTCCCACTCCCTCCTTTCATTTGCCTCTCCAGTATTTTTAGCCCTGGACTTCACAACAGAGGTAGCTCGATGTAAGGCAGCATACATCGACCTAACTCTGTAAGTGTCCACTCTAAAATGTAGCTGCAACCAATCTAACTACTGCTGCTGCCTTTCAGAAGCCGTTCAACGATGCACCACACTGACAGTTAAGTCGTGCTTGGTGAGGACGCACACCGCTGACATAAGGAGCATAATGTGGACATTCAAAAGTATCTTTAATTTAGTTACTGTGGTGGCTGTATGCCAGCGTAACTTAGGTCAACTTAATTTTGTAGTGTAGACATACCCTTAGATGATAGAGAGATTTTTCAGTTAATTTATAGACCTGATGCAGTGGAATATACCTGTGTCTTTCAGAGCCCTGTGGAATGAGAGCTCTACCAGCAGACTAATTAGGCTATGTCTACACTACAGACCTTACAGTGGCACAACTGTACTGCTGCAGCTGCCTTGCTGTAGGGCCTCCCATCTAGCTGCTCTATGCTGAGGGGATAGAGCTTGCTGGCATAATTAAACCATCCCCAACGAGCGGCAGCACCTATGTCGGTGGGAGAGCATCTCCTGCCAATATAGCACTGTCCACACTGGCGCTTTTGTCAGTGAAAGGTACGACTGTCGGTTGTGTTTTTTCACACCCCTGACCAACAAAAGTTTTACAGACAAAAGTGCCAGGGTAGACATAGCCTACGCTTAGCAAGGAAGACTGACCTGCCACGCAAGCCAAAATAACTAGTTCCCCAGAGGCAGCTGCTTGGGAAAGGAGAGCATTCCGCCTGCTTCAGTCTGGATTGCCCCAAATTCTGTATACCAGTATAAATATTCCTGTATGGGAAGGGAAATAAGCTACAGCAATTTGTCACCTTTATACCACTATGATTATGTCCCTACTAGGGGTTGTATCAGTAGCACTATTTAAGTTAAAAAATCACACTGCTAAACTGAAACAGTTATACCAATGCAAAACTTGGGGGTAAACCAGGCCTTAATATCTTGATAGGCTTTTCCTCCAGCATTTTCTTTTCTTGTGTTTCCCTCCATCTCCTTTCTTTCCTGAATTGTTCTGTCTCTCATCTTCTCATCTCTAAAAAGCCTTCTCTTCCTCCCATTTCTGATCTCCCTCCTTCCCCACACCCTTAACCTCTTCCTTCTCCTCCTCTTCCTTCCACAAACTCTCCCTCCTTCACCTTTTCTCTCATTTTCCTTCCCCATTTCCCCTCTATTGTTTGCCACCACTTGTTGCAGCTTGTTTCAAATTATACTGTAAACTTTTGGATGCCAGAGTGAAGCTCTGTGTTTCTACAGCACCTGCCAGGGAACTGGGGGTACAACCACAATGCCCATAATAACAACCTCACAAGGAGTTTCACACAGCAGTGCACATCATCTTTCTCTCTCCCCAAAGTTGCTTCATCACGGTCAGTTTAGAAATATACAGCGGATTAAAATGTATAGAATGCCTTCATAGGACTGTGCTTACCTCCGGTTAGCATGAGAGCACATTTGCACATGCAGTTGTCGTTATCGGCATCTTTAGTACTGAAATCAGCGCCATGTAAGATCAGGCTACTCTGCTTTCCTGCTGTTCCCGTGTGTCCTTTTAGATACAGTCTGAAATAGTCAAAGCAAACAGTCATATCACTAAAGGTAACAATAATACTGGGATTGGCTTCTGCGATGATGTACACATTGAAGGTTACAGAAACCCGACAAATGCCTTGGGTTTTGGCTCAATCCATTTGTTGTTTCAGAGGTAAGATGAAGAAAGCCAGAGTATTTCAACATACCTTCACTAGGGCATAAGTTCTGTCACTGACCAAAACTCATCACAAATTATCTAAACTGGGAAAAGGAGGAGAGAGTGAAGAGAGAGACAGAGGAGAGGGGGAAAAGGATAGAAAGATGAGTGAAGGGAGAGAGCAAGGCGAAAAGAAGATATGGATTCACATGGTGACATTGTTCTTACAGGGCCCAATTTTATCCCTTTCTCTTAGTCATGCTGACTAGTACCTTAAGCTGCAAATTTCCCCAGTAATTTCAATGAGACTAATTGCAAAGTGAGGTACAATTCACTGTGACTCAGTGAACTGTAAGAATTGTGATTGTTTGAAGAATAAGGTACTACTCAGCATACCTAGAGTTGGGTGTATATTTTAGCATGACACAATTTTGCTACACACTTAACTTTATATTAATGTTAATGGATGTCGTGCTGCTAATCCCCAAGCACTGCACTGAAAACTTTATACCCCTTCATGGATTGAAATAGTTCCAAATTTTTTAGAAGGGACAGATGATCCAATGGTTAATGAACTAGCCAGATACCTGGGCTCAATTCCTTGCTCTGCCACAGAAAAATGATAAAAGACAAAAATGCTGTATCATACATGGGTGAACATTTTCACACAGTGCTCTCATAAGATCTGATCTTTCAATACTAGTCCTAAAAGGAAACCTGCTAAACATCTTCAAAAAGTGAGCCTGGGAACTTAAATTCATTATTCTGCTAGACAGCAAAAACTATGGGCTTAACCGGGACATTGGCTTTATGACTCATTACAATAATTTGTAGTATACCACACTGCCTGGTATGCTTAACTGCTAACATCAAGCATAACAATCTAACCCCCAATTGCTCACTTCCTTTCAAGTGATCACCTCCAACAAGCTTTACCCCTTTTACTCAACAATTTGTCCCAACTTGTATTTAGCTCAGACTCTCTGCTTCCTTCCCCAGGCCTGAAGGCAAGCTATGTGTAGCTTGAAAGTTTGTACCTTCCACCAACAGAAGTTGGTCCAATAAAAGATATTATCTCACTCACTTTGGTACCATACCCTCGCATACTCTGGTATCAACACTGACAAAAATTGAGGCAAGACTAAAACGTCCTACAAAATTTAAAGTGTACCTAATGCCAGAGAAACAGAAATGTCAATGCCTTGTGCTGTTGTTCAATCACAGTATCAATTAGCTGATTTTTCTTTAGCATATTACTTCACCAAGGGATATCTGAGCTTTGGGGCAATTTAGTCTAAGTGCTGGCTTTGCTCACGTTTATTTCTTGGTTTCATATCAACAACTAAAAGCCTGGAATTAGGCTAGATGCTGATGACTTATTTTGCTAGTTGTGCTTAATTGTTTGCGGAGCAAAATAAATTTCCCTGAGGTTGTGTTGATAGAAAAATTACTCCAGTGCATGATATCTATGAGCTTGCTTTTAACTGCCACCCAGAATCAGTGCAGCAGCAGCACCAAGCTCACAGACGGCTTATGTCAGTTAAAAAAAAACAGTGAATGCTGTTTTCCTCAATCAGGAAAGACAGTGCTGGCCAGATCATTTTATTAACAAACCACACCATAAACCCACTTAGTCCCAATAAAATCATACATATACTACAACAGAATGACAAATCACTGAGCAATAGGAGCTGTCTGTGGTTTGCTTTTCCTTGGAGGAGCAGGGTATTAGGGTTATTTTCAAGCTTATGCTTCTATGCTGATATTTTATAAACATCCTACTCAGCAAGAGTTAGACCTCAGCATTGTGAGCTGACTTTTCCAGGGCTCCGTTTGTTTAGTAGCTAGAGGAGGGTAAAGCTTAACTATAAAACTGAAGTGAGCAGATGTGACAGGTATCTCATATTCAGTACTACAGATTCAGTAGATTCAGTACTACTTTCCAGGATTGTGCGACACCTCAACATAACTTCCCTTAGTGTGATGAAGTCTTGTGTGTGCCCGTTATGGATCAGCTTTCTGGCAACACAAGGTCTGCCTTCTAGGTCTTGGCAGACCTTGCTCTCTCTGTACAGTGAAAGGCACACATCAACCCCCAAAGTCCTCCAAGTGTCCCTCTGGGGTGCTCAGACCTGTTCCATGGAATACTCTCAGACCTCGTAGATCCACTATCCCCAAAGGAATAGTACACGCACCAGCTTGCAAGAGTTAGCTCAGGATCATCATTTTACTCAGCATATAGCACTTAGGTGTAGTTACAGTGCAAACAAGAATAAGTTTATTATCAAAGAACAGAGATTCCAGTGAAAAAGAGCGAGACCATTGGAAACAAATGGTTAAAACGAAATTATAATGCACTTTCTAGAGACTAAACTTAATTAACAAGGCCTTCCCCTATCTCCTATATGATAGATAGGGCCCTACCAAATTCATGGCCATGAAAAATGTATCACGGACCATGAAATCTGGTCTCTATCGTGCAATCTGGTCTTTCTTGTGTTTTTACCCGATACAATACAGATTGCATAGGGGAGACCAGCATTTCTCAAATTGAGGGTCCTGATCCAAAAGCGAGTTGCAGTGGTGTCACAAGGTTATTTTAGGGGAGTCATGGTATTGCCACTCTTACTTCTGCACTGCCTTCAGAACTGAGTGACCGGAAAGCAGCGGCTGTTGGCCAGACGCCAAGCTCTGAAGGCAGTGCCCTGCCAGCAGCTGCACAGAGGTAAGGGTGGCAATACTATACCATGTCACCCTTACTTCTTCATTGCTGCCTTCAGAGCCGGGCGGCCAGAGAGTGGTGGTTGCTGACTGAGGGCCCAGCTCTGCAGGAAGCAGTGCAGAAGTAAAGGTGGCGATACCATACCATACCATACCATCCTTACTTCTGTGTTGCTGCTGGCAGTGGCTCTGGCTTCAGAGACAGGCTTCCAGCCAGCAGCCACCACTCTCCAGCTGCCCAGCCAGCAGCAGTGCAGAAGTAAGGGTAGCAGTACTGCCACCTCTCCCTACAATAACCTTGTGATCCTCCCCTCTCCAACTCGTTTTTGGGTCAGGATCCCTGCAATTACAACACCACACAAGAAATTTCAGATTTAAATAGCTGAAATAATGAAATTTACGATTTTAAAAATCCTATGACCATCAAATTGACCAAAATCGACCGAGAATTTGGTAGATCCCTAATTATACTCTACCCCCCAAATTTTTTCCCCAGTGTTTTCAGCCACTTTGGTTGTGATCCCTTCTCATAAGATCAAGCCTCTTGACCACTTGTCTTCACAGACTGAAGGAGTAAATGGGGGTTCATCTGCACCCCTTAGAAATAGTCCCCTCAATACTGTTTTAGTTTGCAAAAAGGATATCCCCCCAAACACATACAACCTCAGTAGCTTCTTTTTTCTTGTGTGCTTTCATATTGTTTTCACATCCCACTATTAGGGGATGTGACTCAGCATATAAATGAGCCTCCATTGTAAAGCTTACAATACTTCATTTGCATGTAGCCAAAGATATAAATGGTGGTACCTTTTTGCTGGTGGAACCTTACATGCTTTAAGAACATAGTTTTTGTATAGATACAGAACTCCTTAAATATCACCTGTACATATATCTTACAATGATTAAGAGGACCAGTATGACACAAACTTTCATTAGAGACCTTACATGACATTCTTTGGTGAATGAAAATACAAATACCAAACCTAAGGAATCTCTGTAGCTCTTATGTCCTCTGCCAGCTGGCACCAAAGTGGTCCATGGGTCACAACATAATGATTTAGCTGGGAACTGGTCTTGCTTTGAGCAGGAGGTTGGACTAGATCACCTCCTGAAGTCCTTTCCAACCCTGATATTCTATGATTCTATGAACACATGAGCCAAAGGAGTGAAATACTATTTAGAATGAACTGGGCTATCAGAATATTCCCCTAAATGGTTAGTTCCCCTATTTCTGGGTTACATTTGGAACCATTTTAAAGTAAGTATTAATTTCCAAAACCATAAAGACACCGATCAGCCAGCTCCATGAATAATATATTTCCTACAAACTACATTTAAAAAATAGCTAGTTAAATACTAGGGGGGATTAGCATTTATTGACAGTACATCACTGAAGCAATGCAATATCAAATAACACTGATAACATTACAAGGTGAGATTTTCAAAAGCCCCCAAGTGATTCAGGTGTACAAGTCCCATTGACTTCTGCTGAAAAATAACGGAAGTGCTTTGGAAAAACCCACTTCCACAGTTCTTTCTATCTGCTAAAGAACTGTAAACCCCACAGATGACACAGTGTGACTTTTGAATAAGACACCTAACCATACTGTATTTCAATGTCCTCAGCTGTAAAACAGGGGTGATGAAATGTATACCCACCTTAATAAAGGGTTTCAGAGTCCTTGGATGAAAGTGCTAAGGGCTAGATTGAATCTTTAAGCTCCATTCTAAATTAACAGGCATGACGTAACTTCTCTGTCCCAGGGCAGAATGAACTCAGTGTTAAACTTCCTTCTGTCTTGCTACTGGGCAGGGGAGGAATTAAAAGGGTGCCCTCACAGCTGTCCAGCCACAGTGTGGATGCCAGACCCAGGACTACTCCCGCCTCCTGCCCACTTGCTCACGTAGGGAGTTTCTAGAGAATAAAGGCTGCATCGCACACTGGAGCCAGACCCAAGATGTGGGCAGGGTTAGAGTGGGTGAAGCCGTACTTCATGCTTAGGTAAGAGAGGAACACCTTTAGCCTAATGTGAGTGTGCAATCTTATTAAAATAACAACAAATAAACTATTAGGTATGGCAAACCAGCAGGAACAGAAAACATGCACATGTAATATAATAAACCTCTAGGTTAACTGTTTCTATGTAGCTTTCATATTAAATTCTAAGACCATCATGAAAAAGACAGCTGGCTACTAGCATTCATTTAGAGAATCCAACAAGCATTTAATATCAGTCTTCATGCTTATAACTCTCATACAATAACTTTCCTATATTATGTGCTGTAAACAGGGTCAGGGCATTGAAAAATTCTGCAACTGTTACCTTTTATCTGGAATTACTTAGAAATTGCAGCATTTTTTTCCACATGATTTTGTGCATTGGCAGCTTAGGGTCAATATAAAGAGAACTGCTAGCAAGAGGCAATCTCCTAAGCATGTTTTGCTTTTCATCATTCCTACTGTGTGACACAACTTGATTATCTTCAAGTACTTGAAACCAAAACAAAGAATATTGTGTGGAAAGCATAGATCTGAAAAGTGTTACTCAAACATCTGCAGAGTAGTCTGAAAAGCCATTTAAAATTTACACCACAAACTTTGCCTTTTGAAGTGATTAGATTGCCTGGAATTCTTTTCCCAAAAATAGTCAAGTTAGCTGCAGCCACAGCATGTTTGGTAAGTTTAACGTGCCTCAGGCACAGGAGACAAGCACATACCATGCTGTGGTGATTCTCTGTACTGGACTGACAGCATCCTGTGGCTCTGAGCACCTCTTGCCTTGAGGTGGTGAGCACTAAAGTTGGCACTCCTATCCATAGGCTGAAATACTGGCTGCACAGGTGACCCATCTTCATCTCTTTTCTGTGTTAGAAGGTGGACTCTGGCCACAAACTTACCCAAATTGCTCTGGGCAAAACACTTCTGCTCAGGCTTTGTGAGGGACGCAGAAATTGTCCTAGTGTAAAGTATTAGGAGGTAGCCATGTTAGTCTGTATTAGGGTGACCAGATGTCCCGATTTTACAGGGACAGTCCAGATTTTTGGGTTTTTTTCTTATATAGGTTTCTAATACCCCCACCTCCATCCCGATTTTTTACATTTGCTGTCTGGTCACCCTAGTATGTATCCAGAAAAACAACAAGGAGTCTGTGGCACCTTAAAGACTAACAGATTTATTTGGGCATAAGCTTTCATGGGTAAAAAACCTCACTTCTTGCATCTGAAGAAGTGAGGTTTTTTTAACCCACGAAAGCTTATGCCCAAATAAATCTGTTAGTCTTTAAAGTGCTACCGGACTCCTTGTTGTCCTAGTGTAAGTAAACCTAAAACAAATCCCAGAATTTTATTTCAAAACCAGATGTGAAGCTAGCAGGAAGGAATTTACTGAGGAAGGGGCATTAATTCTGGAAGGGCAACTACAATAGCCATGCACATCACAGAAAGGAGAAAGCTATTAGAGTGAAGCAGAAAAGAAACTGGAAGATCAGGTGAAAGTTGTCAAAAGCCATGTCTATCAACACTGTTCTCTCAAAACCTTGAGGTTTTCTAATTTGTTTACCATCTTTGAATTATTAAAATATCTCACTACCTCTCCTGCTGTTCTTGCTATGGTCACTAAACTGAAGATACCATCCAGCTGAAGGAGAGAAGAGAGTCATTGCTGATTGCCAGTTTGAGAAAACCAGTAATATTACTTAATAATACCGAGTGACACTGAATTCTGCCCATTCCCAATATTGCTCCAACTTCAAGCAATAATTTTCATGGTAATTCAGAAGAACTTTTATTTAGCTTTATTTTATTCTTGTTGTATTCGAGCTCTTCAAACAGTAAGCAATCTTAGGTCTATAAACATTAAAATATCTGAACAATAAAATCTTAGGTACTGACAGGTTGAACAGATTTTTATTTGGGCACTGAACATTCTTGCTGCAGTACATGGAACGAATTTTTCTTTCTCACAGTTATTTAAAGAAAATGCAAAATAACCACCATGCTAGTCTCTGCTGCTTGGTTCAGTTTGACATAATTCTTTGACATTAGCACAGCTCCCTACACGTACCCTTGTGCCTTTTAATACAAGCAAAATTTGCCAGCTATCAGTAAATATAAGCAGCAATCTATATCCTTTAGTATGCTGAGTCACAAAATGGATATGTCATCTGTAAAGGTAAAACGATAATATAATGCCTGCAGATGGAAGGCAATGCATGCCTGCAATGTGCAACAGTGAAATTATATTAATGACTTGAGAAGGAATTTTGTTTTGTTTGGTTTTTTTAGGGCATGTTGTATGTTGGACGTCCAGGAAAAGGATTTGAATGGCCTGTTATGGATACAGAAGTAGCTATGTCACTGCTTATACAAAAATGATGTTTATTCTGGCCAGGGAAGAAGCAAGTGTATACAGCTTCTACGAATTGTAGTACAGACTACAGTGCACATGTTCCAGAATGGTTCTCTACAATACACAGTATTGTTAGGTTCAGAATTGATCACAATGCTAGAAGAGAAGCTGATGTTCCATGGTTAATTAGAACAGCCCATATCTAAAGAACTGTAACAATCACATTTGTTTGGAGACCAGAACTGTCTGCTTGCAGTCCAACCTCTCAGCCACCACAAAGGCTGGAAGACTTGAGCTAATGCGACAAAAACAAAATTCTGGTGAAACAGTTTTTTGACAGCAAATTGGCTAAACAAAATTTTCAACAAAAAGTATCTATTTTTTTGTGGAAAATTTCAATTTTTTGTTCGAAGCCCAAAAGGTTTTGGTTTTCAGGTGAAAGTCTTCTTAGTTTTGGTTGAAAATCTGAAATTTTCCACAGAAAGAAAATCCTATATTTTTCTGACCAGCTCTACTAATCAGTGCTGACTATATCCAAGGACTTCCTGTTCTGCAGGAACTACAACTTTTTCAAAAATGCATTACTGTGTACTGTGGGCTGAACCAGTTTCCAAAGGAAGGGGTCCATCCAAATTTCAGCCTTCAGGAAACTGTAGATGTGCAATACCCTAAACAGAGACATAAACATGCATAAAAACTAAGATGATGCTAATTGTTTTGATAGTACTAGAGTTGGATGAATGAGTTAAAAAAAAAAACTGACCTGATCATTTGCCCAGAACTCAAACAAAGCCAAGTTTGAAGAAGTTTGGTTAATTTAATGTAACAATATTTCCCCCAACCCCTCTACACTTCTTGGTTTTGGCTGGAGCAAGAAGGAAAAATGCCAAAATACGTTCTCATGGGATTTTCAACACAAAAACACAGGGAACCTCAAAAGAAAACCTACTCTTGAAAAGTTTCCAAGGTTTGGATAAGTAGCCAGACATTCTGATGCTTATCTTTACTGAACTGCTGAACTTTCTGAGGTTTGCTTATTATTCTTATTAATAGCTGAAGTCCACTCATTAAGGGTCCCATCCTACACCAATTGAAATCAATGGAAAAACTTTCATTGGTTTCAATGGGCATGGGATTGGGCTCTTATTTTACTTGTATGTGGCCTAATCCTGCTTCTTCTGACTTCAGTACATCGGTAGTAGGCAGAGAGAGAAATAACTATTTGAAAAAGATTCACAAATCTAGTTCACTAACACATACAGATACATTGTAACTATGGTAGAGTTAATGTGATGTCCATACGTTTTCATTCAGTAGCAGCCAATTGTCTCCTATTGTCAAGGTTTGCCAAACATTATCACAGTTACCTACTTTAAGTACAGTGAAACCACTGGAAATTTCAAATATCACCATGTGGTAAATGTTAGCAAATGCGAACTTTTAAAATGGTGACAACTGCTGAGATACTTACCACAAAAGCCTGTGTATCAACTAGCTCTCTAGTTACTGTGCAGTAACAATATGCATAAAAAAAAATGTCACTGTAGTTACAGTTACAATAAAAGTACTTATCTCACTAGCACAGGCGTCTAATTGTATTGACATAATTATGTCAATAATATGTGTTTCTTAATAGTCGTGTATTGGTATTACATCTTTGTTTCTGTATATAATCAGTATATGTTATTTCATTGTAAAGTGCTACATGAAATTTCCTGAAATGTTTGTGATTAGAAGGAAATTTCCTTGTATCGTCAGATACAGTAGGACTTCAATTATTTACACTTTCGTGTGTGTGAAAACTATGGCATGTGGTATAACAAAGTAATGGACTCTTTCCACTTCTCAGAAAAGATTTAATAGCAGACTCTTGTAGTGATGTATCATAATAATTATTACTTCTAATAAAACATACTACAGAACATTTAGTTCTATTGTATAAAGCATTATCATAAATAATTAGACCTAAATTCATATGAGAAATTTACTGAGTGCCAATAATAACATAGTTTTCTATATACTTAGAATAGGGCATGATTGTGGTAATACTATGGTATCTGATGGGAAATGCTGACTTTTTAATTGTGACCATGGTACACGGTAAACCCTACAATTGAAATTTCTGTGGAAAAACTATGTGGTCCTGTAATTAAAGATGTCATGATAGTGTATAAAACATAAGAAGAACAGCAATACTGAGTCAGACCAATGGCTCATCTAGTCTAGTATCCTGTCTTCCAATTGTGCCCAGTGCCAAATGCTTGAGAGAGAGTGAACAGGACAGGGTACTTTGTGGAGTGATCCATCCCTTGTGATCCAGTCATCACTTCCCCCAGTCTGAGATTTAGGGACATGCAGAGCATGGGGTTGGGTGTCTGACCTTCTTGACTAGTAGCCATTGATGGACCTATCCTCCATGACCTTATCTAATTTTTTTTAATAAAGTTATACTTTTGGACTTCAGAATATTCCTTGGCAATGAATTCCACAAGTTTATATTGTGTTGTGTGAAGAAGCCTTTCCTTTTGTGTGTATTAAACCTGCTGGCCATTAACTTCATTGGGTGACCTCCCCCACTCCTTGGTTCATGTATGTGTTATGTGAAGGGGTAAATAACACTTTCTTATTCAGTTTCTCCACACTATTTATGACTTTATAGACCTCTGTCATTCCCACACTCAGTCATCTCTTTTCCAAGCTGAATAGTCCCAGTCATTTTAATCTCTCCTCATATGGATCCCTGATCATTTTTTGTTGACCTTCTCCTTAATTTTTCCAATTCTAGTATATCGTTTTAGAGGTGGGGCAACCAGAACTACATGCAGTGTTCAAGGTGTGGGCATAAACATGGATTTGTATAGTGGCATTATCATATTTTCTGTCTTCTTATCTATCAGTTTCCTAATGGTTCCGAATATTCTATTAGTGCTTTTGTCTGCTGCTACATGTTGAGCGGATGTTTTCAGAGAACTATCCACGATAATTCCAAGATCTCTTTCTTGATTGGTAACAGCTTATTTAGGTCCCATTTGTAAGTATAGCTGAGATTTCCAATGTGCATTACTTTATACTTATCAACATTGAATTTCAGCTGCCATTTTGTTGTCCGGTCACCCAGTTTAGTGAGATCCCTTTGTAACTCTTTGAAGTCAGTTTGGAATTTTTGAATAATTTTGAATCGTCTGCAAATCTCAACAATTTATTATTCATCACCTTTTCCAGATCATTTATGAGTGTTGAACAGCACAGGTCCCAGTACAGTTCTTGGGGGGACCCTGCTATTTACCTTTCCATTGTGAAAACTGGCCATTTAGTCCCACTCTTTGTTTCCTATCTTTTAATCAGTTACTGATTCATCAGAACGCCTTCCCTCTTAGCTCATGACTCCTTATTTTGCTTGAGAACCTTTGGTGAGGGGCCTTGTCAAAGGCTTTCTGAATGTCCAAGTACACTACTTCAACGGGCTCACCCTTATCAACTTATTTATTGACCAACCCCTCCCCCCACGCCTCCCAAAGAATTCTGATATATTGGCAAGACATGATTTCCCTTTACAAAAGCCCCCAACATATCATGTTCATCTATGAGTTTGATAATTCTATTCTTTACTAGGGTTTCAAACAGTTTGCCTGGTACCGAAGTTAGGCTTACTGGCCTGTAATTGCAAGGATTGCCTCTGGAGCCTTTTTAAAAACCCATCATCACATTAGCTATTTGTCATTTATGTGGTGTAAAGGCTGATTTGAATGATAGATTACATAGCACAGTTAGTAGTCCTGGAATTTCATATTTTAATTCCTTCAGAACTCTTGGGTGAATATCATCTGATCCTGGCAACTTATTATTGATTAATTTATCAACTTGTCCAAAACCTCAAGGTTTTGGTACACTGGATGGGGGCAAATTAAGTTTGCAGAGGCAGCCTTAATTCTGGCATTTCCTAATTTTTGAGTGCTTGACTTTGTAACCTTAATAATGTTCTTTTAATGCAAGTTTTTGGTGTATAATTTCTGAGAGTTTTAAAGAAGTAAACTAGGGAAAAAAAACTCAATCACATGGCATCATATTGACACCCAGATGGTCATCCCCGGAGCTGGAACCTTTAGAACCACTGCACAGACTTCTATCACTTGAACTAATGGAGTGACTGATAGCAATAGTAGATTGTCATCCTCTATATGGACCAGGACTAGATGTGACAAGACACATACACTTTGTCAGTGGATTTCACGGATATTTGCTGACAGCAGAGGAATGTGCTATGGTGTGCACAGAATCTTTTGCCCCTTCCCTCTGAGCTTGATGCCTTGTGCTCTGCTACCTCCAACCCATCTCTGTCCCAGGCCTTTCCCACACCTGGATTCTGCCCCAGTCCCATCTCCTTCTATATACAGTCCTAGTCTCTACTCCTCAGGCAGCTCATTCCAGTCTTCTTGACCAGCTAGTCCTAGTTTCTCCCTTTAGGATCATTGTTTGAGTCCCAATTTTTCTCCTTCTCATCTCTTCCTCAGCCACAGTCTCCTTGCCTAACCTGTCCCAGTTTACCCTTCCCAGCTCCTTATCTGATGTTTCTTCCTTTCCTACCACTGGCTCCTAGTTCTAGTCTCCCCCCCTTGGGTCTTGAACCAGCTTCAGTTTCCCTCCACACAATCTTCCCACATTCTTTCCCCAGTCTCCCGCTCCTTGATCCAATCTGCTTGTCCATCCAGTCCCATTGTCCTCCCTCATCCCAGCTCCTTTTCAGATCTGCTTCTCTTTTCACCTGCACCAGTCCCCTCACTGGCTTCTATTCACAGTCTCCTTAGTCATCCAGTCCCACTCTTCTCCTCCCTTCAGCTCCTCATCCAGTGTGCGTGTTCCCCCCTAAATGACGCCCAGTCATTCCCCACCCCTTCCAATTCCCTTACTGCCTCCTACTTACAGTCTCCTTTATTACACCCAGTCCCAGCCTCCCCACCAGTCAGTCTCCCAGTCTCAGTCTCATCAGAGTCCTTGACCCAATCTACTTCTTTCCATCCTCCTACTAGGTTTACCTTTTGTCCCCTCTGCATACAGATCAGAGTGCTCCTCATCCTAGGTGCCAGCAGGGGGTCAGAGAGAGCACAAAGAGAGGCTTTCTGCTCTCAATTCCAGTGTGTGGCCCCAGTCAGGCCTGGAAGAGCTGAGAGCAGCCATTGCAGGAAAAGTCCTTCTGAGCTCCTGTAGTCCTGGGCTGGAGATTGGTGAGTTGCTCTGTGGGGATGGCCTATGTGCATGGTCAGCACTAGGAGCTGTGATGGGCTCAAGCATGCTTAGCGGAGATGGAATCTTGGGAGATTTTTAGCTGCTAAAATCAAAGAAATCTCTACAACGGTTTATTGTTTGATCAAATTTGGGTAGATTTGCCATGGCATGAAAAAAGGCACATCCCTGACACAAAGGTAATTCCTCCCTTTCCCGGGCCAAATTTAAAATCCTTGACTTAAAAAAAAGTCGTCTGAGTTTTTGATTATGGACAAGACAATGTATTTTTTCCTAGCCACCTTTCTGGAAACAGCTAAAGTATAATTTCCTCAAATAATTTAACCTGCGGCAGATGCCCAGAATGGTAATTTTAGCCTGAATGACTAAAATTTGGCAAAATTATAAGCAACTGAAAACAGGGTCTTATAAAGGGAAGTGTCAGGCACAGGGCTGGCTCCAGACACCAGCAAAGGAAGCAGGTGCTTGGAGCAGTCAACAGAAAGGGGCGGCAGTCTGTCCGTTGTTGGGGGCGGCATGTCCGGGTCTGCGGTGGCAATTCAGCGGCGGGTCCTTTTGTCCTTTGCTTCCTCTTTGGCGGCACTTTGGCGGCTGCTCAATCTTTTTTTTTTTTCTTCACCGCCATCACTGCTTGGGGTGGCAAAAAGACTGGAGCCAGTCTTGGTCAGGCAACTTAATAGACCAGGGTCGGCAACCTCTGACATGCGGCTCGCCAGGGTACGCACCCTGGTGGCCCGGCCTAGTCTGTTTACCTGCCATGTCTGCAGGTTCAGCTGATCGCAGCTCCCACTGGCTGCGGTTCGCCGCTCCAGGCCAATGGGGGCTGTGGGAAGTGGTGCGGGCTGAGGTATGTGCTGGCTGTGGCTTCCCGCCACCTCCATTGTCCTGGAATGGCAAACTGCGGCCAGTGGGAGCCGCGATCAGCCGAACTTGCAGATGTGGCAGGTAAACAAACTGACCCGGTTGGCCAGGGTGCTTACCCTGGCTAGCTGCGGGCCAGAGGTTGCCGACCCCTGTAATAGATGGTACTACAAGCCCCGACTCTAATATAGCTGGTTGCAAAAACAGGGAAAGTGTAAAAGAAAAATCATCCTACCTTTTTTTGCCTAATTTTTTAAATTGAAAAGTGCTGACCTGTTCTATAGTTGGTTGAAAAATACAGTGTGTGTGAGAGAGAGAGAGAGAGTGAGAATTTTAGTCTTTTTTTTTTTTTTTTCCTGTTTTTTCCCTTTAATTTTAGTGGAAATTGAAAAATGAAAATTTTCATGAAAAGCTTGAAATTTGAAAAATGTTTATCTGCTTTATTTCTAAGCAATGTAACTACAATAAAGTTAAGTCATGCACATTGCAACACTAATGTAAATACAGTTTAATTAATGTATCATGCTTTCAAGTAAATATGTATGTGTGCGCTTGTAAAAACCTAACTACATTATGATTATTATGAAGCTTTCTGTGTTTGAATTAGAATCTGAATTGGAACCTAACACAATATGCTGCACAATGGGCCTGATTCAAAGTTTATTAAAAGTATTGGAAAGACTGCCATTGACTTAACAATGAGTATCCAATGTGTGCAATAGTTGAATGGGTCCAACAGCTAAATCTCTTCTCTTAACTCAGATAAAAATATTCAGTAGATAGTGTCAGTGTTTTTTCTCACCTGTTTAGTGGAACATTAAATCCTATTACTTGAACGATTCAATAAAATCTTGAACCAGCGCAGCACAAACCTGCACACTGGCTGCAAATAAATCATTATCCTTAGGCTTTGACCTATCTTGTGGGGATTTTTACAGTATGGAAACTGAAACCAAGTTTTAATTGATTCTGGCCCCCTTAATATTGGACCACTTCTGTGAAGTTACATGATCGCGATAACATCTTAGCTCACAAATCAGACTGCAGGATGTCTAATCCTCAGACAAGCCTGCCTGCTGAAAATGGAGTTGAGGAGTATAGAGGGGTTTAGAGTTATTTAGTTTATCATGAGAGCCAGTTGTGAGAAGCAGGTGTGAGAGGCCGGACAGAGATATCAGTGCAAAAGACCAGGCGGTGGCATGGAATAATACTGTAGATTAGATCGCTTTTTAAGATTCCTAAGGCTCTGGATAAAACATGTGGCAATTCCCAATCCTGCAATATACTGATAATCTCCTGAAAGGTGTTGCGCAACCTCAATTCCATTGAGCTTGATTCTTTGTTGGCTTTCAGCTTGTGTAGTCATTTATACCTGTTCAACATAGGTGTAAAGTGCAGTCGTTCTGATCTGGGAGAGATATTTACCCATTTTACACAGGTGTAAATGATTATATGGGCTACAAGGCAGTGAAGAATCAGGCCCACTGACTTCAGTGGGAGTTGAGGAGGCACAGCAGATCACAGGATCAACCCTTAAATGTGGATGAAATGTTTTTTTCCTACATAGTGTGAGTAGTGTAGTGTGAGTGTCATCTGTAATCGTTAGAAAATTATTTAAATATCATGCAGGACACATCATCCAGATTAAATAACCTATTTTCCCAAATTTCCATTGACTGAATAGCTAATTGAAGCTATGTCTAAGGCACCACTAAAAGATTTGTGTCTCTTGCCTATAAAAAACATGAATGTAAAGAAATGAACTATTATTGAGCAACTTGAAAACGACATAAAATTAAATTTTCATTAATCTCTTTTGGATTGTTTATACTTCAGAATTCTTCTGCTCTAATAATGTAATTGTGTTTTACAATTATGTTCCTTTGGGCATTTGCAGATTCTTTTTTTGAAATTTATCCAGTGTTAATGACCTAATGGCCTTCTCAAATCATGCTACAGTATTGCTATAATGTGGCTGGATTGGAATGAGATTGTGGCTGCCAACAGACTAAGATTTAAAGAAATAGTTTAATGAATAACACATTAAAATAAATATTTTGGGTTCTCCATGAGATTTTCAAGATTTATGGTGGGATCTGTGTCAGGAGATATGTGCTTCCCACTGGGTACATCTCAAAGGAAAACATTTTTTCAGGCTATTGTTTCCAAAATTATATCTTCATTTGGGATTTTCTTTCAAAACCCAAATCTTAGCTTCACACTCTGGATAAGAAAGCCACTTCAGAGTTTGTAAATTTATAGTAGTTTGGCTAGTGGGCTAGGCTTTCATTACTGTATGCTCAGACTAATGACAAAAATAAGCTTTTAATAAAGGGATGGTAAAGAACCACTTCATTGAGCTGGTGTGAAATGAAGAAGCTGCTGAAATGTAAGGTTGTGTTCAGATCAACACAACTGTGTCATAATCTCATTCTGACCAGAGCTGCTGCTCTTGGTGTTATTATTTTGATGTGAAGTTAGCCTAGAGAGAGAGAGAGAGAGAGAGAGAGCACGATTTACCTCCTCTCTACCTCTCGTATGACAAAGATGTCTATGGCCCTGATTCAGCAAAATATGTAAGGTACATGCTTAAAATTAAGCAAGTGCCTAAGTGTACTTGTTTTCAGCATCAAATGCGGATTATGTTTGTCTTGCTTATATAAGTAGGCCTTATTCAGGTGAGCCATTCAGTTGGCATTAAAGTGACTGCTTGTGTGACTAAGGTTACAGAATAATGCCCTATGACACAGTGAGGACAGGCAACGATAGAGTGAAAAGCCTTAATTAAACACCTCAGCATTTGCCCTCCTGGTAATGAATTTGAGGGACTAAAAGGAAGTTTTGAATTCTCTGTGTGCTGAAAACATGTGCACAAGAGAAAGTAAAAGGGGAAGAAGCGTGGTTTGAGCCAATCATTAGCAGCTCAATCCTGTGAGATGCTGAGTACCTCCTCTGGCATCTCCTTCTGTTGTTCTACTTTAATTCAAATGCCAACTATCTAGAATAAGGTAACACTTATTGTAAAATTGACATAAATATGCAGGGCATTTCTGTGACATGTTTATAGTCGTTTGAAAAAATAAATACTGGCTTCAGTGTTTTCTTGGGTTTCTAAATGAAAAATTTAGTTTAAAAAATGCCAAAATGAGTTATGTGACACTAAGACCTCTGTAGAAAAATACAAACAGACTGTTAAACATATTTCAACTCCCTCAGCGTCATTTGTGGCTGATAAACAGTCACATAGGAGTGAAAGGTTGACTGACTGTCACCCATTTATGGTCCAAGCTCTTTGCTGATGCCACCCTGGCCAGGCCAACAGGGTTTAGCTTGAGCTTTTCTTGCTATTTCCCCCCTAAAAACTCAGGTCATGACCTTGTAGAAGCTGTGACTCAGAATTCCAACTTATTTCACCAGTTTAAATAGCATTGTGATAGGCACAATGAGGTTTTATTTTAGTGCTACCACAATATCAATATTAAATAATGATAACTAGTAAAGAAATTGTCTTATTTTGTACAAGCACGTGGCTGCAGTATTATGAGCCTTGCCTGTGATGTAACAATCACAAGCACACCAGTTTATGCTATCAGACTAAACAATTATTTCTGTTAAAGGAGAATGGATGATTTATGGTACAAGACATTTCTTCCTTTCATTTGTGGGTAGCCCTTAAATATTCAGTGCCTCCTTATTCTATAAAAACAATGAGGAGTCTGGTGGCACCTTAAAAACGAACAGATTTATTTGGGCATAAACTTTCATGGGTAAAAAAACACTTCTTCTATGTTCTGAAGAAGTGGTTCTTTTACCCACGAAAGCTTATGCCCAAATAAATCTGTTAGTCTTTAAGGTGCAACCAGACTCCTCATTGTTTTTGTGGATACAGATTAACACGACTACCCCTCTGATCTGTTTCTATGATTAGTTCTGCAGAGGGTGCTTCAGGCTGGAAGAGCTAATTCCCAAGACAACCAGCAGGAGGTGCCATGCCAGTAAGTCTTGAATCTCTACAAGCTCTTTTTAAAGATTGATGTTACATTAGCTATCTTCCAGTCATTGGGTACAGAAGCTGATTTAAAGGACAGGTTAAAAACCATAGTTAATAGTTCTGCAATTTCACATTTGAGTTCTTGTAGAACTCTTGGGTGAATGCCATCTGGTCCTGGTGACTTGTTACTGTTATGTTTATCAATTAATTCCAAAACCTCCTCTAGTGACACTTCAATCTCTGACAATTCCTCCAGTTTGTCATCTACAAAGGATTGCTCAGGTTTGAGAATCTCTCTAACATCCTCAGTCATGAAGACTAAAGCAAAGAATTCATTTAGTTTCTCTGCAATGACTTTATCATCTTTAAGTGATCCTTTTATATCTTGATCGTACAGGAGCCCCACTGGCTGTTTAGCAGACTTCCTGCTTCTGATGTACTTAAAAACATTTTGTTATTACCTTTTGAGTTTTTGGCTAGCTGTTCTTCAAACTCCTTTTTGGCTTTTCTTATTACATTTTTACACTTAATTTGGCAGTGTTTATGCTCCTTTCTATTTACCTCACTAGGATTTGACCTTCCACTTTTTAAAAGATGCCTTTTTATCTCTCACTGCTTATTTTACATGGTTGTTAAGCCACAGTGGCTCTTCTTCAGTTCTTTTACTGTGTTTTTTTAATTTGGGGTATACATTTAAGTTGGGCCTCTATTATGGTGTCTTTACAAAGTGTCCATGCAGCTTGCAGGGATTTCACTCTAGTCACTGTATCTTTTAATTTCTGTTTAACTAACTTCCTCATTTTTGCATAGTTCCCTTTTCTGAAATTAAATGCTACAGTGCTGGGCTGTTGCGGTGTTCTTCCTACCACAGGAATGTTAAATGTTATTATATTATGGTCACTATTTCCAAGCGGTCCTGTTATAGTTACCTCTTGGACCAGATCCTCTAATCAACCACACTGCTGCTGTGGAACAAACAATGAATAATATTTGTAGTATTGTTATGTCAGAGGGGAAACTGCCAAACTCAACTGTGTTCCCCTTTGGTAACCAACAGCTCATTTTCACAAGTTCTTTCCAAATGATTACAGTTCTAAAAAGAGCTGGGATAAATCTGTTCCCAAATACTGAACCTGCTAGCTTAGTGACCCATGAAAGAAATGAGCTCACAGAAAAATGTCACATCACAATGCAGGCTTGATCTGGAAAAATGCTGAATTGGCTTCAATGGGAGCTGCAGGTGCTCCCATAATCAGGCTATATATGCAGAGGCCAATAGAGCTGATGATAGTATAAAGGGAATGGTTCATGGCTGGTGGGCCCAGGGATTTGATGATAGAGCCTTTAACTATTGAAGTACTAGATTAAAGAGGGGAGGGATTGCTCAGTGGCTTAAGCATAGGCCTACTAAACCCAGGGGTGTGAATTCAGCCCTTGAGGGGGCCAATTACAGATCTGGGGCAAAAATTAGTACTTGGCCCTGCATGTGGCTTCTTTGCTGGAAGTTAGGCTGCTGCAAGATGGGACATCAAAGTAAAGGAGGGAGGGTACTTAGAAAAGGATGAAAAACAGGGAAGACTTCAGAAAACCTGCCAAAAAGGTCTGAATTTGTATATGGGGGTTTCATCATTGATGTTAATTAAACTCTCTATAGACTGCTCAATGCTAAGTGGTTCAGTTTGTTTTCAGTGAAAATTTGCTCAACAAGGGAAAAAGCAAAGGATGTTGTTTTACAAGCTAGAGACTAGAGCCAAGCCACAATCTCTGTATCTGAATTTCAATCTTCACCCTTCAAAATTTGAAGGTGTTGGTATTCTTGGTTTTTAACTCATTTTAATTCATTACAAAACTGGGTCCGAGTTTGGTTCTTTCCCCCCCCCACACCGATGTGCATGTGTGATCCTCTCTAGGGTTTTTCTTTGGTCCATTATATAGGTGTGAAATTTGCATTAAGGCAGAGCCCACCTATTAGAGTTCATAGATATTTGTCTCTTGGAGTTCGAGCTAGGTCCATTTCTAGTTCTACATTTCAGTTTTGAATCAATCCCCCATAGTTAATGGAAGCTCCTTTGAGATTTATTCCTTCACTATGCTCACTATCCTGTCATGCTAAATGATCATTGCTATTATGGAAAGTTATGTGATTGGTCATTAGAGAACTAGACTGATAGTCTGGAATTCTGGGTTATAATCTCCTCTCTACCACTGACGTTTACTTATCCTTGGACAAATTACATAATCTTTTTTACTCAATTTCATTATGTTACCTATAATATCCCACAGGAGTGTTGTGGGCATTATTAATGTTTGTAAAGAGTTTCCAGCATTTAAAGCATTATATGATTATTCCACAAAAGTTAAACTCATTATTTTATTCTCATACTAACTCTCTTTTTGGGACATAGTATTACGTTATTATAAACAAAATTATTTAATTTCTCAAATAGATAAATGAACATTATACTTAAAAGGAATGCATAAGTCAAAGACCATTAAGCGTAATATCTCGAACATTGTATGCAGTTACTAGAATTTTATTATTATACTTCTGAATAAACTATACAAACCTACTGCTACCAAATCAATTTGCTTTTGCTAAACAAATATTAAAAATGCTACAATGGGAATTCTCAACTGATGACCGAGAAACCTTTTTGGAAAGTTTAAAATACACTATTTTGCTTTGTTTTTTTGTTTAATATACTTTAAATAGCTGAGTAATTTGATTTGTGAAGGTGTTTAAAGTTACTGATTACATGGAAATGTTAAAAGTCCAGTAAATTGATGGGTACCAGCTTTATTTCTTCCCTTAAATGATTAGTAACTTGAAATGGTAAATTTACTTTATTGTAGGTAATCCCTATGGAAAAATGATACAATTCCATTTTTATGCATACATTTCCCTTTTCAGAACAAATAGAATTCAGGAGCTTGGAAGACACACAGACTCATAGACTTTAAAGCCAGAAGGGACCATCATGATCAAGTCAGACCTCCTGTACATTGCAGGCACAGAACCTCACCCACCTACTTCTGTAATAGACCCCTAACCATTGGTAAAGGCATGCCACTGAGTCTCATAGATAAAGCTCTGCTGTAAAATTTTGGAATGCAGGCTTCCATGCAGATTTGTGGATTAACTATCCAACAGCCCCAAGGGGAAGTTTCCAAAAATTACAAAAAAAAAACAATACCAATTATAAATTGAACCTATTCCAAGCCCTAGGCCAACTGCATACCAAAAAAAAGAAGAGGTCCTAAGGCTAATTTATTCTGCAGTTACAGGAATGCGAATATTTAGGTAAGAACAGAACCAGTTAATTCTAACACAAGAATCCATCAGCCCAGAGGAGGAGGCTACTGAAAATTAGTCAGTAGCAGGGAAAAAAATGGGAAGGACAGAGAAATTAAGGGTCAAAGGCACTTTGAAGGACCTAATTACGAAAGGCAGATGTCTTTATATCCAGCCTGTAGTGGTGTGCTGCTTGAAAAATCTTGTCATGAAATGCTGTGGGACATTTCACTCCAGCCCAGTTGCTTTGAAACCATTCTGGTATTGCAAAGGAGCTGCATGCCCAGTTGTATACATTTTGCATCACTGGAGCAAAGCAAAGCAGCCAAAGAGTACAGTGGATTTGGTCCTGTCATAGATCTGGTAGAGTCTACCCTGATACCTGAAGAGAGGGCTCTGCCAGAGACATCTCTGATCATGACTCTGATGTACCTCAAGATTGTAACTTTAGATGCTATGTGGAATTGTTATGGCCTGAAGAATGGACAAAAAGAGAACTTATTTTTCAAAACAGGTTTTGTTTGACCTAAAGTTGCGTTTTAGGGCCCATCTTACATCTAGGGAATAATTTGTACTTACTGGAGCATGCAAATTTAGAATTCAAAGATGGAAGGGAGATGTGGAAAGCCGAGATACCCCTGCCACCCTCTTTGGAGTGGAATTTCTGGGCTGTGTGGAGTGCTGCTTTATTGGGCGGAAAATGGTTCCTTTGACAGGGCATGAAGCCTAGTAAATTAATTTTGATGGGAGAATTTAAGATTAACTAACTTTATTGAAGTAAACAGTGCAAATGCTTGATACCATAAGAGGAAATTATTAATCCATTATGAGCTAAAGTACTTTTTCCAGAGTATTAAATGAGTTCATGTAAACCAACAAATTCTTTGATACAATCCGAAACTACAATTCTTGAACAACTTCTTCTTTTCTTTTTTTTTTAAGGAAAATTTGGTTATAAGGCAGAAAAAGTGATCTTCTATGTCTCTTTGTTGGGTAAAGCTAATGTATATCAGCTAATTAAATTAGTACAAAGGAGTTTATCTCAGTCCACTTATGAGTCCATGTAACACAACCTGTGTTGAAAGATCTTTACTGTACTGCACACGTGCAGAAACAGGATTCTGCGGCACTGAATGCCCACACATTTCATGCCTGGATAAGGTCCATTTCTGCTCTGACAATAACAACTTTCCCTACTCAAACAAGGCAGACAATGAGTCTGTTATACTCATTTTTTACCGCACTGCCAATTATAATATCTCAGATTTCATATGCAGGATGACAGGGGCAGGTGTTTTACTCTGTGATGGGCCTCCTGGTGAGCCCATAGTGCTGAGATGTGCACATTCCCCTGGATTACTGAGCTCACCTGCCTCTCAAAGAAAGCACAAGTGATCCACACCTTGTTGCCTGCAACATCTGTAAGATGGGCACACACCACGGAGAAGCAGCCCTCTCAATCTGAAACAACCTCCTCCCCATTCCTTCTTCTCCTTCCATCTTTCTGCCTTATCCTCCTTTGCTATTCCCTTCTCTTCTGTTATTCAGGCAGCGCTTCACTGTTCCCAGTTAATAAATATTCATGTTCTATAATTTCTAGACTGAGAAAAGGAAAGCTATTGTCTAATCATCGGACATACTCCTACTGCCACAGTCATGGACATTATATGGTGAACTACACATAAGCGTTAGAAAGTAAGAGGTAGAAGAGAGAAGTCGTTGACATATTGTGTAAATTGGGATTTGAATGCATTAAGTTAACAAAATGTTATATTTCAAATTCTACTTACACTTGGACATAGCTTATGCATTTTCAGTGAGGGCTAGTCATTGAAATGATGTAGCATATTGTCATGGTTCCCAAAAGACCTCTGGTTAATGGGCATCAGGTTGAATTACTACACTTTTAGCATTTAGATTTTATAGAATTTGATTTGACAGTTTTAAATAAAGTTAAGCAAGACAAACATATCTGCATTCTTTTAATAGAAGTTAAATATTTGTTTTATAATATCTATCTTGTAATATTGTTTGGTCAAAATGTGCTTCCAGAGGATGAATTTTCAAAGTATGGAAATGGTGCAAATCACATTGTTGACAGGATTTGGCACTGATATTTCACTAGAATGGATTGGAAAATGTACCACATAAAGTAAAACCGCAAATATTGTGTTATTCTTGGGTTGCGATATAGGTCTCCCACTTGGCAGAAATCATGTTCTGGGTTGGGCACAGAACTGGGAGTCAGGAGATTTGCATTCAGTTCTTAGCGCTGCCACAGACATCCTGTGTGCCCTTACTTAATCCCTCTGTGGCTCAATTCCCTGTCTGCAAATGGGAATAATAATAAATCCTTCCTTCCATGCTTTGTCTGTCTTGTTTGTTTTTCAGATTCTAAGCTCTTCACGGCAGGCACTGCCTCTTGTTACATGAATGTAAAGGACTCAGCAAAATAAGGCCCTGACTGTGGTTGGAGTCATTAGGGGCTACTGTAATAAAAGCGGTAATAGTGGAAAGCCTGGATGGAGACCCAGCAACACTGCCAAGTTGGGTATCATTCCTCTGTTACATCAAATCCATGGAGTGGCAAAAAAGCAACGACATTGACTGCAGCAAGTGTGTTACCTCCAAATCTCAATGATAGCAAGGTAACGTATCCACTCCTCAAAATACAGTTTCACAATGGTGATGAGCACACCACTGCCCTTTTAACCACTATTTCATAAGACCATGTGACTACAGTTTAAGGAAAATGTTTGTGAAATCATATACCTTTGAATAATAATAATAGTACTTCCCACTTAGCAATCAATAGTATTTTCATCTGTAAAAGTCAAAGCCCTTTACAAAAGTATTATCTCCATTTTGCAAGGAGGAAAATGGGATTTTTTTGTAACAGAATAATTCAAAAAATAGTTAAAACAATATTAATTTAAAAATCAATAGATTTCACGCTAAAAATCAGAGTTGAACATTTCACCAAACCTCTAGCCTATATCGACCTTGGTGGCCTAAGAGAACAGATGGATTTTAAACTGTACCCTGAAGGTAAACATACTCAATTTCTTTTGGCCCAAGCAGATTACAAAATTCAGTTCACTGTACTGAGAATTCCCAGCCACCAGCTCCCAGACAGTTAGCTCAAACACAGCTGTTGATTGTTAGCTCAAACACAACTGTTGATCTGAACTGCCACAGCATAACATGGGGAGAAAGACAGTTGCTCAGGTAGTTAGGACTTGAATCACAAAGGATTTTATAAACCAGAAGACCTATGCCAATCCGCTCTTTGAATCATTGCAGTGGCTCCCCTTCTTCACTGCATCAAGTTTAAATGTCTTCTCCTTGCCTCTAAGGGCCTATATAACTCCATCCCTCTCTATCATTACCTTTTCTCAGACCCGCCCCTATACAAGAAATGCCACTCTACTCTGGTCCACCAAACCATCACCCATCACCTTATTTGCATTATCCATTCATGAAAACTCAGGATTCTACTTCTCCAGCCCCAATGCTAAGATACAGGCCTTGCCTAAATGCCACTGACTTCAGTGGAGGTAGGGATGAATTTGGTCCTGAATATCCATGTTGTTTGAAATCTAAGAAGATTTTACCACAAGAAACATCTCAGTACGAGTCATGGAGGATACTAGCTTGAATAACTATCTCTGAGATGTAGTTTTGATGATCTTTAAAGGTTGCACTGGTTTTAATTGTATAAAAAAATAAATGAAGAGTAGTACCATAGGAACTGCACATGAAGTGAATGGTTCAATATGAAGGAAGTACCTAATAATTCAAAATTGATTAGCATGTCTTCGTCTTCTTCCTTGTGTCAATCTCAACAAATTGGATACATTCTGAGTTCTCTCCCTCCAATGTGCTCTGCCTGGAGCGGCAAGCTGAGGGGGCAGCCTGTGAGGTCTGCTGGTCCCATGGTTTCAGCGGAAATTTGGCCGCAGGTACACTGAAGGTGCGGGACCAGCGGACCTCCCGCAGAAACGCCACCAAAGGGCTGCCTGACTGCCATGCTTGCAGCGGCATAAAACATAGAGCCACCTCTGACTGAAATCTTCCTCAGTGCACCTCTGCTCCACTCACAGTTTACCCAAGACTCCACTGCTAAAATCATCTTGGCCTTCTGCCACTCCAATCTTATGATTCCACGAGGGGAAAGGGAGCTAATGACTTTCAGTGGCTTTCTCTTTCCTCCTTTATCAAATTCACGTTTCTTTCCTGAGACATTGTGCAACTTCACCCCTACTTATCCCCTTTCTCCTCATCCTCCTACATCGCTTCTCACTCCTTATTTTCTTCAGAGGAATGCTCCATAGCAGTGACGTTACAGCACTGGCCTGTAAAGCACAGGTCATGTGCAGAGCTTGCTAAAATGCTATTTTGATGAAAAATGGCATTTTGGCAGGAAATTTTTATTTTGGTTAATGTTTTCCAGGTTTTTTTTGTCAAACTGATTTTGTGTGTGGGGCGAGGTATAAAATTCCAATTTTTGTCTTTTGAAAACTACCATATCCTTTGTCACACTACATGCAACATGTCTTCCTTTATGACATCCCACCACTTCTTCTTGGGTTGGCCTGTCTGTCCTTTTCTCCAGTCTTGATCTGCTGGAGTTTTGCACCCACGTAGTTGTCTTGACTGCACTTTACATGATCAAAATACTTCCTTCATATTTTGCTTTATAGGTGTTACTTTGAACATGTCTCTAACATGCACATTCCTCACGTGGTTTTTCTTGCTTATGCCAGTCATCTATCTCAACCTTTGCATTTTGATGGAGCTGATCATTTGCTTATATTTCTTTGTTGCCCAACACTCAAAGCCATACATTAAAACTAAACAGGCCACTGTTTTATAGACATTCCCTTTTAAAATTAGTGGTATTTTCTGTCACATACTACACCACTTATTTCTCTCCATTTGACTGAGGTATTTATTATCCTCTTTTTCTATCTTCCATTTTCCCAGATTCTGGAACCCAGATATTTGAAACTTTGCATTTTTGGTATAGTCTACCCATCTAGTTTCAAGATTAATTCTTGAGTGCTCACATTATTGAAATTAGATACCATCTACTCTGTTTTGCCTCCGCTTCTAGACTATCTTTCTCCTTACTGTGTAGAATGATATCTTCTGCAAATAGCATGCACCAAGGTGCCCCCTTCTGTATGTTTCCTGGAGGGTACGCAGGACAAGGAGAAACAAGAAAAGTCTCTGTGCTGATCCCTGATGCACTCCCATCTTTACCAGTAGTTCTTCTGATTCACCACTAGAAGATCTGATGTTGACATTATATCTACATACATGGCTTGAGAAGTGGCACGAGTTCTGGTCCCATTTTCTCTTCGTGCACTGACAAGTAAATTCTCTTGGAAGTTGATCAAAGGCCTTTTTCAAATAAACAAACACAATCTGAATATTTTTCTTTTACTCTCTACGGAATGGTCCCGCTATTGTGGGGAACTTTCCTGGCTTCTGCACTACCCTGGTGAAGTGGGCTGGCGAAAGGATCTGAGTCCTCGCTCCCACTTCCTTTAGCCAGAGACCTCCCTGTCCTTGAGGACTCCCCTTCCACTCTCCTGTCTGGCAGAGTCCTTGTAACCCCAACAAGGCTGGGCTCAGGATTCCTGGGGGGCTCAACCCCCAACCCTGCTGTGGTCACCCAGGACAGGGGCTAGGATGTCCCCACTCCGGGATACTCTCTTTGCACTGTGCACCTCCCTGACCCACTGATCACATGATACAATCTAAAGCAAATACAAGTTATTTAATTAACAATTTATTTAAAAAAAAGAATAAGGAAGAATGGAAAAGGTTAAAGGAAAACACATCACCCTGCTCTGTGGCAGAGAACATCACAAACAGTCTCTCTGGAATGTCAGAGCAGTTCACAGTCTGTTCCTTGTAGGTCCCAGGCCTCCTTCTCAGGCCCTGGCTGAGCTGCAGGGACTCTGCGGGTTGGACACTTGCTCTGGCGATGGCCACATGCTCTCAGGCTCTGGGTGGCAGGACCGTTCTCCCCAGCGTCACCCCTGCCCTGTCAGGGTTACGATCCCCCTCCACGTCTGGCCTGCAGGGCCTCTTGGCTGAGGCGTCTCCCTGTGCTAGGCCCACTGCCCAGGATCCCCCTTGCTTTCCCCAGCTGCTCACCATACCTGGCTCCAGACTGCTCCAGCCCCAGCTCCACGCTGCCTCAGATGGCTGCTGCTGCTGCTCTGTCTTCAGCTCCCTGGGCTGCTTCTCTGGCCTCTCTGACTCCAGTTGCTACAGCTCTGCTCCCAGGGCAAGTCTACTCTGCAGGCTGCTTCTGTGACTCTCTCTCAGCTCTCACCTGCTTCCTGGGCTGTTTGTCTGGCCCCTCTGGCTCTGGTTGCTGCAGCTCTCCTCCCAGGGCAAGTCTGCTCTCTCTGGGCTGTACTTTGGCTTTTGGGGCTGCAGCTCTGCTCCCATCAGCTCAGCTTGGGCCCCCTGCTCTTTCCTTAGCTTGGCCCCACTCCATCTGACTCAGACAATTCTAGCTCACATGGAGGACGGGACTCCCCTGGCCTCCTGACTCCTTGATTAGCTTGTCTGCCCTGTCAATCAGACTGATCTGGAGCATTGGCCTCTCCACATTGTCCTGGAAACTGTCAGTCTCAGGCTCCTGATTTCCCATCGAACCCTCCCTTTTTAGTGCTGGGAGCTAGCAACCAAACACTCCCCTTGAATGTTAGTAAGGGGGCAATAGTCCCCTTACATTCCCCCTTGCTAAAATTTTGCCACAGCCACAATATTTACACCAGTACATTTGGGCCCCATAGTAACAACATATACCCACATCATTTTATATCAAAAATTCATTAACAATTATCAAAAGAGTATTTAACATATTTAACATTTTACATCTACTTCTTTATACTATACATAACAATATTCATTAAAACACTACATAGACCCAATAACATAATTATCTTTAAGTTTAACAGGCAGTACACGCTTATTAGCCCTCTGGAACCTTCTTAAGACTCCTAGTTCATTACCCATATTTTCTATTTTCCTGTACTTGGGTGGTACTAGGTCAGTTTGAGGGATCTGGCCATTCTCATTAGGGTTTGGGTTTACCCCATTGGTTTCAGTCTCCTCGGGAAATGCTGCACTATGCCTTCTATGAGCCCTGGTCAGATTAATAGTCCAACGCTTTAGCTGGTCCCTATGTACTACTCTCTTAGGACCTCCTTGTTCAGGCTGTTTAGCATACACTGGCAGTTTGGGATTGTTGTGGGTGACCACAGTGTGGGGATTTGGCTTCCACTTGTCCTGTTTTTTATTACGTCTCCGGCGTCTACCACTACGAACCGGTACGCAGTCACGAGATCGGATCAGAGTCCCACTGGACTTGCGATCATAAGTCCTTTTCCTACTTTGGGCTGTGTCTTTAGTTGTACTGAGAGCAACTTTCCAGGCTATCTTCAGCCTGTCATGGTGACCTTTGACCTGGTCATCATAATTGGTCACTTCATCTTTAGACAAGATTTCTTGATGCATCTCTGGCAATGCCCTTATGTTAGCCACATGTGCAGGAATCAGCCCCCCACGTGCCGCTTGAACTGGAACTGGCAGTCTCCCATCGCATCTTTCTTGAAGAAAGGTAACTCGTCCTCCCTTCTCCCTCGTCACTGCAGTTCATTTCCTGGTACACTGCAGTGTTCGTCAAGGATCTTCCCTTTCCAAGGAGGAATAATGGTCTTCCATTTTCTGCCCACTTTAACATTTCCAATATGCCTTGTGGGGCCCAGGGAAGGATTCTGCCTCTCCGCTCAAGCCAGTACTCTACTCAGCACAGCATTCTTTGTAGCGTGCTTGTGACAGTTCATCCTCCTGGCTCCTTCTCCTGGTAAGAGAAGCTCTTTCAGTTCACTAATGATGTTCATTCCTAGAATCCCTGGGACTCCTTCTCCCATATGGCTCCCTTTTGAGGCTTTGTCTTTCAGGATGAAGATGCATTTTCCTGGCAGTGTTTGGCCCATATACTGTATGTCTGATTCAAGGCACCCCGCCACTGGGATTGCCAGTCCATTAACAGCTGTTAGACGTACAAACCGTGTGCTATGCATGGTCAGGTCTTGTCCTTCAAATATTTTTGAAAATGCGACTCAATAATGGTACTGACTTCTGAGCCAGTATCTAACAAACATCTGGTCTTCACCCCTGCTATACATACTTCAGCAGTCCGACAGTCTCCAAATGCTCGCTTACAGAAGTCGCTAGAGATGCTGGCACGGCCCACGTTCTTCTCGCTGTGTGCGGAGGGATTTTCCACTAAGGACAGGCCTAGGAATACTTCTGCCGCTGCTTGGCCTTCTACTCTAGATGGACCACTCGCTCCTGGTGCCCCATTGGTTTCAAGTGCCTGGGACTCTGTTGTCCTTCTCAGTGAACATTCTCGGCTAGTATGTCCTGGTCTTTCACAAGTGTAACAAATGTATCTTCCCAGCTCGTCCTTCAGTGGGGCTCTTCAGGATCCTGGTGCCCTTGGATACTTTGGCATACTAATGGGATTCTTTTCTTTCATCAACTCGTCATCACTTTCAGCATCTCCCCCTGTTGGACTACCAGTTTTTGGACAGCTTCACTTAAGCTTTCCAATGTTAGCTCTGTTTGGGGCAGGGCCTTTTCCTCAGCAGCTGCATTCACTAGGACCTCACTTCATGTACGGGGGTTAGGCTTGGCTGTCTCTGCTGCTGGAACTTCCTCTTCTTCTGACCACATAATGGCAGCCTGCATGAGTTGATGGAACTTCTTACTGGGCTCTTCTTTAAACCTCCTTTTCATTTCACGTCAGAGGGAGTCATCATGGAGCCCAGCACCAACTGCTCTTACAGAACTGTATCTGGGTCTGGAACCCGTTGAGGGTCTCGCTGCTCCACTTTACTCATTCTCTCCTGGAGGTCATACTCATATGCCTGGACAGTTTCACCAGGCTCCTGCTTTCTCTCAAAGAACTCCTTTAGTCAGGTTCCAATAGGTACCTTGTCTCAATACACTTCTAGAAGGAGTTCAAATACCTTTTCCACATCTTTCTTGTCTGCCACTGCCATGAACTTTACTGTGGCCATGGTCTGGCCCCTGAGGTGCTCCTCTATGAAGTCCACATGATCTTCTTCAGGTACTCTTAGCACATGCAGAGTCGTCTTCACAGACTTGACCCACTCCTCTACCATAATGTCTCCTGGTCTAGTTGGGAAGCCACCAAACTCCGTGACCTTCCGCTCCCGTAGGACAAAAATAATAGGGGGTTGCTTAGTTTCTGCTGTCTGTTGGTCTATTACTGCCTTGGCCAGGGATAAGGCTTCTCTCTGTTCAGTTCTAGCTTGTTGTAAAGCCTCCACTTGGTCTGATAATTTGCACTGAAGTTCAGCAAACCGGGTTCGTAGTTCTTCAATTCCAGTCATGGTAGAGTGCTCAACCAGGCCTGGACAGTGCTACTAGAACTCAATCAGTAAACCAATGGGGTGGACCCTGTGGATAGGATCCTGTTCATGACGCCAATTATATAAGCGGGGGAATGGTCCCGCTATTGTGGGGAACTTTCCTGGCTTCTGCACTTCCCTGGTGAAGTGGACTTGTAAAAGGATCTGAGTCTTCTCTCCCACTTCCTTTACACAGAGGCCTCCCTGCCCTTGAGGACTCCCCTCCTGTATGAATATCTCCTGTCTGTGTGTTCCCTTCTATGCATCCGAAGAAGTGAGCTGTAGCTCACGAAAGCTTATGCTGAAATAAATTTGTTAGTCTCTAAGGTGCCACAAGTACTCCTGTTCTTAGTGCCAAAACAGTATCTATTATTGATCTTGCTGGCATGGAGCCATATTGATTGATGCTAATATCTACTTCACTTGTCAGTCTCTTATCAGTGACTCTCTTCCACTGTTTCATTGTATGACTTATCAACTTTATACCATGTGCAACCTTTTCCGTTATATATAGGCACCAAGATACTTTTCCTCCCACTCATTTGGTATCTCTTCCCATCTCATGACTGAATTGAATAGGGGTATCAGCAGATAGATGCCTTCTATTCCCAACCTTTTTTATGCCTCCATAGGAATTCCATATGGGCCTAGGGCCTTATTTCTTATTTATTTTACAACATTTACTGTTTCATCTGGTATGATAGGCTTCTACTACAACAACGTTCATAATTTTGAAGTCACATTGCTCTCTTTGGTTTTCTTCATTGAAAAGTTGTTCAGAATACCTTTTCCGTTGATCCTTTATGTGTTTTCCATCAGTCAACACCATATCAGTTTCATCTTTCATTAAACTCACTTCGTCTATATAGTGGGTGGGCAAACTTTTTGGTCTGAGGGCCACATCTGGGAATGGAAATTGCATGGCAGGCTATGAATGCTCACAAAATTGGGCTTGGGGTACAGGAGGGGGTGAGATCTCTGGCTGGGGTTGCAGGCTCTGACGTGGGGCTGGGGATGAGTAGTTTGGGGTGTATGAGGGTGCTCTGTGCTGGGACCAAGGGGTTTGGAGGGTGGGAGGGGGATCAGATCTGGGGCAGGGGCACAGGAAGGGGTGCAGTTTCTGGCTGGGGGTGTGGGCTCCGGGTTGGAGCTGGGGATGAGAGGTTTGGGGTGCACGGCTCGGATCAAGGGGATGGAGAGTGGAAGGCGGATCAGGACTGGGGCAGGATGTTGGGGCATGGGGATTGGGATTGGGATCAGGACTGGGGCAGGATGTTGGGGCATGGGGAGAGGCTCAGGTGCAGGCTCAGAGCGGCACTTATCTCAAGCAGCTCCTGGAAGTAGTGGCATGCCCCTTCTCCAGCTGGTATACAGAGGCACAGCCAGGTAGCTCTGCATGCTGCCCCATCCGCAGGCACCACCCCTGCAGCTCCCATTGGAATGCAGGAGGGGGCCACTGGAGCACGTAGGAGCTGGAGCGGGGCCAGGTCACAACTTCCGAGAGCCGTGTGGTGTAGTGTCTGACCCTGTGTCCCAGCTGGAGCGCAAGAGTGGGGCCATGCCGCAGCTTCCGGGAGCTGTGTGGGGCAGCCCTCAACCCTGCACCTTGGCTGGATCACTGGAGTGGGGCCATGTAGCTGTTTTTGGGAGCCGCATGATGTGGCCCCTGACCCTGCACCCTGACTGGAGTGCCCGAGTGGGGCCTAGCCATGTGGTGCGGCCCCTGACCCTGCGCCCTGGCTGGATCACAGGAGTGGGGCCATGAGGCTGCTTCCAGGAGCTACATGGTGCAGGCCTCAACCGTGTGCCCTGGCTAGAGCACCGGAGCGGGACCAAGCCACGTGGTATGGCCCTTAACCCTGCGCCCCGGCTGGAGCAGGGCCAAGCTGCGTGGTGCCGCCCCCAACTCAGTGCCTGGCTGAGCACCAGAGCAAACTCAAGACTTCGCTCCCCAGCAGGAGCTCGCGGACTGGCTTAAAACAGCTCGTGGCCTGGATCCAGCCCATGGGCCATAGTTTGCCACCCCTGCTCTATCTCTTTGGTATTTCTCTCCCATGCTTTCACCAGTCTATACACTCTTTTCCCCCCCTTCCTTTGTTCCAAGTCTTGTATAAAGTTCCTCAAAGACCTTCGCTTTTGTTTTTGCAACTATATGCCTGGCCAATTTCTTTATACTCATTGTATTCCTCCAGGTCTTGTTTGCACCTACTCCTTTGCCAGAGTTCAAGCTTTTTTCTCTTATCTTTTATCACCTCCTGTACTTCATTCCACCACCAAGTTTCTTTTTGAATAATTGACTGCCACATGTAAGTTATTACAATATGTTTACAGCTAGATACCTATATTCTGATCTCTTTCTTTTCTTCTTATAGTCATCATCTGGGATATATACATATAGTTTATTTTGCCTGCCCAGAAACTCTCTTGGAGCTGTATTGTTTTGAAAGAGAAACAAATATATTTTTAACATACATATGCTGAGCATTATCCTTTTTTCAATCATATATTCTTTAGACTAATAAAAAGTAATAGAGAGAATACAAATAGCTGAGAGAAAAAACAGCTCTTCAGAAAACACCAAATGGGAGCAATTCAGACTGACTCAAACTTTGCCTAATGTTGAAGCTGGATTTTAGAAAAACACATGAAAAATTATTTTCCATGTTTTCTCGGACTCAGTTCATCACTTTGGTATTTGTATTCTTGCATAGCTTACTACATTCAATTGCTGGACCTGGAACCTTATTATTTTTTGCCCTCCTCCTGCCTGTAAAAGGTATTACTGCAACATTAACAAAAGATGTTCCACCACTTGAGTTTTTCCCATACTTTCATTATCCTTTTTCTATTTTAGGTTTCCTTGATCTAATGCCCAGACCAACTTGGAAGCTAATTTATTTCTGGTTATTATTTCAGACTGCCTGGGTGTTATTTGAAAGTAAGCAAGTTAGAATGTAGCTGGCCTATGTTTGCTTACATTTACAGTGTTGAATAAGCAGAGAGAGTAACGTGGTCGTCACCAGGAATCCCTAATGGCTCACAAACAAAACAGCTAATTTGCTAGGTAGAATGACTGCAGATTAAATGTTACTGAAGTTATGGAAACGTAGACTGCTCCTTGTTTGATGTTTTGAGAGAAACATGACAAATGTCTAACAACTGTGAAGGAAAGGAATTGTGTGAGAGGCTGAGAACTGTGCTTTTCAACTTTACATAGGCCTATTTTAACTCAGTAAAGGCAGCTTTCTCAGATTAAGGGACAAAACCATTCAGCAATGGGTGGCCAGCTATTTATGATTCAATAATGAAGCTTTCACTTGGCTTGGATTCTGGGGCTGCTTTTATAACTGTCAAAGACAGTTGATGCTGGCAAAGAAAATAAGAGAGTTTCTATGTTTTAGGAAGCTTTGCTATTTGAGTTCCTATAATATCTCAGAGACACTCAAGCAGGCACTCAAGCAAATTTGTCAAATATGAACAGCCACTGAGATTTGCATATCACTGGCACTTCATTATGTCAATAGCTGTCAGTTTCCTACTAGTTAACTTTTGTTAAGTATTCAGATACATGTGAGGAAAAATGGGTGAGCTGGTTTGAAGCTTCATGAATCCCTGTGGAAGGATATGGCCCTATTTCCTCTTCATGCTTTCTCTCCTCTTTCGGGGCACTGTATGTTCCATGGGAGTGGGGATCGAACTATCCCTGTGTTTCCCTGAGCACAGGAACTTCAATGTATTGGCCCTTAAACAGGCCACAAATAGAGACTAGTAGAAATTGTGCACCTTTCTGTCTCCTCATGCACCTGTATGATGGCCACACACAAACTACTCCTAAATTGGGATTTTGGGTAAGCTAGGACCCAATTCTGCAGCCCTTACCCAAGTCAAACTCCCACTATTTCAATGAGAGTTTAGCTTGAGCAAGAACTGCAAAATTGAGCCTTGGCTGCCTAGTTCTTTACTTTTTGAGTGAAAAGGTGCAGCCCACTCTCTCTTTCTGATATCAGTGCTGCACTTTTGAAATATGGCCCTTTTGTTTTTCATGTGTAGCAAGAGGATTTTTCATGGATCAAATTTAACAATTGTCACATTGGTGCAACCTGGGTCAGGTTGCCAAAAGATCTCCTTTTTTTCCCTAATGAAAGCAGGAGTACTTTCCTAAAATTTTCCATGTTACTTTAACCCTGGAGACCTAGAATCATTTTGGATGGTTTTCCTAATCTACTCTGCAGTCCATCAACTGCATATCAAACTTCATATATTAAAAAACTCTCCAATCTCTCTTTCTCTCGAAATATACAGAATGAGTGTATATATATACACATACTGTGTGTGTGTCTATTTCCAGATTAAAATAAATAGTTAAACCGTTTGTTCATGAAGGTGGGAAGTAGTTTGCTGGACGTAGGCAGTTTTGTGCATACCACTGTCGGTAACTCAGGTGCCTAGGTGACTTTTCCTAGAAGCCTGAGTTTCTGCCAGTCATTTAGACACCTCCAGGTTTAGGCGGCTGCCAAGTAGGGGTTTTCAGAATCTCAGTGGCACCAAATATTGTACTTAGGTGCTTAAAGTGGAAGTTAAATGCCTAAGTCCCTTTGTGGATCTAGCCTTTTATGCTGGTGGGCCACTTCATCAGCTGGGAAGGGAAACGAATTACCATGCCCAGTCCTTTAAAGACCCTTTCCTCAGGGCACACTTTACTGTTTAAAACAGAGGATTTAAACAATTGTAAATAAATAAAACAACTCAACTGAAACCTGCAGATCTCAATCCCCAGAGGCTTTTTGCTGCCTCAGCCACCCAGGGGTAATGAGGACATACTTTCTCTGCTACATACTGGATCCATCTTCCTCCTCTTTATGTACCTCACTCCGCTGTGTGATAGGCTTTAAACCCTTTCCATGCTGCTGTTTTACCTTGTCACAGGCAGAGTCTGGCCCTTTATAACATTCTCTGTGCTGTTCTGTCATCACACAGGATAAGTGAATCCAGTGTTTTCAAAAGCTCTTGCTCTGTCAGTAGCTCTCTGCAAAATCTCACCCAACATAGATGTAAATGAACATTTTCAATCTGCCTCTAAGCTCCCAGAAATACATATTGCATCCCTTCAGTTCATACAAAATGGAGCCACACAGACTTCTTTCTTGCTTGTTGATTTGATCATGTTACTCCTCTCTTCGAATCCCTCTGCTGGCTCCCCAGCTGCTATCTCAACAAATCTATGCATCTTGACTGTACTTCCAAAGCTCTATGCCTCAGATCCTCAAAGGTATTTAGGCTTCTGACTTGCTTTGATTTCAAATTTCAGATCTTTGAGGATCTCAGCCTTTGTAACTCTGCCCTTTCCTGCTTATCCTCACTTGGCAAGGATTCATCCCCACCTTTTTCACCCTGTTTGAGAGCATGTCACACAATTCTTAGAATCCAAGGCCAGAAGGGAACATCGTGATCATCTAGTCCAGGGATTGGCAACCTTTGGCACACAGTTGACCAGGGTAAGCACCCTGGAGGGCTGGGCCAGTTTCTTTACCTGCTGTGTCCACAAGTTTGGCCGACTGCGGCTCCTACTGGCCGCAGTTCACCGTCCCAGGCCAATAGGGGAAGCAGGAAGTGGCAGCCAGCACATCCCTTGGCCTGTGCTGTTTCCTGCAGCCCCCATTGGCCTGGAGCAGTGAACCGCAGCCAGTGGGAGCCGTGATCGGCTGAACCTGTGGACACGGCAGGTAAAGAAACCAGCCCAGCCCACCAGGGTGCTTACCCTGGTGAGCCACATGCCAAAGGGTGCTGATCCCTGATCTAGTCTGCTCTCCTGTATAACACCTGCTATAGAATTTTCCCACAATAATTCCTAGACCAGATCTTTTAGAACAATATCCAGTCATGATTGAAAAACTGTCAGTGACGGAGAATCCACCTTGGCAAATTGTTCCAGTGGTTTAGTACTCCCCCTGTTAAAAATGTATGCCTTTCCAGTCTGAATTTGTCTAGCTTCAACTTCCAGCCATTGGATCATGTTAAGCTTTCTCTCCTAGACTGAAGAGCCCATTATTACATATTTGCTCCCATGAGGATACTTTAACATGGGGAAATAGATTCAATTAGTGTAATGACCAAGCCATTCCCAGTATAAGGCATGTTTTCTAATCCTTTAATCAGTCTTACGGTTCTTCTGTGAACCCTCTTCAATCCTTCTTGAATTGTGGACACCTGACTGGAACAAAGTATTCCAGCTGCAGTCACACCAGTGCCAAATATAGAAGTAGAATAATCTCTCTACTCTTACTTGAGTTTCCGCTGTTTACACATCCCAGGATTACAGCATCACATCGGGAGCTCATTGCATACTAGGAGCTCACCTCCACTGTCTTCTTCCACATAGCCCCTTATGTTTGGTGTAACCTGCCTGATTTCATTTGCAAGACCTTTGCCCAGCCTGTATATAAACCTCTCTTAAAGACTCACTTCTGCTGTGCACCATACAATGAATCCAAACAACTTTTATAAAAATTACCAATCCCTATTTATCGAGTCTCTCTTTACTTGTCTGTCTATATCCCGAGAGAGAGTTCCTCAGAGTGGGAGACTGTCTCTTTTTGAATGTCTGGAAAGTTCTTAGTATATCATGGGTATTACCATAAACCACAATAATTATAGTAACATGGAGGGTGTTTCATTTCACAAATGGGAGAATTCATTGAAAGGTGCAATGTACTCGGAGCTGAATAGCACAGACATTTTCAGGATAAAAAGGAATGTCTGGGATCACCCTTCCTTTTGAGCCAATAGTTGTACCACAAGTACTTTCCCTTTTTAATTACTTGTCCAACTCTTTTTTTAAACTGTTTTTTACTAGTTACTCCCATTGCTGCTCTTTTTAAATGTATTCAATCTGTTATATGAGTGTAAAGAAATTTCACTTGAATTCTTTTGGTGCCCATCCCTCCTCCTAAATTCATATCTTCCAGTTCTTTTATTTGACAGTAGTTCACACAATCTTGAAGCCTCTGTCATTCATATTCCATTAGAGACCATACATTATTTATTATGCCTGAATGAGGTCCACTAACCACTCTTTCCAATAAAATAATAGAGCAAATTATTGAGATCATGAATAACAGTCTTGATTCCCTGTAGCTGTCCTTTGAGATTTCAGTGGCATCCTTTTCAGCACACAGGGACTAATTTTGTATAGGAGAAATGTAAATGAAACTTCTGATCCTTGATACAATATCAATTGACATATTCAAAGGGGCAGATATGGCTTCATATACCACTTAGGTGCAGAATTCTATCAGGAGAAAGTGCAAAGTAGATGCAACTTCTCCATCACTGGAAGTTCAAAGAGAATTGTGGTGTCTCAGCACTCCTGAAGATTAGGCTACTTTCATTTAGGCAGTTGACTATGGATGGAGGAGTCTAACTTTAGGTACCCAAATGTGAACCCTTTGGACAACAATTTCTCTCAGATCTTTCACTTTCACTTGCTAGGTGTTTTGTCTTGTATAATTCAAGATATATTTCAAACTCATTTTCCTTCTTCTTGGCTTTACTCTCTGTCCAAAGAAAGGAGTCTTTTTTATTACTAAATTGTTTTAAACCACATAAGTCATATATGTTACTATTCTCTCTAAGTGATTCTGAATTTTAGCGTGTTCCTTTTTCACTGACCTCCCCATCTCAGTGCTATTAGAAGTACAGATAGAAAAGTGGCGGACTTGCAACTATGTATAAAAACCTCATATCCTTTTCAGGATATAATAACTAGTAGTATTACTGTATTAATATGTTCAATATTCTTATCAAGGCCTAGCCAGTGGTTTATAGAACTACTCTTTTCATCTGCATTGCATTCCTTGGCAATACAATCTAGCTTCTGTCTATCCTCTTCACTTTCAGCTGCACCTTGGGTTGAAAGTTTGAGAAATTTTAGCAAAATTTATACTCTCCCCTGTACAACTCCATAGTCTTCAATGTTATTTTCTGAGGTAGAACTTTATCAGTTCTTTGAAGAATCTGTATCTTTTTTTTGCCTAATCAAGCAGTAATATCCTCAATGTTAAGATAGATAGTGGTTCCTGGATTCATATAATTAAAAAAAATACACTTGAGGATAGTGTAAACTGTCTATGGCCCTGTCTATACAACCCTGCAGTTCAGACTACAGGGCATGACTAGCAGTGCACATCAAAGCGCTATGTTGTAATTCCCCCATGTGGACACTGTGGGAACAAATTAAAAGGTTTCTAGTTTGCATTAATGTAGTCATTTATGTAGAGGACTTCATTAATGCAAACTAGAAACCTTTTAGTTCATGTGCACATGGGGGACGGCAGACCACATTGGTGTGCACTGCGATTCACATGCCCATAGTCTGAACTTTGGGGCAGTGTAACTAACCCGTATGGAGACCATGGTAGGAGTGGGGTTCTTCAAATACTGGGGTTTAGGAGAGGAGTTTATATTAAAGAGGAAGGGAACTGTGCTATAGACCATGACAAATCACCTGTTGCTGAGCACAGGCGCTCCCAAGGTACCCAGTATCTCACTGAATTTACTAAGAAACAGTATGCTAACTCTTCCATTGGTCATTAAAGGTTAAGATACCAGAACCCTTACGTACCAACATTCCCAGAAAAATAAAGATCTTGGCTTGGTCTGCAGACATTTTAGGCTTAGAAAAGATGCAAAGGATGAAATCATTGGGACCAGCATGGTCTAGATTAAGTTGTGTGGGCACAGCTGATTTTGGATATGCTAAAAAATGTGGTGAGTTTTAAATGGGTCTGTTGGATGGTGAAATCAAGGTCTCATCCTAGTTTGGTTGCTCCCTCTTAGGTATACTGAAGAGAAATTGAATCTTGAAGTCTTAGAAATAAATCACAAGAATGGACAGGGACCTGGGAGCTATAGTCCTGTTTAGACAGCCTGTGGAAAAGTTCACACTATTAATATGAGGTAGAGAATAAGCCTTACAAACTAAGGGCCACACAAACTGGAACCTGAAAGGCCTGTTCAAGGCCTGTTGGCAATGAATGGTTGCCAATTTATTTAGATGTTCACGTAACAAAATCTCAATGCCCTCCCCTTCCAGGGACCTCCAGAGTCCAGAAACTCCTAACTTTACCTTTGCAGACTTCTGAGGTAGAGGCAAGGGCCTAACACCTGTCAACAATAGACCTTCTCCCCAGAGTCCTCAAGGGGAGGTTGCTGGTTGTTCTCCTTTGCAAGATTTTTCAGGGTAGGGTAGGCTACCAGATAAGGGCCACTGCTCACCAAGTGCTAACAAATTTCAGAGTGTCCTGACCCTTGTGCCATACAGTTTGTTGTCACACATGATAATTTTTCGCTCAACTTCCATCTCTGGAAAATTTCATTTCTAGGTTATATCTGTACGCTTAATTTAAAAGTTAGATGCAACTTAATACTACATTATCATTTCACTTATTTCATTTGCAAACAATGACAAGATCTAGCACCCAACAGCAACAACAGAACATCAATAAGTGCTTACCTGTAATTCTGCTTTTCATTTCCTATATGAAATCTGTCATACTGTGAATATGCCCGATTTCCTTCCCAGTCCATTAACTCAATTCTTAGAGAATACTGCCTCTGACTGGTTATTGCAAAGATAAACTCATTCCCCAGCCAATGTTCACCAGATGGGCTACCAAAACCCTAGAAAAAAGTTGGTAAAATAACTGAATTTAATTATTTCTTAATGTTGATGTAATATGTGAACTGTAATAAAATTATCATTACATTTTTCTTATATATGCTAGGGGCAAGTTAATTAACCTTCCCATGCCTTTTTTCCATCTGTATAATGGATCAATTAATACATACCTTGCAAGGACATTGTGTGGTTTAAAGTTAGTTGATGTCTGCAGGTGCAAAATCACTTTAAAGAACAAAGTAGTACGTTATTTCCTTTGTCTGCTACTGAAATATTAGACAACTATAATATGCTCCACATTGGCCTACACCTTGGGATCATTCAGACACTGAAGACAGCAGATATTTTGCAGCCTGTTTATTAAGTGGTGCTGTGGGACTACATGCAGCTAAATTTGGCATTGTCTTACAATTAACTTGAGGTTGGAATATCATGCAGTTGCTTTCAATCGAAAAGCCTTCAGTGGTTTGGGATCTAGATTGTCTCTTTTGCCATAACATATTGCCTCAACTGAGAACCGCAGAGGAGCTCAAGCTGGAGCCTTCTCATATAAATGAAGGACAAGTGCTGGGCAATATGTTTTCTGAGCTGGTCCTTGGTTTTGGTTTTGGTACTCATCCATATCACCCTTGGCCTACCAGAGTCCAGATTTGTTAACTTCTGAACCTACATCACAGGTCATCTTTTCTCAGACTACTGAGGAGAGGGGAAGGAGTGGGAGGGGGTTAAGCTGTGGATTCAGGTGAGTATATTCATCAACAGTCCTTTTGTATTACTTTGTGTTTCAACCTAAAGGTTGATACTCAGCCACAGCATGTGAGGCTACACATTTATTTCATAAATATGAAGAAATAACTAATAAATAAGAGGTGGTTGCTAGTGCTATTCACCTTCCACATATTCAGATTCTTATTTCTTTCTAACTAAACTGAATATCTGTACAAAATATAGACTAAAATGAAGAGTATAGCTAATTTTCCCAATGAATTGTGGTTTAAGTATTATGTGTGGTATTTCTGTGCCACATTACTCATTTTTTTGATATTTGACACCACTCCATGACTTCCAGTGCTATTTAAGTTAGGCAATAGTTTCTAATTAATTGTGTACATTTGAGATCTCTTAGTTTCACCATTTTACCCTTAAAACAGTAAAAGCGAGGTACAGTGACACAGTTCTCATTCAGCCAGTGATGAACAAACCTGAGACGGTTTTGTGTTCAGGCTCAGTTCAGATAATCACATGCTTGTCTCATGTTTATCCGAACCTCTTGAGTTGGGAAAACAGAAATGGAACTCTAATGACTTTCTCACAATGATATGCCAGGAAGGGCTTATGAATGATCCTTGCTAAAATTCCTCTACCAAATAGAATGGAGGACTGGATGATTTTCTTGCCTCTGATAAAGTTCACCTCCTACTGCTAAATTGTCCCTGCCAGAGATTCCTACCCTGGACTCATAAACACACTGCTTTGTTTCTGGAATGGACCAGACAGCATCAAATCTCAGGTATTTTCATAGACTATTTTTCAAAGGAAGTTATTCTCCCTTTAGCTCCTAGGTCGTCAACAGATCTTCCTTCCCCCCCAGTTTCAAAGGATGAATTGAACAATATGCTCCACTATCAACAGCCTCAGTATACTTTTCCAGAAAGTGTATTTATTGCATAATGATGAAACATGAATAGATTTCCCTGATACTGCGGATTTATAATTGACTAACGGGGAACAATTTTGTGAGATTTTTTTTTCTGCAATACTGGCAGCAAATCGTGAGCTGAGTGATATTTTAGTCATTCTTGTTTCCGATCCTAGAAAGAAATACTGCAAGAACCCCCTCTTTCTCTATAATGTTACAGTCTGGTTCCAGTCCTAGCTGCTGTCTAGGGCTGAAATCCTGGCTCTACTGAAGTCAGTGGCAAAACCCCCATGGACTCCAAAGGAGTGCAAAGATGTTCCAAAACCAAACTCCTAAAGAAAAATAAACTTATCTGAATAGTTCAGAAGCTTAAAAGGATTGAGATGGGGTCTAAAAGATATGTCAATGTTCTGGGAATGCAGGGAAGGATTTCTGATTATTCCCAAACTGTATCACCTATCACTAATTACAGCATCTTATACAATGCTTTCAGCAACACTCACTTTCTTTTAAAATCTACCAATACCCATTTGCTATTTGAGCAGAAAGATGAGCCAACTGGTATTATAGGCTAATTGAGACTGGCCCAGGAGTATCAGGAAGAAATTTGCTCAGGTTGAACATTGGGATTCTGAACTCTTGCCTCAGTGGAGATCAAGTGAATCATGGGGATGAAGTGCTTAGTCTTTAAGAAAAAAAGTCCAGTAGTCTACAATCAGTCTTACAGATGGAATAAGTAGAATGACATAGCAATCTTAAAGGAGACTGTTATCTCTCTCTCCTCAACCACCCCATATATCATCTCTCACATAGTCCTCCCCATTAATAATTCCAAAATCTGTCTCTTTCCCACATTCCTCCTGCTAACTACTAAGTGCCAGTCATTGCTTGCCTTGATTACTGTAACCTTCTAATTACTACTGGCCTCTCTCCTCCCAGTACTCAAGCCTGTCCATAGTGCTATGCTGCAGAGATCTTCCTTAACTACTGCTTCAACTACACTATTGGCACATATATTTTACAAAATAAAATACAAGCTTTTTCCCCTTATTTGCATAATTGCATCCCCACCCACCTCTGTCATATTCTCCTTTATGCTGCTCTTAGTCCTCTCTCTTTACTTCTCTTCCCTACCCTCCTTCTCACACTCTTGGCTTTTTCCCTTCTAGCCCCTACACTTGGGAATTATCCCAGTTCTAGGAATTTAGGAGTTGCCATACGGAATCAGAGTAGTGGTCATCTTCATTAATGTCTTGTCTCAAATGTGGCCAGCACCACCTGCCTCAGAGGGAGGTGCAGTAAACTCTGCAGTGCACAGTTATGGAGCAGCCTTCCCACAAGCAATGTTTCTTTCTAACCCCACTAGTTAGTGATTGATTCATGCCTTGCAACATTAGGGTTTATCCAAAACATTTATATTTTTGTTTCTTTGTTATCCTTGCTATTGTTCACTGAGCACACACTTTATCCTCCTCTGAGCTTTCTTTGGAACAGACCACTTCAGGAAATCCCTTCTTCCTTTTGCTCATAATTAATAACCATAAGACACGATTTGTTCTGAACTGTCACTCTATTTTGAAACTTATGTTTGTGTGTCTTGTCTTATCTTATTTAGGTTGTAGCCTTTTCAGGACCTGGAACATGTCCCATTTTTTTATATTTTGGGTCTGCATAAACACAAGGCATCATAAAGTTGTTTTGTAATAACAATACAGAAGAACCTCAGAGTTATGAACACCAGAGTTACAAACTGACCGGTCAGCCACACACCTCATTTGAAACTGGAAGTACCCAATCAGGCAGCAGCAGAGACTCACACAAAAATATAGTACAGTACTGTGAAAAACCTAAACTACTAAAAGAATAAAGGGAAGTTTAAAAAAAAAGATTTGACAAGGTAAGGAACCTGTTTCTTATGCCTGTCTCATTTAAATTAAGATGGCTAAATGAAACATTTTCTTTCTGTTCTGCATAGTAAAGTTTCAAAGCTGTATTAAGTCAATGTACTTTTGAAAGAACAGCCAGAATGTTTTGTTCAGAGTTACAAACACTTCAGAGTTAAGAACAACCTCCATTCCCAAGGTGTTTGAACTCTGAGGTTCTACTGTAATTCTTCACATTCCCAGTATGAAAGGATTTCCAGTTCCTTCTCTCCTCTCATGTTAGACATCAGATTGGAATGAAAATCTATTACTCGGTGGTTTGCTTGCCTGACCAGAGGAAATTAAGTTGCAATAGAAGTTAATGGAAGGGCAAAAGAAGAAAAAAGAGAAGAAAGAAGTGATTGTATTAGTTTTCAGAATCTGAATCCTATTTGAAAGACATATAGTAATGTATTACTGAAAGTTAGATTAGAAATCTGAGTATCATTTAAATTATCAGTTGTGTTACTGAGCCTGACCTGCCTAATATTTTTGATCTATTAGAGCAGGTCTTCTTCAGGGGCGGCTCCAGGCACCAGCATGCCAAGCGCATGCTTGGGGCGGCAAGCCGCAGGGGGCACTCTGCCAGTCGCTGCGAGGGCGACAGGCAGGTTGCCTTTGGAAGCATGCCTGTGGAGTGTCTGCTGGTCCCGTGGCTTCGGTGGACCTCCTGCAGGCTGCTGCCGAATTCACAGGACCAGGGACCTTTGGCAGGCAAGCCGCCGAAGGCAGCATGCCTGCCATGCTTGGAGTGGCAAAATACCTAGAGCCACCCCTGGTCTTCTTGAAGCCATGCTGAATAAGATATGTTCACTTCATACACGACATTTCTCTTGGTAATTTAAATCTATAAAGTCCATAAATCCTAACTAATTAAACCATCATAATAAATACTGGGTGTGATGGATGGGGTTTTCTTGGGAATTAAACTGTCCGTTGTTTTGCATTTCTTTTGTACAGCAAAGCAATATGCAGCTAGGGAAGCAAATAGAAGACAAAGATTTCCTTTGGAAGCATGACATGCATATTGATCAAGATGTAGGTTTAGGAGTCTTACATGCCACATTTGAAAACCTTAGGCTTTGGTGCGTGGAGCAAAAATGTGATATTGCCAGGTCCAAGCATTTAAAAACCATGAGTCAGGCCTCCAAAACTGTGACATTGACCTAAAAATCACAAGACTTTAACTAAATAGTAAATGTCAGATTCTTTTTATTTGCCGACGAAGTTTTGAGTTTTCAGAGTGCACTCAGGTCACTTTTTCAAGTTATTCTCTGCAATCATGAGAAATTATTACTTATTTTTTTAGATGAAAGCTGTCTCACCTAATAAAATAACTCCAGGGAATGTGGAAACACATCAAAAATCATGTGAGTTGTCAACACTGCAAGTTGCTGTGAAATATATAGTAACAATAGTATTTGAATTGCTCTTTATCATTTTATGTGCTGATAACCCATCTAATTGATCAAAGTGTAAACATTTCTTATCTATACAAATTAACACAGAGATCTTTAAGTTACAGATACAGGTTAGAAATGACCTTATTCAGCAATGCCCACTTTCACCTGTCCCACACTGTTGTTTATTTCAGCATCAGTGAATCTATATTTCTGGTGCTGAAATGTCACATATGGAAGCTTTACATGTGAGAAAAGATTGTATTTTAGGAAAAGTTACTCCAAGTTCAGTGAAAGAAAAAGGCTCATGAGTGAGTGCCAAGTTAATGAATATTCTCCCTATTGAGGGGTAAGCAGGTGATACTTTTTGAGACATTTTTGGGTTTCATTAGATAGCTCTTATACATGTGTTAGTAACATTAGTTTGTTTGTCTCTATAGCGTAGAAATGACATGATCCAATACTCCCTGTAATTATTTGCACACCACTGCATACATTTGAATAAAAAAAAGTTTGTGACTCCTGTCCTATATCAGAGCAAATACTATTGATTCTGATATACTGCACAACTGCTTTGTAAAAAGCAATGATAATAATAATTAATAATTAATAATTCACTGCAGCACTGATCCATACAACATTTTTACTAGGAATCAGAGACAATATTATAATATTTTATAATATTTACACCAGTTATGAAATACCACCCAAGGTCTGTCTTGCTTCACCTCTGACTGCACTGTGATTAATAGAGTCAAAATAACAAAAGCACTCAGCAGTACAAAGAAACTGAATTCAAGACTACTTTTAGAAGTGACCTTCAGAATTCACAAAGTTGACGTTTATTCAAAAATAATAAGTATGGTGCAAAAGAGTTTTATTAGCTTTGGCAAAATCTGTAGGGGTATTCTACTTGAATCATGTTACTCCAAGTTCATTAAACAATTATCTCTCTTGCTTTATTTATTTTGCCTGATAATGTTCATAGGAAGCTTTGACTTTTTATAGACAAAACAAAAATTGAAACCAGACACAGTCAGTATATCCTGTGGGTTCATCTCCTGTCAGACAACTCACTGAAGAAAACATCTAATAATTCAGTGTTTTACAGCAGGGATGTCTTCCCAGAAGCCATAAAGAATAATCAGCTCCGTGTGCCTTAGCTGAGAATACAAAATGGACTTTGAATGTTTGTGAAAATTTATTTTAGGATAAGGTCAGTAGACTTTTCCAATTCCAACACACTGGGTTATACACAATGTTCTTCTTATTGAAAATTATGTTCTGGTCTGTAGTTGTATCTTTAATGTCCTTCACAGCACCAAAGATCAGATATTTTGATAAAACAGTTTGTTAAAGTAATACGGTGATATATTTTTTGGGTGTTCAGAGTTAAAAAGTGTAATTTACCTTCTAGAATGACTAAAATGAGACTAGAAAGTCAGTTTCAGCTCCAAATGCAGAACTGAATACCGCGATGTAAGCACGGGGGTTTGAACACTGGGGGCCCACACTTGGTCACGTGGTGCAGCGTTTGCTAGGAAGCAACAACTTTTTATTTTAAGTGGATTAATCAAAACTTAAATTCCCCACTTCCCATACAAAACCTAGGCAAACAGAATTTATGCTGGGGTCATAAGGACAGAATCCAGATTTGAAGTACAGGTCTTCAACAACTGCTACTTCTGCCTATGCGATAGAATATTAGCTGCTGACCCTCCGAGATTCCTATGTGACCTCTATAGACTCTTTCCCAGGCCTGCATTAAATGCTACCTTCCATGCTGCTTAACTGGAACGGACACAGAGCTTACTTCCACTGTAAGGTGCTGAGGTTCCTACAGAAGGCTACTCTGTTCATACCCCTTCCTAGATACTACTGGATTTCTGTAGAAGGAAGAGCTCTGTATGGACTCTTGGTAAGTGTGTGGGTAGAGTGGAAAAAAAGTCAAACTGGGCTTTCTGCTTTGTTGTCAGAAAACAGTTTAGTTGTAAAATAACATTATGATCTGTTGTTTAGCCTGTTTCTTTAACTAACCAAAAAGTAATCCAATAATATCTGCAGTGCTCCAGTGAGGAGTGGGAGCTACATTAAGGTGATGTATGAATCATTATGTCATTAGACAAATTTATTAGAAGCATAACGTGTAAGGAATACTTAATAGTTTGCTTTATCCAACAACTAACAGCTTTTTTATATAAATGAACTTTTCCTGTTCTTTCTGATTTGAAAAGACCACCACATGGGTGTTGTTAACATACATTAATAGTGTCATATTGAAATATTGTAGGCAGAGTAGACACATGAATATATAGCCACATATCAACACAATTCCTGAAACAGATGTTATGCAGTAAAATTTGTGCAGGGAGGACAGTGCTAGATAGGATTTTAAAGCATAATTAAAGCATGACTGAGTTCAAACAAAAGAATATATGTAACTTTCCATTCAGTAGCAAAAATATATTATAAATTAAGGAAACATATGTATTGCTTCCACTGTGGCAGAAATCTTCCTTGGCACTTGATTCAAAAGATATGAATCTGTGATATCTGCCAGCTAGGGGGATTTGGGCCTGATCCAAAGCCAAGTGAAGTCAAATAGGCTTTGAATCCATCCTTTAGCTCAAGCTATAAAAAGTCATGCTTTAATTCCAGAGGTCCCAGTTCATACTCTGGTGATAACTAAGATACCAGTCACCATACAAAGCATCATATAAATACATATCCCATAGCTCTCATTCACCTACTTTCATACCATACCTATTATCACTGGGCACTACAAATCCTACTGGATTCTCTCCTCAGGACAAGAAATGAGAATATGCTTTCTCTTTCTATTACACCCACTGAATGCGACAAGTATCTGAGTAATCACTTCAGTTAAAAAGACAAATGTTTATTTAGTAAAGTGGTATGTCACACAATTCTTTATCAAGGAGGGGCTGATTTCCATAAAAGGCTATTTCAGAGAATATCTGATCCCCATTCCAGAAACTAAAACTCATTTCCTAAAACCCACATTATTTAGTAAATACTTGAAAGAAGTGGATCACTTCTGTGTCTTATGCCGCATTTGCTGAACATAAATAAATTTTCCAACACATAAATGATTTATAATGCCTCCAGCATGAGAAATTTGAGCACACACATTAATATACTACTTATAAAATTGCAGCATACTGTTTTTCTCCTCATTTATGCTTAGCTCACTGCCATCATCTTATTGATTTTAACATAGTTTGCAAAAACCCTGCCTCATTTTCTTCAAGTACAGAACTAAGACTGTTTTGCCTCACATCTCATTCATCTCGGCAAGAACCTCCCCTTTTCCCAGTCTCTCCTTTCCCTTCCCCCAGACTCCAATCTCAACCCAAAACCCCTCACTTTGCAGGGAGGATGCAGGCTAAATCACTCAAGTGCTGCTAGCCTTTCAATGTCCTTCCCACAAATCTTCCACAAAGGACACTTAAGTTCTCCAATAAATTATTAGGAAAATAATCCCAGCGGTCTCAGCACATAGACCAATGGGTTAAGTTTCCAGATACACACAGGTGAGAGTGGAAATGGTGAGGACACAGCAAAGTGGCTTGGCTTACCTGGGTGCTGAGACCTGGATGCCAGGTTAACCGTGCAATATCATTTAGCCTCAGTGTCTCCTCAAGTGGCACTTCCCCAGTCACTTTCCCCTTCTCCAAATCCTTCCATCTTCTTTCCCTTCTTCTCAAATTCCCTTCATTGCTGCGTCCCTGAGTCTGGTAGTTCCCAAATGTCCTGGACAGGCCCCTAGTGCTCTGCAGACTCTCAGAGCCTACAGGGCTGGGGCTCAGGCTGGGAAGGACACAAACCAGATGTAGGTAGGGGCCACAGCTATATGAGGCTGGGCCCCTGCTGGTAGGAAGATTCTATTGCAGCTTCCTTCTGGGTTAGCTAAATAGAACTGGCAATGGCAGCCTCAGACTGTCCTCCCTGCTGGACCATCACAATCAGCGAAAATTTGCCAGGAGGATAACTGTGTTGTCCCATCCCAGGATGAAAGTTGTCCCTCTCAGCTATAACGATGCCAATGCTGGCCATATTATAGGAGAAGTGGCCCAGAATTGTGCAATAACACAACTGTAAAATGCAGCATTTTCGACTATTGCTTGAGAATACTGCAGTGTATCTTTATAAGGGACACAAGGGCAGGGAGGGCTGTTGGGCAGGGGAGATGTGCCCTCCTTGTGACTGTGGCACCAGTTGATATACCCAGATCTGGGGATTGTATTTGGGCACACGTGCATAAAATTTTGTCAACAATTTGCTTCTTTTGGATGTACCTGCTACTTCCTCTAGCTCATTTTTTGGGGAAAGAAAGAAAACATAGTAACTCAAACCAAAACGAATGGAAAAATCCTTGATTTTCATAAAATGGTAAAGTTAACAGATGGCTGTAAAGTTCAGTCTCCAGTTGTCCTCTAGGTATGTGTGTGTCTGTGTCCCCCGCACAAAGTATATTAGGCTTGCTAAATTCAGACTCCTATCAGAACTAAGGGTCTGATCAGGCAAAGTGCTGAGTGCAACTCCCATTGACATCAAGAGCATCAGCCTGTGATTCCATAATAACAGTTACTCCTAGTTTAGACAAACTAGGACTTCCTGGACTCCCATATAGCTTAAGACATCAGTGTTCCACACTGGCTGTTCACTGGTTTCCAGATGGAACTTAAGGTGTTGGCTATGACTAGCCTCTGACTAACCTACCTGAGGGATTGCCTCTCTCTTGGCCAAACTGGCATATTTGTGGACAATACGGGCACTCACACTAGATCAGGGCCGGCTCTAGCCATTTCGCAGCCCCAAGCATGGAGGCACGGAGCGGGGGACGCTCTGCCGCTCGCTGGTCCCGCGGCTCCGGTGGACCTCCTGCAGGCGTCCCTGCGGAGGATCCGCTAGTCCTGCGGCTCCAGTGGACCTCCTGCAGGCGTGCCTGCGGATGCTCCACTGGAGCCATGGGAGCAGCGGACCCTCTGCAGGCATGCCTGTGGGAGGTCCACCGGAGCCGCCTACTGCCCTCCGGGCAACCAGCAGAGCGCCCCCCGTGGCATGCCGCCCCAAGCATGCGCTTGGAGCGCTGGGGCCTGGAGCCGGCCCTGCACTAGATCACCCTCATTATAAAAAAGAGAGGGCTGCTGGTGTGTCTTCTCCATGAGGGCTCAAGGACTCTGGAATTTGCTCTGCCCCACGGGTCTGAAATAGGCAGAAGTGGGTGACCTTCCAGGCATGCTACAAAACGCATTTGTTTGATAGGGCTCTGGGAGAGGGCTGAGGGTTCCCCAGGGGTCAGTCCTAGGACCAATCCTATTCAATTTCTTCATAAATGATCTGGAGAAAGGGGTAAACAGTGAGGTGGCAAAGTTCGCAGATACTAAACTACTCAAGATAGTTAAGACCAAAGCAGACTGTGAAGAACTTCAAAAAGATCTCACAAAACTAAGTGATTGGGCAACAAAATGGCAAATGAAATTTAATGTGGATAAATGTAAAGTAATGCACATTGGAAAAAATAACCCCAACTATACATACAATATGATGGGGGCTAATTTAGCTACAACGAGTCAGGAAAAAGATCTTGGAGTCATCGTGGATAGTTCTCTGAAGATGTCCACGCAGTGTGCAGAGGCAGTCAAAAAAGCAAACAGGATGTTAGGAATCATTAAAAAGGGGATAGAGAATAAGACTGAGAATATTTTACTGCCCTTATATAAATCCATGGTACGCCCACATCTTGAATACTGTGTACAGATGTGGTCTCCTCATCTCAAAAAAGATATACTGGCACTAGAAAAGGTTCAGAAAAGGGCAACTAAAATGATTAGGGGTTTGGAGAGGGTCCCATATGAGGAAAGATTAAAGAGGCTAGGCCTCTTCAGCTTGGAAAAGAGGAGACTAAGGGGGGATATGATAGAGGTATATAAAATCATGAGTGATGTGGAGAAAGTGGATAAGGAAAAGTTATTTACTTATTCCCATAATACAAGAACTAGGGGTCACCAAATGAAATTAATAGGTAGCAGGTTTAAAACAAATAAAAGGAAGTTCTTCTTCACACAGCGCACAGTCAACTTGTGGAACTCCTTACCTGAGGAGGTTGTGAAGGCTGGGACTATAACAATGTTTAAAAGGGAACTGGATAAATTCATGGTGGCTAAGTCCATAAATGGCTATTAGCCAGGAAGGGTAAAGAATGGTGTCCCTAGCCTCTGTTCATCAGAGGATGGAGATGGATGGCAGGAGAGAGATCACTTGATCATTGCCTGTTAGCTTCACTCCCTCTGGGGCACCTGGCATTGGCCACTGTCGGTAGACAGATACTGGGCTAGATGGACCTTAGGTCTGACCCGGTACGGCCGTTCTTATGTTCTTATGTTCTTAGGGCGTGATATTTGAACTGGAAGGAGGTGGAAAGAAGATTTTTGTAGATAGCAGGCCAGTCAAGTTCGTATTAAAATAGCCATACTGGATCAGACCAACAGTTCATCTAGCCCAGTGTCTTGCCTTCTGACAGTGGCCAATTCCAGATGCTTCAGAAGGAATGAACACAACCAGGCAATTTTGAATGACCCATCCTCTGTTGTCCAGTCTCAACTTCTAGCAGTTGAAGGTTTAAGGCACCCACAACATGGGGTTGTGTCACTGACCATTGTGGCTAATAGGACCTGTCCTCCGTGAACTTATCTAATTCTTTTTTTAACCCAATTTTTTGGCCTTCGCAATATCCCATGGCAATGAGTTCCAGAGTTTGACACTGCATTGTGTGAAGACATACTTCCTTTTGTTTGTTTTAAATCTGCAGCCTATTAATTTCATTGGGTGACCCCGGTTCTTATGTTATGTGAAGGAGTAAATACTTCCCTATTCAGTTTTTCCACACCATTTGTAATTGTATGACCTCTATCACATCGCCCCCACAGTTGTCTCTTTTCTAAGCTGAACAGTCCCAGTCTTTTTAATTTCTCCTCATATGGAAGCTGTTTCATACCCCTAATCATTTTTGTTGCCCTTTTCTGAACCTTTTCAAATTGCAATATATCTTTTCTGAGATGGGGTGACCAGAACTGCATGCTTATGTGAGCTTCTTCCAAGCACTTAGGGCAGTGGCGATGAGGGTCACAATCAGGCATCGCCTTACAACAGAAGTGGCAGAGCCTGAAATCCAGATAGTGTGGCATATCTCCAGTACCGGTACCCTGACTGCATGCCAGACCCACACAAACAACAACAGCAAATATTTGTACACTATTCAACTAGCTAACTAACTACTAAAACTACAGTATACAATGGTCACTACTTACAGGTTTGACTAAAAACTTGCAGAAGCAAGGAAAGGAAGGAACTCAGAGGGCTAGGGGGTGGCTTTGCCCATTATGCTTGCATGCTGTGCTTAAGGTACCAGTAGTGCTTGTGTTTCCCTGAGTGGTACTGCTAAGGGAAAAACTCTCTGACAACCATGCATTGGAATACACATACACCTGAAGTGGAATGGACATGTGCAATCAATCAAAGAACCATCATGGATTTATATAGTGGTATCATGATATTTTCTGTTTTATTATCTATGCCTTTCCTAACATTCTATTTGCTTGTTTTGACTGCTGCTACACACTGAGTGGATGTTTTCAGAGAACTATTCACAATGACTCTAAGATCTTTTTTCTTGAGTGGTAACAGCTAATTTACACTTCATCACTTTGTATGTATAGCTGGGATTATTTTTTCCAATGTGCATTACTTTGCACATATCAACATTGAATTTCAGCTGCCATTTTGTTGCCCAGTCACTCAATTCAGTGATATCCCTTTGTAACTCTTTGCTGCTGGTTTTGGGCTTAGCTAACTTGAATAATTTTGTATTGTCTACAGTTTCGTCACCCCACTGTTTGCCCCTTCTCCAGGTCATTTATGAAAATGTTAAACAGCACAGGTTCTAGTACAGATCCTGGGGGACACTGCTATTTACCTCTGAAAACTGAACATAAGAATGGCCGTACTGGGTCAGATCAAAGTTCCATCTAGCCCAGTATTCTATCTTCTGACAGTGACTAATGCCAGGTGTCTCAGAGGGAATGAACAGAACAGGTAATCACCAAGTGATCCATCCCCTTTCGCCCATTCCCTGCTTCTGGCAAACAACTGACCAATTATCCCTACTGTTTGTGTCCTATCTTTTAACCAGTTACTGATCCATGAAAGGACCTTCTTTCTTAGTCCACGGCTGCTTAATTTTCTTATGAGCTTTTGGAGGGGACATTCTCAAAGGCTTTCTCCAAGTCCAATACACTATATTGACTAGGTCACCCTTGTCCATATGCTTGTGGACATCCTCAAAGAATTCTAATACATTGGTGAGACATGATTTTCCTTTACAAAAATTGTGTTGACTCTTCCCCAATGAATTGTGTTCATCTATGTGTCTGGTAATTCTGTTCTTTACTATAGTTTCACCCAATTTGCTGTTACTGAAGTTAGGTTTACCAACCTGTAATTGCCAGGATTGCCTCTGGAGCCTTTTTCAAAAATCGGCATTATATTAGCTATCCTCCTGTCATCCAGTACGGAGGCTGATTTAAGCAATAGGTTACATACCACAGTTTGTAGTTCTGCAGTTTCATATATGAGTTCCTTCAGAAATCTTGGGTAAATAACATCTGGTCCTACTGTCATATTACTGTTTAATTTATCAATCTGTTCCAAAATCTCCTGTATTGGCACCTCAATCTGGGACAGTTCCTCCAATTTGTCACCTAAAAAGAATGGCTCAGGTTTGAGGATCTCCCCCTCATTCTCTGCAGTGAAGATTAATGCAAAGAATGCATTTAGATTCTTCACAAGGTCCCTCACCAAAGGCTCTTAAGCAATGTAAGCGGTCATGGGATAAGAGGGAAGGTCCTCTCATGGATTGGTAACTGGTTAAAAGATAGGAAACATAGGGTAGGAATAAATGGGCAGTTTTCAGAATGGAGAGAGGTAAATAGTGCTGTCTGTACCTGGGCCAGTCCTATTCAACATATTCACAAATGATCTGGGAAAAAGTGGCAAAATGAAGTTAATAGGCAGCAGGTTTAAAACAAACAAAAAGGAAGTATTTTTTTCACAGAATGCACAGTCAGCCTGTGGAACTCCCTGCCAGAGGATGTTGTGAAGGCCAAGGCTATAACAGGGTTCAAATAAGAACTAGATAAATTCATGGAGGATAAGTCCATCAATGGCTATTGGCTAGGATGGGCAGGGATGGTGTCCCCAGCCTCTCTTTGAGAGAAGTTGGGAATGGGTGATGGGATGGAACACTTGATGATTACCTGTTCTGTTCATTCCCTCTGGGGCTCCTGGGATTGGCCACTGTCAAAAGACAGGATATGGGACTAGATGGAGATTTGATCTGACCCAGTAGGGCCGTTCTTATGTTCACAGTGGTCTTGTCTCCCTTGAGTGCTCTGTCAGTACTTTGATCATCCAGTTGCCCCGCTGACTGTTTTTTTAAAAAATCCTGCTTATCATGTACTTAATTTTTTGCTTTTAGTTTTTGTGTTTTGTGTTGCTCTTTTCTTTCTTGGCCTGCCTTATTATACTTTTAAACTTGATTCTTTATGCTCCTTTCTATTTCCTTCACTAGGATTTGACTTCCAATTTTTAAAGGGGGCCTTTTTGCCTTTAACTGCCTCTTTTACTCTGTGGTTTAGCCACTGTAGCATTTTTTTATCCTCTTACTGTTTTGTTGTTGTTGTTGTGGTTTAAAAATTCGGATATACATTTAGTTTGAGCCTCTATTATGGTGTTTCTAAATAGTCTCTATGCAGTTTTCAGGCATTTCAGCCTTGTGACTGTTCCTTTTAATTTCCATTTAATGACCTTCTTCATTTTAGTATAGTTCCCCTTTTTGAAGTTAAATACTATTTGATTTCTTTGGCATTTCCCCCCCTACAAGGATGTTAAATTTAATTACAATGCAGTTGCTATTACCAAGCAGTTCAGCTCACCTCTTGGACCAGATCCTGTGCTCCACTTAGGACTAAACGAAGAATTGCCTCTCCTTGGGTGGGCTCCAGGACAAGCTGCTCCAAGAAGTCATTTAATGTGCCTAGAAATTTTCTCTCTGCATCCTTCCTGAGGTTACATTTACCCAGTCAATATGCCTGATTACTTAATGCTGCCAGGGTTATACTATAATGTTAATTGAGTGTTAGGGCACACAGAGCTTAAAATCTAATGGTTCAAGAGATTACTTTTCTAACTTTATTGTAAATTCTTCACCCTTACCATTTTGTATTCTTTCCAGCTTTTTTGAAAATCCAGACTACCATCTTCTCGGTGTTGTATTACTGTCCATCCTCCTCCTGTGATCTCCATATTACAAAAGACCTAGATAATAATGAAAATGATGATACTAGTTTCAAATTTATGTCCACTCAAAAAAAAAAAGACATCTTTCCTTAATAGTCTTCCAACATTAATACTTTTTCAGTTTATCAAGTATTACCTAGTGTAGCACAGTGTTACACAGGATAGGAAGAAATTATCATAAATACTTGCAGGAAAATGAGATAAAGTGAAGCCAACATATAGAATAGATGATACATTATTTATAGGTCCTTTTATATCTTATTTAAATCCTGTTTGTAGCCACAATATACCGGGCAGTGTCTCAACACAGATAGTGACATAGTCATTGCCTCAAAGAGTTTGCAATCTAAGACGACAAGCAATTTACAAAAGGTGGAAAGACTAAGGATGGGACCATGTGGGACTATCCCTGAAGTGTGTGTGACCAGTACTGAAATTGTAGGACAGCATCCTACTGTGATTTCACAATAAAGCTCTCATGAAGTTCCCTATTTACATATAGACAGCAATGTGGCCCTTAGAGTTTTGCTGACAAATTAACTTTTGAATATTATCTCTTACAAACTATATCCTTAAATATAACAAGACAATGCACATAATATTCACAATGGATATTTTGTGTTTTATGTATATACAGTAGTGATTATAAATGACACAACTTTTACAAAGAATGCATCCTGTTACGCATCCTTTCATTTTTCTTGGGATACTGCAAGGAAAGGTTAAAACTGTCATTATTATTATTTCTACTTTTCTGTTCCATCATTTTAACACTATGACTTGAAGCAATTTCCACGTTATTTGCATGATCAGATACGTTTTCCCTATTGGCACTGTGATTGTTCCAGGTTTTCATTTCTGTGTTCTTTAATAAAGCTACATTTGCCTATGAAATAAGGAGTGCATTTATATAGAGAGTTGAAGAACTCTGATCAATCAGCCTAGTATTTTGTGATTGCACCCACCAGCATGGACAATGTTGGCCAGTTATTTAATGTTTTCTTTGCTCTATCAATTGTTGGTCATTATCTGGATCCTTTAAATAAAAATTCTTATACATCAGCCAACCAAAGAAAAATAGTTCATCCTCAGACAATTCAGTTCCATGCTTTTCACTCTAAGATGTATTGTTCACATTGATGCTCTGTGATTGCTTAATTGTTTGACTTTGCTAGGTCCCCTTGTACATGTAGGAGGAAAGGAGAATGTTGACCACTACAGACACGTGAACCAGATTCAGAATAACAACTAAAGAAACATGATTTTTTAGACAAACATTTCGGCTCTAGTCCTCCTTCAGCAAAGACACTGCAAGTCAAACCATTTATCTACAGGATTTAGTTTTCTTAGACTTAGTCTGATTTTCAGTGAGCATTTCTAACTGATGGATGTACCTTATTCAAAATTCAAGTATAGATCCCAGAAATCCAGTGTTCATTTTTCTAATGCATTAAGCCCTTATCATGTCTTTAGTGTTAATATTTTAATATGGAAAAAGACACTTAATATATGATTTTCCTGTAATAGAAAGCCTTATAAAACAAGTTTTCATGTTCTTTGAGTGGTGTAGCAAATTAAAAAGAGGGGTTGTATAGTGACAGAGGGATTTACAGCACCTAATTATGTATTAGCCACCATTGCGTGATCTGGCACTTTCCATGGTGGTGGATGTGAACACCCGCCACACTAACAGGAGTATCGAGTTGATTATCAATATTAGCTTCGCATAGTTCTAGCCATCAACAGCCTTGAACTGGCTCCTGTCCCAAACAAGGTCAAGACATTCAGCCATTAAACACCTTCTAATATGTTTTGAGGTTTAATCCTGAACAAAAAAGAGGTGATATTTGAATAACTATTTTTATGCATCTGTAGGTGATGGACTTCTTAAGATGAGAATAATTATTTTTCTGTTGATTCAGATGAAGGGGATTCCAAATGCACTAAGTATTTGCCTTTGCTTAGATGCATGGATGAAAAAACTACTAATTCATAACACACATTGGTTTAATTACAGTCATTTTGGATTTATGGATTAAACAATTTTTTAGCATTAAAACAGCCTTTTGGAGACAAATGCAGAATAAGAATAAGAATAAGAACATAAGAACGGCCATACTGGGTCAGACTAATGGTCCACCTAGCCCAGTATTTTATCTTCCGACAGTGGCCAATGCCAGGTGCTTCAGAGGGAATGAACAGAACAGGCAATCATCAAGTGATCCATCCCCTGTCATCCATTCCCAGCTTCTGGCAACAAGGCTAGGGATATCATCCCTGCCCTGATGGACCTATCTTCCATGATTTTATCTAGTTCTTTTTTGAACCTTGTTATAGTCTTGGCCTTCACAACGTTCTCTGGCAAAGAGTTCCACAGGTTGACTGTGTGTTGTGTGTTGTTTGTTTTCAACCTATTGCCTATTAATTTCATTTGGTGTTATGTCAAGGAGCAAATAATACTTCCTTATTTACTTTCTCTACACCAGTTTTGATTTTATGGTTCTCTGTCATATTCTTCCTTAGTTGTCTCTTTTCCATCCTGAAAACTCTCAGTCTTATTAATCTGTTCCTTACCCTTAATCATTTTGTTACCCATTTCTGTACTTTTTCCAATTCCCATTTTTTTTTGAGATGGGGTGACCACAGCTGCACACAGTATTTGAGATGTGAGTGTACCATAGATTTATATAGAGGCAATATGATATTTTCTGTCTTATCTATCCTTTTCTTAATGATTCCTAAAATTCTGTTAGTTTTTTTTGGACTGCTGCTGCACATTGAGTGGCTGTTTTCAGAGATGTTTTCCGCAATGACTCCAAGTTCTCTTTCTTGAGTGGTAACAGCTAATTTAGAACCCATCATTTTATATGTATAGTTGAGATTATGTTTTCCAGTGTGCATTACTTTGAATTTCATCTGCCATTTTGTAGCTCAGTCACCCAGTTTTTTGAGATCCTTTTGTAACTCTTCCCAATCTGCTTTGGACTTAACTATCTTGCGTACCGGTAGTTTTGCATCATCTGAAAATTTTGCCACCTTTTTGTTTATCCCTTTTCCCAGATCATTTATGAATATGTTGAATAGGACTGGTCCCAGTACATACTCCTGTGGGACACAACAGTTTACCTCTCTCCATTCTGAAAATTGCCTATTTATTCCTACCTTTTGTTTCCTATATAATAACCACTTATTGACCCATGAGAGCCATCTATCAACTAAAACACTTAATAGCTCCAATACAGTGCCCACTAAAATCAGTGACTTCAATGGCCATTGGATCAGGAACTAAAATAGTATGGTATAAAGAATAACTAAGTATCCTCAGTAATTTAAAAGTAAACAGTTTAAATGTATAATATTATGCACAACTCAGAATAAAGGCTTAGAATACTGTTGCACTTCTAATTATTTCAACATCTTAAACATGTCTACACATTCAAGAGGAAAAATTAAAATAATTATATAAATACAACTTGCAAAATGATGACTAACAAAGAGGTGGGAATGAGGATCTGAGCAGGACTGATAATCATCTGCAAATATCTGAAGGATGTAATCAGCAAAGAGGCAGAGAAATTGACAGTAATGTTGGGATGAAACTAAGCAAAGAAAATGACTAGAAAATTATAAAATGTACTAGCCCACTTAGTGCCTGATCCCACATCCCTTAAGTTAATAGGAGTTTTCCCATTGTCTTCAGTGGACATTGTATCAGGCCCTTGCTACCAGAGATAGACAGACACAAGAGCCAGCAGAATATATATATATATGTATTTACTTTTCTTGCTGAAAAAGAAAACTAAAATGCAGCCTATCTGAAAAACCAAATAGAATAGTTTCTGGGCTGACTCTCCTGACTGCATTGGATAGCTCTTTCAATCAGGTATACCAGAGAAACAAAACATGACTTCCACAATGTGACTTTCCCTATCTTACCTATCCCCCTGCTAATCTCAAACAAAACACACCAAGATCAGTAACCCAGTAAAACTTGCAGCTATTCAGTTAGAATTTAAAAGTTCGCAATGAAGCTTCCATGGACAGCTTGTGAACTTGAATAAAATTAACGCAAATGCAACTCACTGTCAATTTGCCAGTGTGGACTTGAGTCTAGGTTATTTTCAAGTCCTTTACAATTCCAGTTTAACAGTTTCCACACTTCTATTCAGGTCTCTCTAATCCTGCTTGATAATATCTAAGAAGATTTTCCATACTTCATTATAGACATCTCAGTTATCTTGTGCATTCACCTTTCATATATCACTATACCAACAGTCTTCTTCTGGTGTTGGTGTATCCTTTCCCCCATGTCTCATCCTGAACAATATTTCTGGAATGTAATGGGAACTATTTATCAGTGATTCATTACAAACAGATGATCATTTTTTGACAGTGGATTATTAATTAATAAAATATGATCTCTTGAGTATCCCTGATTCTCTCCTTGATCTTCAGAGACATGTATTTCTGACAGAACTGCCTGCCAGGAGTCTGACTCAACTGTAGAGACCACATATTTGCTGAGGGGTAGAAGACAAATCATGTTTTGGGGTGTATGCTCAGATTTAGGGAGGATCCTCAGATAGTAGAGAGAAAGGATGGGTTGGGACTCACTTCAGGCAAGATACTCCATTTACTTCATCTTCCAGTATTTTTCTAAGGGTGAAGGTGGACTAAGTGATTATACTAATATAGCTCTTTGCCAGTGTAAAGATTCCATAACCATGCAGAATGCTCCCTCATGCCAAGAGCAATATCTACATCAACAAGCAAAAACAAACACAAATACATATATTTTTTACCTTTTTAGGCTCTGATACATTATTAATATAAATAGTGTAGACTCCACTTTTGTTAAAACCAGCATGGTACAGATCTGCACAGTCTCTGAATGGCTTGTCCTCCTCTCTTTTTGTATTCTTTAGTAAAACTGCAAAACAGAAAATACGATAATGCAGGTTACAATAGCAACCTTAAGAATTACTATACCAAAGTGGCTTTATTTCTTGTTAGCTTTTCCATATCATTCTAGGCTAACACATAAGTATTATACCTGTTATACCTACATAACACCTCAGTATTAGACATTACACCTAAATATTAGTCCTTACATGTTCAACACATTTTACAAACCACAAATACATAATAATTAATATATCCCTTTGAGGGAGGTAACAAATTATTATTATCCTTATTTTAATTATAGGAGTACTGAGGTGAAGAGGCAAAGGCCCAGCTCCTCAAATGTTTTTAGGCACAACATCCATTGATTGCAATGAGAGTTAAGTGTCTAAATACCTTTCAGGATCTGAGGCAAAGAGACTTTCTCAAGGCCATGGAGCCAGTCATCATTGGCAAAGCCAGGAATAGAACCTATGACCTCTTGATTCTCCAATCTCTGTCCATTCCTCAGACCATATTGCTTCTTAAATAGCCTAAATCACTGAAAACAGTGTAAAAACCAACAATTTCCCACCTACAAATTGCTATTAAAGGCAACTTGTAAAAAATTAATGGTACCTTAAACCCAGAAATTAAAACTATTTATTATTTCATTTTGTGACATTCCAATAACAAAGCAAAAAAATTACTATTCCAGCTACAGCATAGCACTTAATTCTGCACATCACAGGTACGAAGTATTGTGCATGAGTGTGAGATTAAGAGATGAGGAGAACATGGTGTGCTGGCAATCCCAATCCTGCAGTAATGAGTGCACTGCTAAATTGGCCAGGAGGTAACTCCTCCCTAACAGAAGGGGTAAGACCTAAGAGGGGAACCTGTAGCTCTACAAACAACATGGCCTTCTTGACCTAGTCCAGGAACACAAGCTTTAAGCACTTGAGTAATCCCATTGAAATCTATGAGACTACTCATATGCGTAAAGTTAAACATGTGCTTAAGTGCTTTGCAGGATCCAGACCAGAGTTCTCAGCACCTTGCAGTATTAAGCTCCACAGTGATGAAGACTATATAAATACATATGCAAATTGCATTGAAGTTCTCTACAGATGTGCCCATTGTCCATCTGCAATCCACCTCTTTTTCACTTTGGGCACAGGAGAGTAAAGAGTGGGTGCAAAAGGGGCTAGCAACTTACACCCTATCAATGAAGAAGATGGCACTGTGTACCTAGGACACAGTGATGTGCCTTCACTTCCACTAGAATAACAACCTTGCACTGCTGTTGCATACCACATAAGGTTCAAGGCTGTATATTAAATATATAATGACACTAACACTTCGCACCTATATATGCCGCCTTCCATTTGAGCATTTTAATGAACCTTACGGGTAATAATTCTATCATCACAAATTCCTATGAGATAGGTGGTAGCTATTTTTAATCCCATTTCACAGATAAAGAAACAGAAGGCTAGAGCGGTTAAGTGATTTGCCCAACATCTCACACAGGAAGGCCTTGGGAGAGGTGGGAGTAGAACCCAAGATTTGTAATGTCCAATCAGTTGCTTTAACCATAAGACCATCCTTCCTCCCCACGTAGAGAATGTATACTGCATTTCACAAAATTACTCTCATAGCCCAGCATTTTGTCTTGAATAAAACAGATTTAAGTTGCTGTTTTTTTAATTTAAAATTTGAATTTTACAACAAAAAGGTGGATTTATTTTTCTTTTGAGTTAATTTATGTATCATCTCTTTCCTCTCTTTTTCCATCGTGTCCATAAAAGTAACTCCTGGCTCACATACATCTGTGAACTCTAGTTGGAAAAGAAACTTCTTGGAGACTTGGCCATATTAGGAAAAGAAAAGTGATGTTAGTGACTCAGTAGGTGACACACTTCCCTTTGTGTCAGTGCTGAATTAGGGCCTCACCATGGTATTAAGTAACAATGCACTCTTGCAGGTGCCATTTTTCAGATGAGACATAAAACTAGGCACTGGCAATTTGTGTTCATTAAAGACTGAGTGGTATTTTTTGTGAGCAGAGGATTATTAGCGTCAATGGCCAAATTCCAACTTGAGTAATTACTTGGGATCTGAGCCAAAGGCCACTGAAGTCAAAGGAAAGATTCTCATTGACTTCAGTGGACTATAGATCAGGTCTATCTTGCCGACCCTGAGTTTTCCAAATTAGAGAAGTTAGCCTTCCTTGCTGAGTCAGAATCACTGCTGCTTCCATCCTAAAAGTGATGACATTTCAATGTACATTTATATAATACACACACAGAGATTATCTTACTTGCCTCTCCTCCCACACACACACAGTCTGCAAAATATTTTGAAGTCACTGGAATTACTGCAGATTTACACCAGTGTTACTGGGATCAGAAACTAGTTCAGTTATTTCTGAACTGAATGTTATGCAATTTTTTCCAGGAGGCAGCAGTGGCTCTTTAAGCTATTTTTAGCTGGACTGATATATAAATATCTTTTTTGAACAGGACAGCAGGAGATCATATATAGTTACATGGCCAACATGCTATCATATAACCCATCATATTATAACATAAGCAATCCTGATTTATTCATATATGTATGTATCTACAGGGTTTGGGTTTAGAGTGAGCAGTAAAACTTAAACAGCAACGGCATTAATATCCTTGGATGTCATAACTAAGGGACCTGACATTTTTAAATAGATATCTCAATAGCCAATAACAAAATAATTATTTTTACAGCAAATGAAATAAAATCAGTCAATTCAATAAAGCACTTGACATTTCAAACACCAAAGAGCCTCAGAGGAATATTCAGATTGTATATTTCGTAAAATGCACATATAGTTTATCTGTCTGAGGTGGGTAAAAAACAAAGAAACAAAGGCAATAGATCTCCTTAGACAAGAGAGCTCTGAATCTTTGTGATTCTTTAGGCTTTCTTTGGGGTTCTAATCTCTGATGGGAGCCACTCAGATTTTCATCTCTGAAAAGAATTGCTTAGTGCATGGGCACACAGGCACAGTAGCTGGGTTTTGAGATGCAATGGCTGTGCACAACATTATTCCCTGTGTTCAGAGAGTGGAAGAAATTCAAAGGGTTAGTACCACTGTCAGTGGTAGCCTCTGGAAGGCTAACAGAGAAGTGGCAGTGCCTTGGCTATGCCCTCTACCTCCCCCATGTCTTCACCCGTCAGCAGAACTACCCACGCACAGAGAGGAGCGGATGCTGCACAGCAGTTGTATTCCCTCTGGGCATCACAATAGCTCCTGGAGCTCCCAATGTGGCAGTGAGACTCTATACCATCCCCAGCCTAAGGTACTGCCTATAAAGAAGGGATCGGCAACCTCTGGCATGCGGCTTGCCAGGGTAAGCCCTCGGCGGGCCGGGACGGTTTGTTTACCTGCTGCGTCCACAGATTTGGCCGATTGCGGCTCCCACTGGCTGCAGTTCACTGCTCCAGGACAATGGGGGTGGTGGGAAGCAGCGGCCAGCACATCCCTTGGCCTGCGCTGCTTCCTGCAGCCCCATTGGCCTGGAGCAGCGAACCGCAGCCAGTGGGAGCCTCAATTGGCTGAACCTGCGGACGTGGCAGGTAAACAAACCAGCCCGACCTGCCAGGGCGCTTACCCTGGCAAGCCACGTGCCAAAGGTTGCCGATCCCTGCTCACAGTAACTCAGAGCTCTCCCCATCTAGTGTCCCACCTTCGGCCATTGAAGAAATTTGCTAATAACAATCACGGATGGGCCACAGACATCATGTGTAGCTATTACCCTTTCTTTGACTACTTAAAGATCTTAACTGATTTAAACAATGCCTAAAGTTAGTTCAGATATTTTTAAATACATGATCATATCAATATATTATGTAGCTGAGGTTGCTGACAAAAGTCTGCATCAAGCAAAATAAATTAATTTTGATATATTTGGTGCTATGAACAAAAAAATGTTAGATACCTATTGGCCCTTTTCTAATTTGATCCAAATTAACTAATCTTATCACTATGGTAAAAATAATTACCTTAAAATTAATATATTTCAGTGTTTCCTGACATTTCTAATTAGGCTTTGAGAAAATGAAATATGTGTGCCTGTTACTGCAGCAACCTACAATGGACATTCCTTAATTACGCCCTGATGTTCAGTAGTGCTTACAGGCAAAGGCAGTTGATTATTTTGCCTAAATTCATGGAGTCACATTCATACTTCCCATGGTACCGAACATGTGAACGAATGCATTCATAAATTCTCCAAAGACTAAATGAGTTAATCTCACAGGTGCTAATCATGCTTCATATGACAATGCCAATAAATGCCAGGTGAAAGGAAGCTGTATGTTTTTGTACAATGGTGATTTAAATGAACAGAAGTGTGGAGATTTCTGCAATGAATCTTTATATTTTCATACGCTTAATAATATCCTACATGCTTGTAATTAATCTACTTTTAATGTCCAACAATTATTCCATAGCAAAAGAAGATTCCTAATGATCTTCATGAGAGTGGAAAGCTAAAAGCTAAAAAGTTATTCACTATATGTTCAGGAAATATTCATTGGCCAAATTCTTACTGTCATATGTATGCAGGAGTCCATAAAAAGCAATGGGGGCTGAAGTCATCTCAGGTTAGAAATCTCCCTACCTAGTTACCGAGTTTCCAAAAATTCGAGGAGACGGTTGTCTGTAGATCCACCTCTACCCGTAACAGAAGCCAGAGGGTCTAGAAGCAGGGTCAGGGTCTAGAGAAAAGGTTCTCAGACTATGGGCCGCACTTGCCTGGGAAGATGTGGGCGTGCACCAGGGGAGGTGCCAGTTGCCTGTCTTTTGGGCAGGGGTATAGTGCTGCCAGAGGATATCCAGAGCAATGCTCAGCCTGGAGGTCGGCAGAGGCAGCCGGGAGGCTTGAATGGGGCCAGCCATGGGATTTGCACACCAGGGGAAGCAGCTTGAAGGGCCTCCCCTGCTGCACCCCCTGCTCTCCTTCCCAGCTCAGCCCTGTTCACTGTAGAATAGGGATTCTCCTACTTCATCTTCCCCAAGCATCACAGGGCCTCCTGGGCCATCCATCTACTCCCTATGTTCTCCTCTCCTTCCCCATCCCCTCACTTTCACCCAGCCCTGCCTAGGCCCTGGGGCTCCCCTCCATACCCCCACCCTGACCCTGTCCAGCTCTGCCCTCTCCCCAGGAATTCCTTCCATCTCTCCACTCATCCCAGCCCTGCTCCATCCCAGGACTCCCCTCCATCCCATGCATCCCCAGATCTCAACCCTGCCTTGCAATGGTATTGGGGCTCTCCTCTATCTCCATGTCTCCAAGGTTGTGACCACTGATGAGCTTCTGAACCATAGACAGATGCAAACTGTTATACCAATGGCCCACTCCTGTATATAACAACCGTCATTTGGGACCCAGCATGGTGATAAAGAACTTACCCTCAGTGGCCAGTAGCATGCCACCAAAACACACTCTATCCTCAAAAAACCCACCCTATTACTATCTGTTTTTCACAATATATTTCTTACTGCAAGATATGTGTCACCTGATCAGCAAAAGTGGAAAACCTGGGAAGCGTATGGCAAAATGTACAGTACATTGAACTACAATACAAACTATGCTACAGCTATCACACACTGAACACAAGCAGAGACACAAAACCATGAGGTCATTCCAACTGAGCTGAACCCTCAAGATAAAAACGTCTGTGGAATATGGAAACACAGAAAAAAGCAACTCACAATCCCATACAGCAAAAAGCATCAGTTAAAGCTCCATCTGTTCTGTCTTGTTTGACATTTATATTGCAAGCTCTTTTGAAGAGGGTCCTGATTTTTATTCTGTAATTTTGCAGAACCCAGCAGAGTCGGCGCCTGGCTCATGACTAGGGTTCCTAAGTGCTACACTAATTAATAAATAGTAAGAGTAAAAATAGCTACATACCACAAAGGACATAGCCAGTGCTACCACTTTAAAGTTGTAAAACTATAATATACTACTTTTAAGTGAAGAAATAGTTAATCAGTTGCCTAAATACTAAAATGATGTCACTTCAGAAATGTGATAGATGGATAAGAGCAATAATAGCTAAGGCTCCGTGTTTGTCATGAATGTGACAGAAGTTATGGATTCTGTGACTTTCCATGACCGGCTGCTGCTGAGGCAGTCTCGGGTCCCCTTATCCTCCAGCAGCAGGAGTTTCAGTGTGAGGAGACTCAGGGCTGGGGATAGGGGTGTTGTGCTCACTGGGGGGAATCCCTGGAAGGGCATCAGGAACTCCCCTCCCTCAGCTCCTGGCTCCACTTGCTGCCTCAGCTCACAGGCACTGCCCTTGCAGCTCTCATTGGCCGTGGTTCCCAGCCAATGGAAGCAGCAGTACCAGGGTTTGGGGCAGAGTGGAAGAGCACTTGAAGCTAGGAGCTGGAGAACACCACTTCCCAGGAACCAGGTAGAGAACCAACACCAACCCCCCCTCCAGCACCTGCGGCGCTCCCTGGGCCATGAGACCCGTCCAAGCACCTGCATTACCCTCCCCGAGCAACCCTAGTGCCCCCAGAACCCTCCCCTCTGCCCCGTTTTAAGCAGGGGTGTATAGTAAAAGTCATGCACAGGTCACTGGCTGTGAATTTTTATTTACTGCCCGTGACCTGTCCATGACTTTTACTAAAAATACCTTTGACTAAAATGCAGCCCCAGTAATAGTGCACTAAGCAGTGAAAAGCAAAAGATAAGGTTAGAAAATATATTTGACAGGTTTTATATTTCTGAGTCGGAACCTTTCAGATTTGATCATAATTTCCATAGCTGAATTTGCTTTCAAAAACTATGTTAAGACTATTACAATTACTATTACTATGACATGTTGAGATTTCTCCTACTTACGTAACCCACTGGTCAATGTGTATTACAAGTCCTCCCCTGTGCTAATCCACAAAAGAGATGAGTTGTTATACCCCACAGCTACAGAATATTGGCTCTTTAGCTATAGCAGCTCATGCTTTCAGCTCTGGAGGCTCCCCATTCAATTCACTGTGTGCCAGTCAATATGTAGGGCTGGCTCCAGGCCCCAGCACACCAAGCTCGTGCTTGGGGCGGCATGCTGCGGGGGGCGCTTTGCCGCTTGCCAGGAGGGTGGCAGGTGGCTCCGGCGGACTTCCCGCAGGGGTGCCTGAAGAGGGTCCGCTGGTTCCGCGGCTCCAATGGAGCAGCCGCAGGCACACCTGTGGGAGGTCCACCGGAGCCGTAGGACCAGCGGACCCTCCGCAGCCATGTCTGCGGGAGATCCACCAGAGCCGCAGGACCGGCGAGCGGCAGAGCGCCCCCCCATGGCGTGCCACCGTGCTTGGGGTGGTGAAATGGCTAGAGCCGGCCCTGTCAATATGGTAGCCATCACATAAATCAGGGCTTGTCTGGGATTCAAATTGCTGTAGGACAAGCTTTTTGTTGAGCAGAGGAATTATGTAACCCACTGGTGAGCATGTGTTACAGGGTTCCCTCTGTGCTAGTCCATGGAGTTTATGAGCTTCTATATTTGGTGCCAAAGCACTTTAGCTGGGGACTGAATTCACTCATATCTTCTGTGGATCTGAACAGAGGAGGTCCTGTATTGCATATACACCACTAGTGGGTTACTCTTAATTTATACAGTTTATAGTGAGACTTTAATTTCTGTTCTGGGATGTCAAAGGTAACAGTTAAAAAAAGTCATTGTTTATGGTTTTGGTTTATTACTGATAAAATATTACTTAGTTTTTTGTAATATATCTATATATTTTAGGGATTTATTCTGCCACCCATCACCATAGTATCAGACCATCTTCCACTTTTAATCAATAGCAAAGACCCTAGCAGGCTACATGGAGTCTCTTGTGTTTGTTAGTGATTCAGGAGTAGGAGGCAGTGTCTGTGTTCTGTCATTCTTATGGTGGAAAGGCTTCACGTGGCAATGATTTTACCTGTGTGGCATTCTACTGTCATATACCCACAAACAGATCTCCCACTAATATCACAGTAGAATACAATTCACAGTAATGAAATTAGGCTAGCAAAAGGTTAATTTAAGAGGTATAACAGGAAATGATGAAATCAGACTATGCAATTATTTTCCAAAGGAAGCTGATGGGAGCCCCATCACTTGAGGAGGTTAAAACTGGACTAGATAAAGTACTACAGCCCATGGCCCAAGCCCTGTGAATAAGTCTGTGATGCAGGACCAGAAAGGGTCACACAACTAGCAGGTTAATGGACCCAGGTTCAATCTTTAGAGACCTATTAGTAGATAATGATTGTGGGTTTTGTGGGTTTACATATATATTGCTAGATGTTGACAATGTAACCAAATGGTTCCTGTCTATCCTCCAGCTGTTTAGCGTGGGTTAGCCCTAGAAGACATATTGAGTTTCCAAATTACAGCAGTTTCTACTACTTTTTGAAACCTAAAGCTCTATCTCATTTGTGTGTGTATGTTTACCTGATTTCACCTTATAAATAACACTCATTTCTTTTTCCTAGTTAATACACTTTTATTGTAGGATTGGCTACAAGCTCTGCCTTTGGTGCAAGATCTAGGGTACACTTGACCTGGGGTAAGTGATTGGCCCTTTGAGACTCAGAGTAACCTGAGTATTATTGTGATGTTTGGTATAAGAGACGATTTATCACAAAGGCAAGCTTGCCTAGGTGGCAAGGTAGATCAAGGTACTCAAGGGGACTATCTGTGACTCCATGTTAAGGCTTTTATAGTGCTTGAGGAGTTCCCACTTGATACTTGTCAAGTATCAGAGGGGTAGCTGTGTTAGTCTGAATCTGTAAAAGCAGCAAAGAGTCCTGTGGATGCATCAGATGAAGTGGGTATTCACCCACAAAAACTCATGCTCCAAAATGTCTGTTAGTTTATAAGGTGCCACAGGACTCTTTGCTGCTTTTACTTGATACTTGGTTGGTCAAATCTAATTGCAGAACACATAACCAATTTGTTTGTGTTTCTTAACCCTGCCCTGAGGTTGGCACTCCGGGGCCATGAGCCATTCCAGATATCCTGACAAAGTCAATGGACGTTTTGCCAGAGTAGATCTTGAGTTAAAACTGCAGGATTTGGCCTTGAAGTGAGACAGGTATTTAAAATCTGGGGGAAAGCAGAACACAGTGTGAATTTAGGGCCAAATTCTATAACACATAGTCAGATACAAGCCACTGCCAAATCATTGAGTTTTAAAAGAATAGGACTGCGAGATTTGGCCCTAAATTTAATCATTCAGAGCACATGAGGAGTTAAGGTATTATATGCTATAAAAAACCCATGGCCTGAACATGTGAGCCTGATTCTCAGCTGGTGGAAATTGGCCTAGTGCCATTAAAGTCAAAGAAGCTATGCTGATTTCCTCCAGCTAAGGATTCAATCCAATACTGGTTTCAGTAGGAGCTGAACATGTTCCTCACATTTGAGAATTTGAGACCCTTATTCATTTAAGGGAAAGAAAGAAAGAAAGAAAGAATGCTTCACCGATTACTGTCCTGAAATGAACATTTATAAAAGAGTATTAGTAGCTGAAGAGAAAATTACATTCATTACCCCCCACACACCAGTCTGAAGTGAGAAAAACAAACAAAGCCATAAAAAGAACACACAGATGTCCAACCATCTATCAACTACACCATATATAAAAATAAGCCCCTTCTTTCTTCGCAGAAATTGACTTGGTCTTGTAAAACTATTTTAACACACTCAGCTTTCACCCTCTTTGGACCATAATTATTTGCTACCTAATAAATTGTCAACAGTTATCAAGTTTGTTTTCCAATACATTTAGCCTTGGTGACTGCTAAAAACAATAATACTTAAATTCACAGTGCATTTGAAAGCGATCACTTAGGAATATCATGAAGGGGTCCTCATTAAAGAGTTTAAATAGAATGCCTTATGGCCCATTTACAAAGATATAAAGACACTTAATTATCCAGCTGCAATATAATTCTGTAAGTTTCTGCCTGAGAAAGCAAATCTGTGAATAACCAGCCATACACTGAGAACTGAAAATTGAAGGATATTTTTACAAACTGCTACAAGAGAGAGAAAGGAACAGGCTTTGTTTTATATCTTGTGTCCCTATTTCTTTAAGTCATTTAAACTTTTTCCACGCAGACACCTTAATGTTCATTTAATTTTTCTGACCGAACCATGATATTTACACAAATGAATGTTTCATTAACAAGGCAATGAGTGACATTGTCAATGTTGTTAGTTGTTTCATGTACGTTAATATTCCATGTAATGTCTTCAGCATGAGTGAATAATACTGTTTTCATAAGACAGATCTGAGAGATTAGATATTGGTTGTTATATTCTCTGAGACTGGATGGGCAATTGATTTCAGAATTAGCAGTTAACTGAAATGAGGAAAAGATAAAACTATTAAGCCATTTCTGCTCCAACACAAATAAATATTGACCACTAGCTGTGACCATATGCAAGTTAGCACAGGTACAATAGCTGAATCTTGGCTTGTCAAGTGAGTCACTGACAGAAATACTAGATACTGTATTTTTAGCAGCTTTATTTCATTACTGTTCCTTTACTAACCTGCAGTCTGAAGAGATCACAATACCTAACTACTCTGCTTTGTTATAATTGACTATAGTTCATAATTTGGAAAGAAAGTTTGCCCATGCCTGAGAGGCTGTGAAGTTTTTATTTGTAGCTATTATTATTTATCATCATTTATATTGTTATTTTAAAATGTACAAAACAAGAGATACTTATCAGAGCCCTCTAGGCAGCTGTTACAAATACTACAACAATAAATCAGAAAAGAAACAGCAGTCCTTTATCATCCGATACCGGATAACCAAGAAACACACACACAGAAGTGAATATGGTGCCTATAGTGCTGTATATAGCTAAATTGCACCTATGGAGTCCTGACTCAGACTGTCTGATCATGGAATGCACTTCATGTGGGCTGACCCCTACATCCCTATGGAACTCGTCCAAGCCAGTGGGGCTGCACACAGGCAGAGGAGTCCACCTGAATCTGAATGGCTGTCATTGTGAAATCTAGGCCTATATTTTTGCACAGCTTTCAGACTAGGAATAATATGAGCTTTGGGAATTCTATGTGAAAAACTCATTAAAACTTATTCAGAAGGGGGATATTTTTATTTCTCTTTTTTTTTTTTAACAGAAGGCTACTTTTATTTTATGAACATCAGATTCCAAACACACATTTTCTTTTGGGGAATGCATTTTTTAAAAACATTAATGCTTCTGATGTTTCTTCTTTGGCCCTTTTAACATTCATTGATTATTTTTTTAAAAAAGTATAACCAGTTATCTACAGATTATGAACCTCTAAAAGAGTGGAATCTCTGTCATTGGAGGTTTTTAAGAACAGGTTAGACAATGGCCTCTTGAGGTCCCTTCCAGTCCTACACGTTTATGACTCTATGAAAGTAGAGCAGAGGGCAGCTTTTATGCTCTTTACACACACACTCGGCATCCAAAAGTAATTTGCTTCAAACTATGAGGATCAATGTCAGGTTTAAAGATAAAGGAGATAATGTGGCATGCAGAATGGCTTGGACACAGGAAATAAAGTCAGAAGACAAGGGTACTGTTCCTAGCTCAGGCATTGAGCCATTGTGTGACTTTGGCAAGTCACTTAATTTCTCTGTTCTTAATTTCCCCATCTGTACTTAAAAAAGAACGAGATGGGGAAAAGTAATTAAACTTACCACTTTTATAAAGTGTTTTGATATTTATGGATGAAGAGTGCCAAGTTTTATTAATCATTGTGAAGTGTTATTTATTATTAGTAATAACATTTAAGTCAATTTGTTTCCAGCGCTGCTAATCTACCTCACAGCTACAATCAACGTAATCTTATAGATGTCACTGAAGCAGGAAAGAAATTTATTTTGTTTCTTCCAAAAAAGAATGTGTCGCTGGATGCATTCTGTGCTACAAGTCTGTCTAGTTGGCAAAGTTCCAGCTGTCCCTCAAAACAAAACAAACACAAAACTTTTGGTTCAGTGGTGTTAAGGTTGGGCTAGGCAGTGGAGTCCACAGTTTAATGAGAGGAAACAAATAACGAAGGAAATGGTGCTAGCCAGAGAAGAAAGTAATTAAATCTATCATCATTTAAAAAGTGTTTCAGAAGAATACAAATGTTCTTGTCTATGTCATTCAATCCATTTCCTTTTCCATTCTGACCATACAAACCACAAGAACTCTCAGTTAATTCTATTCCAGAGACACTGGCATCAATTTACTATAACAAATTTGCCTTTAGAAACGTAATTTTGATATTAGGATTGAAAATAACCTCTTGGGTCACCTGAGTCCAACTAACTCTTCTGATTGTGATCTTTCTATACCACTGGCTCATGTTATCTATGTTCTTTTTGAAGTCCTTTAGAAAACGGGGCCAACATCTCTGTTGGTGTAACTCTACTGATGTCAATGGAGTTATGCCAGTCAAAACCTTGGCCCTGTGTCTGTGGTAATCTTTAGGTCACTTCCTTGAAGTTTCAGTTCATTTCCCACAATCTTAAACTTACACTAAAGTTACATCACAGCTACTGAAGGCAGAAAAAAAATAATAACTATTTGCAGTTTAGGGTTTTGAATAAATATATAATTTGTCTTTTTTTAAATTTGTCTTTTGTATCCTGTTAAAACAAAGATTTGCCCCTTCTTCATTTTCTTGCATAATTTGGTAAGATATGAAAACTACTCATAACCCAGGAGACTTGTGATTTTCAGAAACCTAAATATCTCACCCACTCACTGAATGATTTACTTCATGAACTCAATAGGCACTTCTAGGGAGGTAAATTCCTAGCATATGTGTGTATTGTTTTGAGACTTAAGCCGAACTTCTTGTCAGCATTCAAGAGGAAGCTAATGCCTCATTTCTCTCATTAGGAGGCCACACAACCAGACATTAATGAACAAACTTTCTTTTCTATTGCATTGGTCCTCTGAAACATACAGCATTATGTTGCAGCCCTAAAGCCTGTGCTCAAACATGGCATCTGTATGGCCAATTGTCAGTCAAAAGGTCACATTGGTACCGTGTGCAACACCGTAATGTGGTGTGCAACATTATAGTGCCGTGGGCATTCTCCCGCTCTTTCTGCCTGGTCACCTAGGGGTCAGGCTAGTGCCTTGTGCAAAAATACCAGCGTGCTGTGTGCATAAGGGTAGTGTGCCTGTTCTTGAACCTTCTGTCAGTCAAAAGGTCAAGTTGGTGCTGTGTGCAGAAGCATAGGGCTGTGTGCAAAAGTAGTGTGCCTGGTGCAGCTCCCATTGACGTAGAGGACACCAGCTCGGAACCTGGTTGGTGAAGGAGCTAGGGACCAATCAGATGCTGACACGAGTAAGAGAGCTTTAGAATAAAACCAGGTCTCACGCTAGGATCCGGAGGAGTATCCGCATGTTAGCTGAAAGACTTGGATCCTCCTTCCAGCTAGAAGAGTCTCCTGTGTATCCTGCTGGCTCGTGTTGTGTTGTGTCCCGCCAATTCACCATGCCCTTGATGTCTGTACTGCTGGTCAGCTGCACATGGAGTGTGGTATATGCATTCTAATTGCTGTAAATACTCTGTCTGCTTAGCTTCTTCCTTTTTCCCCTCTTTTACTTGATACTAAGTTATGTATATAGTATATGAAAGTTAAATTGTTGTATTGATTGCTATTGTGGTTAATTGTTGTACTTTACAATATTTGGTTAATGTATATAGTTTACTCAGTTTGGTGTATCTGCTCTAATTTCTGGTGAGCAGTTAATCACAGATCATTTGGTTTCCTGTTGTTGGATGTAAATAGATTGTTATTCTTGTTCTGATAGTATTGTTAGTTGGTAAAAGTGCTCCTCCCCAGCCCAAGTTGCAACTTATCCCCCACCAATAAATGGCCACGTGGTTTTGAACTTTCAATTTGTTTTTCGTTTTGATTTTCCTCACTCGATCAAAAACTTACTCGAACCTTTATTGGTCACGGACACATTAGACCAAACATTTTAACAAACTATGTTACTATATAGTCTGACACACAAAAGAAAAAACAACAACAGGAAAAAATGAATAACCACATTGATACCCCTGCCAGTCCTTTGTGTATTTTTAAACTCCCTTTTAAGTGGGGGAGGGGAAATGGGTAGGCCACCTATCATATTATTTAAATTTGTTTATAATGTGCAAAATACATATAATATTATAGGCACAATATAATAATAGGCTATTATTTGCAAGGCAAGGATTTTCTGTTGCTTTCTGTTGGGATAAATTCTACGATCTACTAGTCAGTCAAAATTCTGTTTGAAGTGAAAGTGGACTTTTGCCTGGGTGAGAACTGCAGTATTTAACCCTTATACATAATTTCCTGTTGGAGCCACATGACCTCTCAATTACTTCCTTGGTTTGGCATTGTATCTATTTGAGATAAGGAAATTATTGCATATTGTTACCATGGGGGAAATTCGTCCTAGAACCCTACACATCTCTGTGTTGTGAGAGATCATGCATCTAGGAATGGGGTTGCTGAATGAATCAAACTATCTATTTAGCAGTGCATATGCATAAACATGGTCCAGTGCTAGCCAGATTTGTCCCCATTGGTAGACAGCAGCAGGAATGGGTTTCTGAACAGTCTCATTTTTATAACAATCCACTTCCCATTTCCTCTCTGTTTTAGAGCCATTCCAAAATATTTGCAACACTAGTGGGTGGGGGGGGGGAAGAGCATTTTCATTCACCTTTCAATCTCCCTAAAACTTTAGGACCTGATATTCCTCTCCCACAGAAAAGCCCACTGTAGAGGAAGAGTACTCTTAAAACTTGATCACTGTGAAACAGTGCTACCACCACAATCCCCTCTCTGGGGAACTGATGACATTCTATGTGGGGTGGGAGAGAAAAGATTCCAAAGCAGCCAAGCCTACCTCTTTCTTCCTCATCCTCTGAGGACCAAATGAGTTGTCTGTCCCCTGCCAATCCAGTCAAACGTCCACCACACTGAGACAGGGAGGGAGCATTTGTTGGAACATCTATGAGGAAAACTAGCCCATCCATGCTTTACTAGACCTCTTTCTCCCACTCAGCAGCCTTGCAGTCACTAGCTTCCTCTCTCCATATGGGCAATACCTCCTTCGAAGCTGATCTCGCTGGCATTAATTCATGTATGAATTTCATCAGAAATCCACCAGATCCTCAAACCACATCATATACAAACACTGCTCCAACTCCTCCCTGTCTCTGCATGTGGAAGGCGCTTCTGCAGTCTTGGGGATCATCTTTGTCACCAGAAAATTTTGGGGCCTTTGGGCCTACTTCCCTGTTCCTTTGCTCCTCTCTGCATTGTGGATGGGAGGGAAACCTCTGGCCCTTATCTATGGCTGGATTTAGAAATTATTTAATCCTTAACAAGTTCCCTTAAAATCCTATAATGCACACTAGTCTTTTCACAGGAAGGCTAGTTTTTGAAAGATTTGTTATTTTAGAAATGAGTTGGTGCCAAGATTCCCACTGCTAAATTTTTTAAAAAAAGGTTTAAACAAACTATATGACAACTCTGTTAGCAATAAATATGGGCCAAACTCGAGATGTTTGGGACCCTGTGATATCATGCATATTTCTCCTATCCCTAGGTTTTCTGATCTAGTGGAGAATATATTTTTACAGATCAGCATAAACTAAAGCCATGGAATTGATCACGCTGGCAACATTGATTGAGTGGTTTTGGAATCCAAACTCAGAATTGTTTGGAAATTTTACAGGTGGCCCCTGTCTCAAACGTAGTCTGTAGCAAAACCAGAGATGTAAACACTCCGGATAGTTGGTGAGTTTGAAATTCAGATCTAGATCCAAATTTTGCAATTTAGGTTCACTTCTACTTTTTGAAGTGATTAGTAGTATGATTTTTACTCTCCTTCTCTCATTTGCCTTTATACACTGAGAACTTTGAGAAATTCTGCCCTGCCCCTTGGCCTAGCAATAATGGAAATACTGCTGTAGACCAACCGTAAGAATTGTTATCACCATGTCATCTAACCTTGCTCATGTCATCTGACCTTGACAAAGGCCAAACAGGCAGGCAGTATCAGAGCTTATTCTCTTAGGGCCATACTTTCAAAGGTAATTTGGCATCTAGAGAAACAGAAAGGTACCTAGTGGGATTTTCAAAAGCTTCTGAGGAGGTTAGGCACTTTTGAAAATCTCATTAGGCACCTATTTGCATCTTTGGGCACCAATATGTCTTTGAAAATCTGGCCCTCAGGGCCTTGTTTAATCAACTAGGTGTGCTGCCTCTGAATCTATTAAACTATCCACCCTGGTGTGCAGAGTGGACAGCATTGGCCTTCCAGTTGGAATACATTCTCATTGATTCACATTTACAATGCTATTGTTGGAAGGAAAAAGACTAGAAACTATTCTTTTTAAATGAAAGCTGAGATTGTCTTTTGCATTATTAGATCTGTCAAATTAAAGGATTTCTGTGACTGAGACTTTTTGGGGCTACGAAGGCTGGCTCTTTTCAGAGGAAAGTGTGATCTGCCTGTAATCGTTTATGGAATAACATGTCCATTGGGTAATTTTCAACCCAGTCCCAAGGATGGATAGTTAGTTAAATCTTGTCCTAAAGTTTGAGGGTTTATATCTCTTGTCAATTCTCACCCTACCTAATTTTAGTGTAGATATTCTTGTTATTCACATAACTGTCTAATCATTTTTAAATCCTACTGAGCTCTTTTTTTCAATAATATCAATGAGTTCCAAAAGTTAGTTATGTATTTTCTTTTATCAGTGAAAAAGTATTGCCTTTTAATTTTATTAGATACTCCCATGTTTGTGTTTTATAATAAGAGGTAAGAAGGGAGTATCCAATTGCTCCTTTCTACCATTCATCATTTTATATTCCTCTATCATGTCAACTTATTCCTCTCACTTTTGACAAAATAGTCCTATATTTATGTTCTCTTCTCAGATGGAAGTCTTTCCATGTCTAATAATTTTCATTGCCCTACTTTGGACCATTTCCATTTCTTCAATATCCTTTATGAGATCAGATAACCAGAACTGAGTATAGTATAGAAGATGTGGGCATACCATTAATTTATAAATAATATTTTAATTTTTATTATCTGTTACTCAATAAAATCCTACCCTCACTTTACGTTTTGAATGCCAGTACACAGATAGCCGATATTTGTGTTTAACTAACTAAAGTTTACATATTTTCCCTGAGTGGTTATGGCTATATTACAGTAGTTCCAATTGTTCTTCCCAGCATGCTTACCTTGTACTCGAAACAGTCTTCAGAATGTATAATAATTATTTTCACAAATTAATGCTGGTAATAATTTTTTTAAAAATCAGTGTATGTGTTAGTGTCCAAGATTTCTTTATAATGCTCTGGTGTTTTATGTTAACGTTATTTTAACAAAAACTTTTCTGTGGCTTTTTTTAGTTCTCAGAAACAATTTATTTCCTAAAACTTGTAAGTCAGATAGATTTAAATGCATAGCAAAGTGAGGTATTTCTATGAAAGTGCTCCATCTCTAAGTAAACTGATCTAGGTATTTACAATATGCCAATCAACATAGTATCCAAGCATGAATCTCAGTCAGTAACTAAATACAAAGAGGTAAGGGGAATGGGATGGAGGTGTCTAAACTTAAGCTACTAAGTCTACATTTAGGCATGTAAATAATTTGAGTTTCAACAGCAGTGAGCACCTAGTAGCTTTCATGAATTCAGTGGGAGTGGCTTGGTACTGAGCAATTTTGAAAATTCACTTATTCGGGTACCTAAATTTGGCCTAAATTCTGATTTTTTGAAAAATCCTGGTTCAAAGTATTTATAAGAACCAACTGATGTCTGAAATCTCCATATTAAAGGGGGAAATATTTTGTTTGAATCTAATTCAAGATAGCTAGAAAATCTGTTTTCAGTCTTTACAACAGCTTGCAGTTCATCTCTGTATGAAAATAATATCTCTCTCACATTGATATTAATTTCAAAATGCTCCTGAGTGCTGTTAAAACAGCCTGAGCAAAACTCTGCCAGATTTCCTTGCCAGAAGACCATAAAATATATTAGAGGATTTGAATTGCTTCACAATGCTGGACTATTGGTCTGAGAGCATACTGTTTAAAAAAGATTTTATTTAATTTAAGGTGCTGAGGAACTGTTCAGCATGGAATAAGTCAAAGCAACAGAGAAAGGGAAGATTTAGAATGGACATGAGAAAAAAGCATCCCATCAATAAGGTCAGAATGTGAAAAAATCTTCCAAGGGAAGAAGGTGGAATCCTAGTCACTGGAACTATTCAGATACAAGCTGCACAAGGGGAGTGGAAATATTCTCTAGGGAAAAACAAGATTGGATCATCTATTAGATCTTTTTGACACTTAGTTCTATCAGACTATAATGATGCAGGTTCCAGTTTTTTGTAGTTTTTTTTTTACCTGCACATCTCTATGCATCTATTTGCAGGGCCGGCGCTACCATTTAGGTGACCTAGGCAATGGCCTAGGGCGCCAGAATTTTTTGGGGGGCGCTATTTTGCTGGGGGGTCGGCATGCGGGTCCGGTGGAGCTGCCGCAGTCATTTTGGCGGACGGTCCGCTGGTCTAAAGTCTCCAGTGGAGCTGCTGCAGTCATTTTGGTGGACAGTGCGCTGGTCTAAAGGCTCCGGCGGACCTATGCCTGCGGCAGGTCCACCGGAGCCTTTAGACCAGCGCACCGTCCGCCGAAATGACTGCGGCAGCTCCACCGGAGCCTTTCCCGGAGCGGACTGTCCGCCGGCATGACTGCGGTAGGTCCACCGGACCTGCGGGGGGTGGCGAAATGGCCGTCCATCTAGGGCGTCAGAAACTCTGGTGCTGCTCCTGTCTACTTGCACTGGTAAAGTAATCAGTTATATAATCACAATTCACATATGCTCTGGGCTTTCTCTCTAGAATGTCATCCCTCAGCCTCACCTTGCCTGTCCAGCTATTGGCCCATCTTATTTCTCCCCTTCACCTCTAAACTCTCTGAATCTGCAATTTGCTGCTTTAGCCTTGTGTACCTCTCCTTTAACTTGCTCCTGGATTTTCTTCACAAGGTTTTTGATGACCTCTTCCTAGTCAAATCACATATCCTTTATTTCAACCTCTGCTTTGACCTCCCTGACATCCATAGTATCTCCTCAACAGTCCATATAGAACACATCTACAAAGATAATCTTCCTTACTCATTGTTCTGATCATGTCACCTTCCTCTCGAATTCTTTCTGGAATTTCTCTTTGAATCCATCTCCACCTTCTCAGCAACTCTTATCCTTGTGCTGCAAGACTCTGCTTAGACTATCTTCTTCTGAGCCCTTTTCATACTCTCCCGCCACCTCCTCATCTCATGATGTCAGCCTTTGACAAACTGTTTGTCCATTTCTCCAACAATAACTCTATGCTTTCTTCCATGCTACTCTTGATGCATGGAATGCCTCTCCTGAGCTGGTCTGCAAGGCCACTACCCTCCGAGAATTAAAATCACTCCTGAAGAATTTTTTCTTGTGTTGACTAATAATTGCAAGCATGAGACACAACTAGAGATTGCTCCGAAAGATCTAGACATCTAATAATAATACATTTTAAAAAGCTTTATTAAGATGTAACCAATTATAACCCTGTTGACTGGCTATATAGTCCACCCATTGCCTCTGCCATTTTTGTCTGCCTGGATTTAGATTGTAATGTCTTCAAGACAGCACCCATTCCATCTTCCATGTTTGTTCAGTACCTACCACACTGTGGGTGCAAATGGAAACAAACAAGTAACAAAAAAAAATAGAAAAACAAAGAGAAATGTAATATTCAGAAAATATCTGAAAAACAACAAGTCATAAAGAGTTAGATCCTCCGTGACTGTAATTTGGTATCACTAAGTCAGTGGAGCCAATTTACATCAACTGAGGATTTGGCACAAGTGTTGTATGTTATTAAACCAAAAAATCAAACATACTTGTTAGCATCAGGTTCAATCTCAGCAATATCTCAAGAACTATTCATGTTCAAATGTTTTCTTAAGCTACTTTGCCCTTGATTAGTTCAGAATGTCTGATTCTCTTTTCTTTTTGGACCTATAAAAGTAAATTTGACCCTCTCCGTGCCGCCCCCCCCCCCACTTCCCGCCCAATATGTCTCTCTAGTAAGAAATTTCTGAGACTTTTAAAGATGTTACTCTCTTACCTCCTTCTTTGGAACAAAGATTGACCAGACTGTGAACTGTGTCCATCAGTTCCAGCTGTTGTTTCTGCAGGACACTGTTGTTATTCGTTGCCTTGTTTAACTGCTTCTCTAGCTCCTGGATTATGTAGCTTTGGCGTGAGACTAAGCCTTGAAGGTTCTCTTTTTCCTCCTTCAAAGTATCCAACTCTTCTTTATGCCTTTCTTCCATTTCTAATATTTTATGCTCAAGTAAACTTAAAAAAAAAACAAATAGCAGACATTAATTCGTTTTAATATACATTGATACAGAAACTGGTGTCTATTTTATCATTTGGTTGTATGCAGAGTTCAGCACACGGATTACTCATGCTTACAAAAGGCAATAAACTCACAGCCATAACTTCACTTTAAAAGGCTAGCCAAAGGGTTGGTATATTCTATCTAGCACCTAAACATAATTGACATCTAGTATCTCGCTTTCTAAACAGTATGTTAAACGTGATTGCATTCCTAATTTATACACCCACCTTAGGGAACTGCATGTACAAGTGGTCGGTTATGTACCTAGCTGGCAATTGTGCATGTAGTTATCCACTTTGGGCATATAGTTAAGTATTCAAATTAGTCATGCAGTTCCAACTGTATTTTTTGCATGTGCAAAGAAGTTGGAGAGTCAGGAGAGGGAGAAAAGATGAACAGGGCATGGAAGTTGTTAGTGGAGTGGATGGTGCAATGTGATAAGAGATGGGATCAAGGAGGTAGGCTGGAGCAGAATTGTGTAGACCTGTGAGCACAAGAAGATAAAAACGTGGGAACGATGGGAAACCAGCCAAGGGATATGGTGCCAATACTAAAAAAATCTAAACAACAGTCTGTCCAATTCAGGAAAGTATCTTTGAAAGAATATACGAGAAACACAGAATAATCCCCAGACTACTTGCATCTATTTTTATCATATGGTCTCATATGAAATCCTTCCATAAGCTTTGGCTTATTAGCAATGCGTTACATTTGCAGAGCAGGAAGCTCCTAAATTGCAATCTAAGGCCTGGATCCTACAAAGACTTATACACGACTTGTTAGGACCAGTGCCTAAAACTGTAACTTTGTTCCTTCGTGTCACTGTCTTATGTTTTCCTCTCACTTATGATTCCTGTGAACTCTTCTAATTGCTTCACATGAGACCTCATATGCTAAATATTGGGAGAAACAAAGAAATGTAGCCTGCAGTTGGTCTGATATGAAAGACATTCTATCTCTCAGATTCTATTATTTATTATACCAAATAATTAAATGGAAAATTAAAGTTACAGCTGACAAATTTACACATCTTTGTAGTGAAGAAAATGACACTGAAAATGTACTGAAAAAGGAGAGAGTTTAACTCTTGTTTGTCTAGGCATGCTAACAAAATATAGACGTCTTATATAACCTTGGAATAATCAATCTAGTGCAAATAACTTCCAGGTCATTAAACTGTAAAGCATTATAGGACAACTTTGGTTAAAAATAACCCAATAATCAATTCAGTAGTTCATATAAACTTTTGTATAATTTTAATAAAATGTTGTTTGATGTGATAATCGTGATTCTCAACTTGTAGGGTCCTGGGAGATTTTAAGTGGCTAGTGAAGATGGGAAAGGAAAATTTGCACAGGTGAGTGGTACTCACTTCCATATCACAAATAAGATTCTTTTCCAAAAAGTTAAATCAGGAAGTTGGATTCTTAATGTGGGATCCCTATTTTGTCAAAATCCCTCATAAGTAACTTTCCTTGCACATCAAAAAAATGAAGATGATGACTCATATGGTATCTCAGAGGACTTCTGAATACTCATCATTTATATCTCCTCAGCCAGGAAAATCTTGAGTACAACTGTAGAAAAATAATGACTTGCTTTCATCAAATTTTATGGCTAATTTTAGAATAAATGTATGCAAACACTTTCCCCCTCCTTGTACTCCTTCTTCTCCTGCCCCTTCCCATGTTCGTTTTATAAAGATCAAAAGGAGTTATGGATGCAACGGGACAGCTAGGATATATGTAACCACTATCCTATAGTCTTGTCAGTGCCAACACTTTGGCACTATTGTAGGAGCTCAGCAAATCAAGGTTTTTATTAATATTAGATAAAGAAATGAAAACCTCTCATCTGCTGAACTTTTGATCGGTGACTTTACTGCATATGTCAAAGGCTGTGTTTCTCATATCATGAACCCACCATTGGTCTCAAACTTGCCAATAGGCCACTTCCTATCCAAGTTAGTCTTAGATTTTATTGATTTTCTCTTTACCCGCAGCTTGGTTTTTACTGCTGGGTAATAGATCAGTGGCAAAATGCCTATTTTATTTCAGGTCATTTAAGCTAACGGAGAAATGTAATAAAATCCTCCTGGAGTTGTTTCTATTAAATATCATGGAGTCTTAATGTGAGCTGTTACAAATGATAACAGTGTAAAGATTAAACTCAGACCTGGATTTGCTGTACACACTAGAGTAATATAAAGCTTAAAAACAAAACAAAAGAAACTCCTAAGTAAAACCAATAGCAAATCTCTTTTTCCCAAACGTTATGAATTTTGGACTTAACAGGACACTCAAGGAAATATATCGTGCAAGCTTGCCCCATTCTTTTCTGTGAAAGCCAGGCAGAGCAACATAAGCAGAGTACCACTTTCTTGGCATCATCCTTGGCCCCAGCTGGAAGGGAGAAGATGACTGAGACTCAAGGCTCTTTAATCTCATTGACAAATATATAAAAAGATACAATATACTGGACGCTGAAGCGAGAAATATTCAAAATGTAAACAATGTGCACATTTTTAACCATGAAGGTAATAAACTATTTTAATACATTGCCAAAGGATGTAGTTAATCCTCCATCACTAGAAGTTAATCAACACTGAATATAGGCCTAAAAGATGGGTGTTCTAGCTCAGCTACAACTTATTCAGGAATCACTTGGTGATATTATATGTCTCATGTTATGTACTAAGTCTGACCAGATGATCTTAAAGGTCTCTTCTAGCCAGAGCTCATCAAAAATTTTAAGACTGAAGAGTTTTGTCAGAAAATGATGATGTAAGAAAACTTAACATTTGGCAGGACCTGTAAATTCCATCAAAATCTTCATGGACAATTATCAAAATGTTTCATTTTGACTTTCTCATTTCAGCTTTTAGGGTATATTATGTTATACTTCGTAATAATGTCGCTAGTTTGAAAAGGAGAATAGTGCACCCTGTCTAGAATGCATGTCTGTTAGGGCCATGCTGTGCTGGACAGGGGAGTAGCTGATAGCATTCTGGAGGTTGCTAGGTTGGAATTTTTCTGGGCTGCTGAAGGGTAAGGGAAGACTAGATGCTCTCTAAATTCCCTTCAGGCCACCCAAGCAGTATAGGACAGAATGTAGTTCTTACCATACAACATTTTACATCTGTGTCCATGTCTTAATGTTTTCATAGAAAAGAAAGGTTGACTACCACAACATGGATTGCTGCATTGTTTGTTTCTTATCATATGTTTCTTAACATAACAGTAAATGAATCCATGGTGATGACAGTTCACTGTGTCTTATTTATAGTAACATTGCCCATGTCAGGCAAGGAAGAATAAGATGACAACGCATAGCGCTTTCCTGTTTGGAGTCTATGGAGAGAGGCAGCTTGCAGATGTTTTATTGCTTTAGCAATAACACATCTTTATATTTATGAGTATAGTGTCAACAACATGTGCTGCAAAGATGGGATGACAAAGTGGCTGATTATTTTATGCTTTGCTATGTAGATTAAAATAGTATTATATACTACAAAACTAAATAATGTGTATGTAGTGACCTGTATCTCTGCAGTGCTTTTCCCTCTAGATATAAAGACCTCAAAGATATGACGGACAAGAATATGCTCCAATGACAGGTGAACTCCCTGTCACAAATTCACCAATGATGTAAACTCACTGAATTTGGTTCAGTTTTGTTAAGAACCAGTGAGAACCATCTCTCAAAACTTGAAATGAGCAAAACTCAAAACTTTATTTAGATTGGAGGCTTCTGAACTGATTAGTCTGAAAAGACAGAATTACCTAAATAGCATGAGAAAGGTTGCTGTCATGACCTTTCACTCCAGTGGGGCCAGAGTTTCACCCATGATGTTTACAGCAAGGAAATTCTAGAAATCGCTCGCAAAAATCCTTTTTGAGGGTTTTTCAGTCTGAGGTTGAGCCCAAAGAATTTCAAAGAAATTCAGATAATTTTAAAGGTTTATTAGAATCAACCTCACTCCACAAACCTTCAAAAGTTAATTCACCATTAATAGGATACTTTTATAGAAGTTCTGTGAACAAAGAGTTTACCAAGTTTTCAATCATCACTGTATTTTAAAGGGCTACTAACAAGAATGTTGTGGTTAAAATGAAACCAATATCAATTATTTATTATTGGTTAAGTAAAGGCCTTGTGCTCTGCAAGACAAAAAGGGAAAATGGTCTTTGTGATAATGGACTTTACCATCCAAATGATTTATAATTGTCTATGGCAGTAATTATGCAGTACTACTCCTCGATAATGCTTTCAGTCAAAATGCCATAATTGTGACTTGAATGACTCTGTGCTCTTTTTTGTGAGTAGACAGCGAATATGACTTTCCTGTACATTTTTAAACCCTGTCTACTCATTAGAATGGAATAGTCTAGGGAAGTACAGCTAGTGCACAACACTGATAAAAATAAATCACTGTTGACTGTAAGGTTACCCTGTGAGCAAGTTGATTTTTTTACATATTGCAGTCTTCAGCTTGGAGCTCAAATAATCGTTCTGGTATCAGAATAGTAGGGTAAAGAAAAGAATGTTATTGTTATGGTAGGTTACATATTGCGCCTGACCATGTTGACAGGACTCTTGAGAGCTGTTAATTACAATACAGAAGAAAGCCAATTTCAATTTGCCTTACATTTTAAGCATACTCCTGTATATTGTCTGGTCTACTGGTATTAGTGGAGCCAGTAATCTATTTTCTACCATACAAATGATGTGTTCAATTTGTCAGGATGTAAGCCAGCAGGATAGCTCAGCATGACTGCACCATGTATAACATTATTCATAAACCTTCCTGATAATGCTAGAGAGGTTAGCAGGCCAGTACAGAAGCCAACGTACAGACTTCCAGTGAAGGCTAATGTCATTTTGAAAGGTGATGAAATAGAATATGGAGACAGCACTCTTGAAACTCTCCTGGAAAGAAGGAAAGTTTGATTTAGGCAAACTGCATTGCAAGGTACACAGTTTTTTCATTAATCCAATCCAGACCATAGCAGTTTAAAGGGGATTTTTACTTATATTTTGAGATGCCTCCGTTTAGATGTGTTTGGGAATAGGGTATGGATCAAGTCAGGGAGATGGGAATCCTCTTGCATCAAAAGTTATCTTAACCACTTACATTAAAAGTAATCTTTAAAAAGTCTGGACATTTTAACCATAGACAGTGTGATTTACTTTGCCTTTGATCTATTCAATAGGTAAAGATAAGGATTATCATTGTACTAAGACAAGTCTGGCCAAATATATAATCAGAGAGAGAGAGAGAGAGAGAGAGAGAGAGAGAAATTGGATTTAAATCCTGTATTCCTCCAGCTGTGAGAAGTTAGGAAGAAATTTCCGCTGTGGGACAGGTTATTCTATAGTTGTCCACTACAAGCTTTCTTGAAACTGTTTCTCTAGTATCAAGCACTGGACATTGCCAGTGAAGTAGATGGAGCACTGGCCTGGTCTGGTATTACCTATATTCCCATATTTCTTTAAATCCAGTAAAATGCTGGGGCCTGATTCTCCACTTCATTTCATCTGTTGAAGTCAATGGAATTACAGTAAGGTATAGGAAGTAAAGCTTGTATAATGGGGTAGAAGAATCAAGCTCTTTACTGAAACCAAAATGTGTGTCTAAAACTCCACCCAGTGGTACCACGTTTTTCGTTACTTCTGGCACATAAGAGTGGAAGGAGTGTGCAAGAAAAGAATTCCTGGAGAAATGATCATAATCTTCCTTGTATATGGTATGACTATTCTTGTGCTGAATCTGCTAACAGTTGCTCTGTCTGCTGAAACACACTTCACTTGTCTTACCTATTCCTGTGTAATGCCTAGATTGGCAACTCTGCCATGTTTAAACTAATTTCTCTGATTCTCCTTTTTCATTTCTCTGATTCTCCCCTTATGGTAGCATACTAAATGAGATAGCAGGCAATCAATTATGGGCATCAGTGATCCTGCATCCCCCCTCAAAAATGTTTAAGGTGAAGGCACTGAAAGCAAGGAACATTCTCAAAATGTAAAACCTTATTTAAAAATGCCTTGTGGAAGAATAAGTTGCACTGATGTAAACAATCATTTATATTTACAGTTACTGGGAAACCACAATATTATGGGCTTGTCTATACAATGAGTCAGTGCGTGGAAGCCAGTGTGCTGTATATTCACACCCTGGCTTGCTGTGCACTAACTCGCCATGTAGACAAGCCTTCAGTTATTGCATTTCACAAGATCATCCAATATGTGCTATAAGACTGAGGGACAAATTGCAGCAGGTGCTGCTGCATATGTGCATAGTAAGACAATCGCCCTGTTCAAAAGAGCTTAAAATCTAAACAGACAAGATAGATAAAGGAAGGAGAGGTTACTTTCAGTGACTGGAGTTCTTGGAGATATTTATCGCTATAGGTACTCCACTTCTAGGTTTGCCAGTTTTGGTTGGATGTATTCCAGGAGTTTTCATCACATGACATAATCTTTAATTAAAGATTAATCTTTAAAATTCCTGGCGACTCCAGGGCAATCCTGGAGGGTTGGCAATCCTATCCACTTCAGGCATGCATTCACTCCATGCACCTTTGATCAGAAATTTTTGGTTTCAGTGCCAATTTGGTTTGCTAATATGCTCTTAACACTCTTGTACCATACCAAGGGTATACAGAGCAGCACGGATGAACTTTCCCCATGTCCTTATCTACTGCAAAATCCCATGACCCACTACTCCGAGGCAGAGGGGAAGGAGCGCTAGTAGTGGATCACACATAGGGACAAACATCTTGAAAAATTCCAGTTACTGTACTAGGTAAGTAAACTCTCTGTAACATTACCCAGGTATAATCTGGACTGTTGAACAGCTGTGTCCCCTCCATTCTCCCACATGGAGTGCCTTTTACACTGTTTTGCTGTGAGAGCAACCACTCCTGATCTGCTCCACACACAGCCTCTAGCATGTAAATTACGTCCAGCTGAATTACATGAATGCTGTAGTCAGACACTCCTGAATTATATTGCAGAGTAACACCAGAAAATTCCAAATCACAGACTTGTCACCAGAAATGTAAATCTTCCACTGCATGGATCATTTCTTTTGGACAATACAAGCTCATAGAAAGTCTGTCATTTCATTAATAAGAGATGATATGCACAGATCCTGATATCTCAAATGGGGGTTCCCAAACACTTGAATTCAAACACACTGGTTTAGATAAAATATTTAAGAAGTTTATTAACTACAAAAAGATAGATTTTAAGTGATTACAGTTAATGAGGCACAAAAGTCAGAATTGGTGACAAAGAAAATAAAGGGTAAAACACAGCTAACATCTAACAACAAGCTAAGTGAATTCAAAGTGAAATGTCTCTCTCACCACTTGGTTCTGCAGTGTCGCTGGTTGGAATCCTTTCAGACAAGACTGTCTCTTTGCCTTTAATGTGCTGTGGCTGTTGTGAGCATAGAGAAAGGTAGGTGTGTTTTGGGGCCTCTCTTCCCATTTCTTATTCCTCTCTTTTTCCTTTGAAGATCATTTTCAGCTGGGATTCAGGAGATAGAAGAGATGGGAAACTGCATCTATTTTCTTTGCCAATATGTAAATTTCTTGGTCATGTCTTTCTTCCTGCCAGAGAATGGCCACTTAACCAAGTGATAGTCCATTTGATTTTGTTGACATCTGGCTGAGGTGTTGGCTAGCCTTTTGTCTCTAGGGAGCTGGTCTGAAGCTGTTTCTCCAGACTTGGAACATGTCTTATACAGCAGAATTTTACAACTTTATATACAATGTTACCACACATCTTTTACCAGGACAATAATGTTCAGCAGATTCTGAGTTTTCAAATTATACCTCACAAGGCATATTTTATACAAAAAGTGTCATAGGATTGCAAAAAGGGTGAACAGAGGTGTCACACTCTCCTTTTTTACCCCTTTTTTATGCAAGGCCCCTATTGGTGCTCCACTTCAAGTGATTCATGAGCAGTACTCTCTGAAGGAGATAAGAGCTTTGAAGCCAGATCTAAGAGTGACAACAGAACTGCAGTACTAAAAGTAACATCTGCTAGAAGCATGCACTAAAACATAGTGTTTGGGAAGATGTGAAAGGAAGCCCAAATGGCACCTCTGCAAATTTCTGCAGTTGGTATGTCTTTTAACAGTGCCATGAATGTAGACTGACATCTTGTAGAATGGGCTATTACTGTAGGAGGGTGCTGAACATTAACAGTCTCATCCCAAATCCCATTTTGATAATCTTTACATGGAAATCACGGATCCTTTAGTTCTGCCCACAAAAGCAACAGTGTCAGAGACTTTCTAATTGGTTTGGCTCTGTCCAAATAGATGGCTAATGCCTTTCTAACATCTCAGGTATGGAGGGTGGCTTCCCCTTTGTTCTGATGTGGGTTAGGGAAGAAAACTGGAAGTTAGATGACCTGATTGATATGAAATTCTGAGGATATTTTAGGTACAAACTTGGGATGTAGCTAAAGGAAATCTTTCTACTTGTAGAAACTCATGAAGGGGGGATCTGTCATTAACGAACCTGGTTCTCCAATTCATTGGGCAGAGGTGACAGCCACTAAAAAGGCCATCTTCATAGACAAGTGTAGATAGGAGCACTTGGCTAGTGGCTCAAAGGTTGGTGTCATCAAACAATTGTGGATCAAATTTAAATCCCACATTGGAGTGGGCTTTCTATGTGTGGGAAAAGGTTAATCAATCCTTTGGTAAACCTCAAAGTCTAGGAGAGGGCAAATGCTGAAAACTCCTCCACAGGAGAATGGAAGACTATGATAGCCACTAAATGAACCCTAACAGAATTTAGAGGAAGTCTGGGCTTCTTCAAATTCAACAGGTAATCTAGATGAGCTCGGAGGGAAGAATAGACAGGAAATACTTGTTGTTGTATACACCAATGACAAAATCTCCCATTTTTGCAGATAAGCCTTTGTGGTGGAATTCTTTCTGCTGTTTAACAAAACCCATGGCACTTCTGGGGAACAGGAAACTTCTATCCCAGAGAACCATTAGGAAAACAAAACCTGAGCTGCAGAATGTTCAAGCCAGGGTAGAGAACCCTACCTGAGTCCTGAGTTAACAAGTAGGGAATAATTGGAAGTTGTAATGCTGGGCAAGAAGTGAGATGAACCAAGCCAAGTGTTGATTCAGAGCTGTTTGACAGTACCGAGCCTGAGGTTCCATGACAGCAATCCTGAACTTATGGGTGAGTAGTGCTTGCAACCAAAGAGATCTAGACATTTTGTTCTCATCATGATGTTGCTTTAGAATGATATTGCCTGCCACACTTCTTGATGGCATCAGCAACCAAAAAGTTTGATTTTTTTATTTACACACCCTCCACCAGAGTTGTTAGCTGGAACATAAGAGTTTTTGGTTGTCTCTTTTACATGGTGGCTGAGGTTTACCAGATAGCTTTGGCAGGTTCAAGCACAGCTTTGTTCATACATATGGCCACTCTTCCTGAATCTTCTCTAAAAGGATATGAAGTGATTTGGTTATCCTTTCCATAAGCTTCTGAAATTGTATAAAAATCATCTGCATAAGAACTGAGGGAGCGGGCATCACAGTCTCATCTGGTAAGGATAAGGAGATATGAGTCTGTGGTGTTACTTCTTTATCAGCTCTCTACTCTTGTCCCTTGAAAGACTCCTCATGGTTTGAGACTGTTGATGAATAGGTGTAGCAGGAGACTGTTTCCTGTCTTGATCCCCATATGTAGTTGGGAGCTCTACAAAACTGTTGTCAATAAGCACCCTATGGGTCCCAGTATGGCCACTGAGAGGTCCATAAGGAAGGAGAGGGAGCAAATAGTGTTGCTCATACCAGGACAAATAATCAGGAACATGAGTCTGTCTGGGTCTAGAAGTCTCTCTCAGAAAAAATTTCTGAAAAGATGGCTGTAGGCTGATAACAAGGTGATCCCTGTACTGAAATCTGAGAGTTGAAGCAATGTTCTCAGCATTGTCCCAGGAGGAAGGAGACAGAGCTGGTGTCCCTTTCTGACAGTACTGGTGAGATAGAAAGTACCAGAGAATGGTATGGTTTAATGACCTAGAAGATTCTGGTACCAATACATTTTTTCTAGATCTACTCTTGAACTCTTGAACTCTGAACAGATTTTGCACTTAGATGGGATGTGCATATCTCCTAAACAATGGATACAACAAGAATGAGTGTCACTGACCAGACTAGGTTCCCAGGAAAGGAGGCAGCATTTGAATCCAAAGTTCCCAGGCATATTCCGGGGAAACAACTCCTGAGAGGAGGACCCGTCACACAAATGATGACATGGGGGGGTGGGGCAGGATTGTCTAACGAAATAAAAACCCCTTGAAAAAATAAAATGAAGAATATTAAAACTCAAACTAGAACTATAGTAGGCTAAAACCAAAACAAATAGTAGAAGTAAGCTATGCATGGAGAAATCTAGAAACAGGCACTATTATATACTCTTTTCAGGCCAAGGTGGTCAAGAAAGAACTGAAGGAGGTTTATTTGTGCTGATCGATGTTCCATTGTTAGGGCCATGAGAGTATCAAGGTACATGTGCAGAGCAAATGGGCATGGCCACTGAAAATTCCTGATCGAAGGTGCACAGGGCATATACGCACCTAAAGTGGAACACCCATTGGGACATTACTTGAAAAAGTTGTATTGTATCCATTTTATTGATGGGAAACGGAGGCACAGAAAAATTAAGAAGGATTAATCATGTACTTAAATAGAAATTTGTGCATAAGTGATTGCAGGATCAGGACCTAAATGACTTGTCCAGTGTCAGGTGACAGAACTAGAAATTTAACCCATCTCTCCTGAGTCCCAATCCAGCGCTTTATCTACATAGAGCCATGAGAATGATTAGAGGACTGGAAAACATGCTGTATAGTGATAGACTCAAGGAACTCAATCTGTTTAGGATAACAAAGAGAAGGTTAAAAGGTGACTTGATCAGAGTCTATAAGTACCTACCTAAGGAACAGAAATTTAATACTGGGCTCTTCACTTTAGCAGACTGGAAGTTGAAGCTAGACAAATTCAGACTGGAAATAGGGCACACATTTTTAACAGTGGAAGTAATTAACTATTGGAACAATTTAGCCAGTGTCGCGGTGGACTCGCTGTCCCTGGCAATTTTTAAATCAAGATTGGATGTTTTTCTAAAAGATCTGCTGTAGTTCAAACAGGAATTAATTCAGGGCAGTTCTTTGATCTCTGTTATACAGACTGGATGAGCACAGTGGCTCTTCTGGCTTTAGAATCTATGAACCACAATACCATTCTTCCTTTCAGCTAATAAAAGACTCAGTGACAGAACCCAGAAGCCCTCACTCCAGGTCCCTGCTTTAATCACTAGACCACATTCCTTCCTATTTTTCTGTTTGCCCCATACAGCAATGTTTCTAAAGGGAGACAATACAATTTAAATGTTGCTTTTCAACACATTCTTTATTTCCATATACAAACTCAGACTATTTCATCATGTCACAGACCATTTCATCATGAATGTCAGTGTAGCCACCCAAAGTTCAAGTCAAGTCAAGTTTATTTACTGCCACACATCCTTGCACCCTGACACATTGTTAAGATACATAAATAAAGAAAGAACATTAAATACACAAGACATCACATAAATGACTCCGTCTCTTGCACATTCTAAATAAATACTTGGAACTAAGCAGATAATGGCAAGACAATTATTTGTTCAGTCAATTAAAAGTGAAATTAAAACATACATATTTCCAATTCTATAAACCTAAGAAATTCATTTAATCAATCCTCAATTCAATTCAACTTCTTCTAATTGAAAAAATTATGTACAAATAATTATTAGATTAGATAAATTGCCAACATTGACAACAAATACTATTGACAATGAATTATTTGAGCTTTTCTGCAAAGGCATCAAAATTAGCAATCATTTCTTTATAGTAATGCACTCTGGCATTTTTTCCTTTCTCCACCATCATCGGTTTCCATTTCTTCTATCCTCCAATAGTTTCTTGCTATTGCTTATTATGTGATCCATCTGATTTCATAGATTCATAGATCTTAAGGCTGGAAGGGACCATTGTGATAATCTAATCTGAACTCATGTATTACCCAGATCATAGGACTTCCCTGAATTAAGCCTGCTTCAAGTCCAATAGTTGTGGTTGAACTTCAGCATATCTACTAGACAAACATCCAATCCTGATTTAAAGATTTTCAGTAACACAGAATTCACCACAACTCTTGGTAAATTGTACCAATGGTTAATACTCCTGACTGTTAAAAATTTGCACTGTATTTCTAATCTGAATTTGTCTAGCTTCAGCTTTCAGCCATTGGATCTTGTTATGCCTTATGCTCTTATGTTCTTTTATTATGTTCTTTGTCTGTTAGATTAAAGAACCCTCATTTCTGTTCCCTTTGTAGGTACTTGCAGACTGTGATTAAGTCACCCCTTAAGATAAACTAAAGAAATTGAGATCCTGGAGTGTCTCAAAATAAGGAATTTTTCCAATCCTTTAATCATTCTTGTGGCGCTACTCCAGTTTTCAGCCTCCTTCTTGAATTGTGGACATCAAAAATGGACACAGTATTTCAACAGTGGCTGCACCAGTGTCAAATACAGAGATATAACAACCTCCACACTGCTAGTGTATATTCCTCTGTTTGTTTATACAAGGATTGCTCAGTTCTTTTGACCACAGCATCTCACTGGGAGCTCATGTACAGCTGATTATATTCGAGGACTGTCAAGTCTTTTTCACAGTCACTTTTTCCCAGAGAGAGTCTCCCATCCAGTAAATATGCCTGTATTCTTTGCTCCTAAATGTACAACCTGACATTTGGCAGCATCAAAACACATATTGTTTGATTATGCGCATCTTACCTATCTACCAGATCACTCTGTTTCAGTGACCTCCTTTAATACTTTATTAATTGAGTTCTATATCAGCTGTTCCATTATTTTGCCCAAGATTGATGTCAGGGTGATGGGCCTATAAGTTACCCTGGTCATCCTACTTACCCTTTTAAAGTATTGGCATAACATTAGATTTCTTCCAGTCCTCTGGAACTTCTGTGGTGTTCCCAGACTTATTGAAAATCAAAATTAATAGTCCAGAGAGCTCCATGGCTAGCTTTTAAAAACTCTTGGATGCAAGTTATCTGCTGATTTAAAAATTTCTAATTTGAATAGCTACTATTTAAAACCATCCTTAGCTACTATTGAAATGGTAAGTATTTAATCATCATCACCATCATCATCATCATCATCTTTTTTTCCAAAAAGATAACAGAACTATTTATTGAACACTTCTATTTTTTTATGCATTATTATGGACAATTCTACCATTTCCGTCTAGTAATGGACCTTTTGTTCCTGATATACTTTAAAAACTTTAAAAACTTCTTGTTGTCAATTTAGATTTTAGCCTCTTCAGGGCAGGAACCTTTTATTTTATTTTTCTGTGAAATGTCACTCATGCCTTTCATGCCAAACACATAGTAAATTCTAACCCTATTGTGACATCCCTGCACAAACCTGAGTTCATTTTTGGCTACATGAATCCAGATGGCTGCTATGATGTAGAGTGCTTTTTGCGTGTAACCCCAAAGTTATTTTATTCTTTCACCCCCAAATTTGGAGGACTGGCTACTGTCTCCTTATTGCTTTATAGTGCCAAAGAGAGGGCAACATTCTCCTCAGCTGCTGGAGTACAGTCAGATCTCCAGGGTACATCCTTCAGTCATTCCATATGTAGTGTCCCATTGCTGTAAGTAGGAGTTCTGCATACAGAACAAGTACTAACTATATTAGAGTGCAACACTAAGAATTGAAGAGAAAAATTTATCCCATAACTTGGTAGTTTTTCCACTTCAATATTCTAAATATACTTTGGAAGACTTCTCTTTTCCTTATGCCTATTCACCCAGATATGTATATTTAAGCGTCTGAAAACTTAAGGGACTGCCATACCTTAGTAGCATATAGTATTGGTTTTGCTGATTTGCTGATATTTCCTTATGCTTCCCATATCCGTCAGTCTAGATTTTACTTAGACTTCCCATCTACGTCTTTTTGTTTATTCAAGGCTCAGAACAACCATTTGTCCCAGCAGTTTAAAGTAGTAGAAATGGAGAGTATTTGTGGTAAACAGAGAAAGCATTTAAGGGGTTAACAATTTTCTCTCACCTGTTTTTCTCATGAATTTTCAGTATTTCATGTGTCTGCTGCAGAAGTTGTTTTTCTAGCTTGTAAGTAGATAATGAATTTTCCAGCAGCTGAATTTCAAGACGGGATGTTTGATTTAGTACCTAAAGAATAAATAAAAGCATTAAAACTTGCAGTGTTCTAGTATTACCATTCTGAAGACTTGAACACTGAGTTACATATTTATTCTACTTTATGTCAGCTTGCATGAGGATTAATTGAAATGGTCAGTTCAGGTTTTAAAATATGTTTTATACGTGGGGCCAGAGCCTGACCTGGTGTAAATTGAAGTCAGTGGAGCTATGCTGGTAAACACAGGCTGAAGTTCTGGACCCATATTTGTTGCAGAATAATAATATGCCATTAAAAGGAGGGAAACTGTATACAAAACCTCAGACTAAATGTATACAACACATGAATATATTATAAGAGTACTTGGAAAGGATTTGAACACATGCCAAACTGTTGCATATGATGTTTTGTAACTAGAGCTTCTATGACAGCATTCTTTCAAGATTTCTCTTTTGCAGTGTTGCATGCCTTCAGTATCTGCTTACATCAGGGCTGGGCAAACTACAACCCATGGGCCACATCCAGCCTGTCAGAGATCTTAATCCAGTCCTTGTGCTCCCACCGGGAAGTGTGGTTCGGGGCTTGCATCGCTCTGGTGCTGCAGCTGGGGAGAGGGGACAGGGACTTGCCCTGCTCCACTCAGCTCCCAGAAGCAGTGGCATGTCTCCTCTCCAGCTCCTATGCATAGGGCAGCCAGGAGGCTCCGCACTCTGCCCCAGCTTCAAGTGCCACCCCTGAAGCTCCCATTGGCTGGGAACCATGCCCAGTGGGAGCTGCAGGGTGGTGCCTGCCAATGGGGCAGCATGCAGAGTCGTCTGGCTGTGCCTCCGCATAGGAGCCGGAGAGGGGACATGCCGCTGCTTTCAGGAGCTGCTTGAGGTAAACGCCGCCCGTAGCCTGCACCCCTGACTCTCTCCCACACCACAACCTCCACCCCAGCCCTGATTCCCCCTCCTGCCCTCCAAACCCCTTGGTCCTAGCCGGAACACCCTCTTACACCCCAAATCCCTTATCTCCGGCCCCACCACCTCAGAGCCCACATTCCCCACTCCCCCCGCATCCCAACACCTTGTCTCATCCCTGATCCCCCTCCCATCCTCCAAAACCCTCAGTCCCAGACTGGAGCATACTCCTATACCCCAAATCCCTCTTCCCTGCCTCCCCTTGAGCCCATACCCCCAGCTGGAGCCTTCACCTCTCTCCTCCCCACCCCACATCGCAACCTCCTTGTCCCATCCCTGATCACCCTCCTGCCCTCCAAAACCCTCAGTCTCAGACTGGAGCACCCTCCTGCACCTCAAACCCCTCATCCCCAGCCCCACCCCAGAGCCCTCAGCCCCAATCAGAGCCCTCACCCCCCCCTGCATCCCAACCCCAATTTTGTGAGAATTCATGGCCCACCATAAAATTTCCATGCCCAGATGTGGCCCTTGGGCCAAAAAGTTTGCCCACCCCGGCTTACGTCAACTCCATTGCATTGTTACGCAGATTGTGTAAACAACAGAGGTTCTGATCCTGCAAGTTGTTCCATGCAGTTGTCTTTGACTTCACTGGGGTTCTGTGCAGGGTCAAAGATCTGCCCTCATGCAACAATTTATAGATTCAGGCCCTAGTGGGTATAATTGAAATGGCAATGACATTTTTAAATGGAAAGTAACAGAATCTAGCAACTCAAGTATAATTTTGCAGCTCAAAAATGAAATGAAAAGAAATATTTAGTCAGAATGACAGTAATAATTTCTTACATTGATGTGGCAACTTCCATCCCACAAGGTTCTAAAGCATGTTATGTCAAGAGTACATATAAGAGAGGGAAGACCACTGCTGAAATGCAAGTGCTGAAATGAATGTAGTGTTAATTCAAAAGTGCACAGTAACGCTATTAAAAAGATTTTTAGATGGGTAACTGTCAATATCATCATGTGATTCTATGGCACTGTTTCCCCATAGAATCTACCCTTATGTGAGAAAGCACAAAGCAGAAGAGTCAGTCTAATAATGTCTCCATTTTTTTGAAAAATGTTGAGATCCATTCTCTGAGATGCCTTTTCTGCCTTAGTTGGGAGGAATGCCATGGAGAAGTGAAGGGTAGGGCTTAATCAACAGCAAGGGAGAGTTAGGTTAGATATTATGAAAAACTTCCTAACTATAAGGGTAGCTAAACTGTGGAACAGCTTCCAAGGGAGGTTGTGCAATCCCCCCTCATTAGAGGTTCTTAAGAACAGGTTGGGCAAACACCAGTCAGGGATGTTTACTTGGTCCTGCCTCAGAGCAGGGAGCTGGACTTATTGACCTCTCATGGTGTCTTCTGGCCCTACATTTCTAAGATTCTATTATTCTAAGTGGGGCAGAGCCAAGGCTCCACTATTCCCTGCCCTTCCCCACCCACTTAGGGGGGAGTAAATGGGCACATAACACCCACTGCACCCTGTGCAGACCCAAAGTCTGGGTAGCTCATGCAAAGGGCATAAAGAAGTGTTTCTACACCTCATTGTTCCCCTGCAGGGCATGTAGTCCAAAGTCAAAATCTATTGTCGCAGTTAGATACCAGAATGCTATGTGCAATGGTGCAAAGAACAGATTTGCTCCAACATTTTCTTGAATCTCTACTCCATTACATAAAAGCTCAGGTCACTTGAGAAGGTGACTTTTATTAATCAATGTATGAAAAAAATAAGCAGCCGAGTAAGGCTATTTTGTCATCACCATGTGCATATCATCTCTAGCTAGAGTAAATTAAGTGTCCTCCATTTGGTAATTGCTATTGTTCTTCTTTATATTGTAATGTGATTATGTAATAATTTGGGAATGATATTGTAAACTTGGGTCAGGACTTGAGTGCAAACAGTCTGATCTATCTCAAACAGTTTGCTACAACAAACCAAATAAATACAACACATGAATACATTTGTTTTAAATAAACAGTTTGAATGCATTGCAACTGTTAAAGATACCACAGACTGCAAATAGCAAGGGGAAGTCCTTGGAGAAAGAAAAAATAATGTAATGTGAACTGTAAACTGATAGAAAACTCAAAATAAAATAATTAGTACCTACTACCCTATGATAAGCATTAGACCTCAGCTTATATGGCATTCTGGTTATAAGAACAGCACATTTGTCTGCTAGTTTGCACTGAAATTATTAATACTCAGTACCATGGTGGGGGGTGGTAGGCAAGCCTCTGTAAGCTATGACCTATGAAATGGTCTTATATTCATGCCACATTGTAAAACTTTGTAGAATAACAAATGGTAAACTGCATAGCACTTGACGAATGAATGTTTGTTGCTTTCTCTTGGACCTGTAAAAAACTCCACGTATACAATACTTTTCAAATGTCTGGAAACATTTCAGAGAAAATAAATAACATTTCTCAATATAAAGTGGCAAGTAATAATGTAGATCAAAGGAGATATTTTAACCTAAAATTATTTATTTAGCTTGACACTTGTATCATTCACTGTTGGTAGCTGGGCTATTTATTTGAAGTCAAATGCTAGTTAGTTTTTTGGTTAGTCCTGACAAACACATAAAAAGCTAAATATACCAACCAATCTTCATTAAGTATAAAGAAAACTACATAATGAGAATCAGTCATCATTGCTGTTGCTACCAATAAACAGAAAGTGTGTATGTTTCTTGGAGCACCATGTTGAAATCTACTTTGTGATGATGTGGTAAAAGGAGGTGGTTGGGAAGGTTGTCTGCAGTAAATTCTTGTAGAATATGGCTCTTGGGACAGACCTGGGTTTCAACATCTGTGAGTTTTCTCGTCTGCTCTGCCGTCTGACTTAGGAGACTGGTTCCTATCTCAAGCATGGTGGCTGTGTGGTTCTGAACTGCACTCTGCTGTATCTGGGCCATCTCCGACTTCATGTTTTCCACAATGTAGTTCTCGAGCTGTGAAAGAGAAAAGGTAACAACAAGGGTATTTTAAGGAAAAGTACCAGTTGTGCACACTTGTAATGACAGAGCAATGATTGGCTAGGAATCCTACTGTAAGAAGAAGTTTCAGATCTCTCATTGAAGCCATCCCTTCCCATCATTCTGTGCATTACACTTCTTCTGAAGTCAATAGGAGCTAAAACCTATAACATAATAGGGCCATTTGTCATAGTGTTCATGGCCTCAAAGGATGACTAGATCTAGTCTGGCCTCCTCCATATCACAGAACCTAAACCACATCTTGTTACTGCTGTGTTGAGCCCATCTATCACCTCACTGGGGTGGTTCAATCCTGCCTTAACAGAAACAGGAGTTTGTTGCAATTTGCCTTGCAAACAATCACATGCTGAACTTACAAAGCGACAAAGAACCCGTTAATTCATATGCAAAAATCAGATGGTGTGAATAAGCTCCTATCTTTTTCTAATAGCCCACATATTGCCCCAATGACTACCGATGCTACCAGAAGTTCTTCTTGCTATATAACATGTAACAATATTATAATTTACGTAGTGCCAAAAGTATGTGAAACTCTATACAGCATGGTCTCTGTCCTGAATAGCTCACAGTCTAAATAGATAATGTATGAAAACAGGATCAGGAGAGTAGGGCTCTATCAAAAGTAATTGAGCAGTGACATCCAGCATGTGTTTGGTTAGCTCCAGGATTTTTAAAATGTGCATGTGCATCTGTTTTGTTAACATGTCTATGACGGAGAGATTAGGGCTTAGAGGGTTTAGGGCAGCAGGGTGTTTTAAGGGGGAACTTCAAAGAGCAGAGGATGGCGATAGGAGACACTGGAGTCAAGGAGTGATCAGAGAAGCAGGGGGCCTTGTGGATTAATTCAATACATCTTCACTGTCACTGAAGTCCTCCCAAATAAAAACGAATTTATTTGAGAGTTGTTCGCATGTGAAATGAACACATGCTGATAATTAACACCACAGTTGATTCAAGACAGACAATTGCTGAAGTTAATAAGAGGTTAATATTAGTAAGAGATTCATAAAATACATATGAATGTTACCAATAGGTGACCAATCTAATGATTTTACGAGCTGTTTCAAAACAATTGTTTGTTACAAACAGTAGCCACAGAGAATTAACAGCTATTGTGGATGGGCATCTCTTGGGCAGCCTGTAATAGACTAATTTATTTTTTTTAGAATCCATTGTAATTGTATAGAGATGCAACAAAACCTAACCAGATCTAAATGACAATACATCAGGACTTTAAAGCACTGCAGGTTTCTTATCTATGCATGGGAGAAGGAGCATGGTTGTCTTCCCCTCTTAGAGCCACTTTACATCTCTCAAGCAGTATAAAAGCACTGAAGTTTCGTCCAGTGCCCAGGGCGGGGGAAAAAAAAAGCCACAATTGGTGGCACTTCATTCTGTGGTGGCAATTTGGCAGCAGGTCCTTCCCTCCGAGAGGGACGAAGGGACTCGCCGCATCATTGCCACCGAAGATCCAGACCTGCTGCCCCTTTCTGCTGGCCGCCTCAAGCACCTGCTTGCTGCGCTGCTGCCTGGAGCTGGCCCTGCCAGTGCCTAGTTGAGAATTTTCCTATCATGAGGGAGCTCTCATCAGAGGTGGGGAAAGAGGCATGTAGAGGTTAGGGCAGTATGCAGTTCTAGTCTCCCAATTCTCAGCTGGCCTACCATCCTTTAGGTGCCATGATTAACTGGAATAAAAGAAAGCATCCCATAAGTTGCTCTAAGTTATGCTGATGCTGGAGCAGCTGTGGTGGAGAGGCAGGGGCTGTAATTGGCTTCAAAATGCTCGATGCCCTGAACAGAACTGACTACAGGAGAGAAATCGAGCCCTGTATATGTAAAACAGTGTATATGTTGCTCAAATCTCCTGGAAGGGATGCTGCTGATTCCCATGCCCCAGACCAGTCAGCAAAATGGTTTCATTGGTTTAAATCCCAGCTGAGGATCTCAAAGTCTCAGTGGGGAAAGGAGCTGACTCAAGTGAGGCTCAGAAGCTTAAAAAGGAGCTGGCCATGCTAATGAGAGAGAAAGATGGGCATTGTTGACCAGAAATCAGAACAGAGATCTTTGAAGACATGAGCCACTTCACTGTTATTGTCTGTTGTTGTTGCTTTGATATTGTTTGTGTATAGTTTACAGCCTGTTGAACTGAATGAAGGGGATGTGGCCAGAGTTGTTTCTGGCTGTATAATCTGTTTGTACAAGGACCTTCTAAATAAATTGGAAACCCCAAAGACTGATTGTTTTGGTTTGGTTTGTTATTTTTAGTTGCCTGGATTATTCTTTCTAGTTGCTTAGACCCTGGCCCTGCCATAACACACAACAAAGATAGTGCCACACTGGAAAATGCGGACTTTGTTTCTGACTTACACAAGCATTGCACTAACATCTTGTTTAATGTCTTCTACACAGTATTAACATGAAAATGCAGTGTCCTGGATCCAGCTGCTATAGATAGATGCATCTCTATTTTAATCAAGGAAGCCATGACAATTGAATCCGCTGAGGTTTCTTTTATACCCTTCAGTACTTTTTTCTATAACTGATCATATTTATGGTTAGCTGATGCTCAGATCTTAGTCACGACTACTTGACTTAGTAATTTGTTTTTAATCAAATTGGACCTGCTTCTGTAGCAATGAGCATGTTTCACTGTGAAAGGTAAGTTGTGTAGCTAAGCAGTAAGAACCAGATGTAGTTGATTAAGAGACTGAGGAAGGGAGCAGGAGTCAAACATACAATGTGTGATTAATAAGCAGTGCTGCTTTCATCTTATCTATAAACATTCCTGTGGAGATGGATAACTGTTAAACACATTCTGATGAGCTACATCAGCTGAGCTCAGAAAAGATTTGCAACAAATTTGATTGTCCACATACATCTCCTACTGATCTTAGCATGTTTACAGAAAAAGATTGCTACCTCAAGGTTAAATATTTTATGAGTAAGAATGATTAAGATCTGATTTTTCAGCCTGGAAAAGTGCTGAACACTCGGCCTGACAGAGTTATAAAGTAGATGTCTCAGAATCCCAGACCACAAAAATGTTTGCCTGAGCTGCCAAGTTGCCCCTTTGATTTGGGTATTTATAGAGCATTTGAGTGTAATAGTCAAAATATTTATAGTTTTACCACTGAATAATTTGATAAGTAATAAAACAAAAGTGATTAACAATGGAGGCACAATTCGTGTGTGTGTGTGTGTGTGTTTGCAATGGAAGTTTCCAGGTATCCATTACCAGAATGAGTTTGTTCTCGTCACAACTAGAACACTGTAGAGGCTAGAGATTTTGAGCTAGTCCAAAGGTGGTTTTAGTGGGGCATGATGATTGTACACAGTGCTTTATGTTCAGATATATTATGAAGGTACTTTTTATGCAGCACATGAGCCAGGGCCATTGTGTTTTTAGCCAGTCTCTTGCTCCTGTTTGGCTTTCTTTAACCAAGACATTTACTTCTCTCCAACCTGTCCCCTGACAGAATGGTTATAAATATTCCACATGAAAGTGCCACTGGAATGAGACACATCTGAAATATTGGCCCCCTCAAGAGAATGTCCAAATTCCTTCCTTGCCTCCACTTCCTGACTGGAAGGGAGGATTCTCAGATGATCAGTTCTAAAGCAGGGAAGTTACAGTACAAGTTATAATGGGATACTACCACAACAGAAATTTCCTTCTGTGTTGACCTCCTCCATTAGGCCAAGTTGGGAGACCAGGCTCCCACAGCAGCTGGGAGAGCAGAGTTGGAACTAGGCATCTAAAATTGTTGTGAGGGTTACAGTCCAATGAATAGAGAAGATGGAAGAGCTGGAGTAGGGAAAAACCTTTCAAACCCTGTGAAGAAACCACTAGCAGAAGGGGGTGGGGAGAGGGTTGTTTAAATGAAGAATTCTTCAGTACATCACAGAATCTTTATTTGACAGTCACTATAAACCAGAACATGATGAACAGAGTGTTCATTGGTTGCTCCCTGCATTCATTAAACTGTGTATAGTTTATACACTATTGCTCACCCTATGCATTCAAAAAATCCAGAGTCAGGCCACACAAACACACACAAATCAGAAGTTTGGCTTAAAATCGCAGTTAAAAAAAATAAATAAATGCAGTATTCTTTTTAATCTGTCTTCTTGTTTCTGAATTTTTATGGCTTTTAGGGTCTTGTTTTCAAGCTCTTCTCCACATTCTGAGGGTAAGAATTTATTTTTAAATGGAAGCAGAGAGTATCATATATTCATCTAACTCCAGGAGACAGGACTTCGAGAAAAACATCAGCTAAGGCAAAATCATGAGATCTGGCAGCACTGTTTATATTTCTGAATAAATAGACTGTTTGCACAAACTATATGAAGAACTAAACTTGAAATGGGGAACTTGGCCCTTATTGGAGTGAAAATTGACTACAGCCAGGTAAATTATTGCATCAACGACATATTGAATGTATACAGCTGTTTTTCCTATTCAGGAATTAGCCACAAAAAGACTTCATCTTTTAAAAAAATGTTTGTAATTCAAGATGATTCAACAGTAGTTTTATGAACATATCTCAGCCCTTGGATTGTTAGGAACTATTTGCTGAGATTAAGAAAGGAGGAACCTAGGATTACAGTAATTTGGTCATAAAATTAATCAGCCTGTCCTGAAGGTTTCATTAAATTAATTCCCTTCCCACTTTCTCCCATTTCTTTTAGCTTGCTGATTAACTAGAATCCTGGTCCCACTGAAATCATTGGCATAATTCCCATTGACTTTAAAAGGGCCAGGATTTCACCCATTATTTTTATTACAGAAAACCAGAATTAATTAGATTTATTCACAGTCAAAACTATGGGCCTGATCCAATGCCCATTGAATTTTTTTTGTTTTCTCAGGGAATTTTGGATTGGACCATGCATGTATTATTGACTAAGAGGAATAGCAGCTATTAGTTAGCAGCTGATTAAAGAATACTTACACGAAAGACAATCTGAATGGATTTACAGCAAGTGACACACAAAATCCCATTCAGAAAAGCAAACAAACTTCAACCATTTGAGGTTTAATACTTTTCAAGAACTACTTAATCATACATTTAACTTAACATCATTCTCCATATTCTCCATTAAGCTTCAAATATATAAATAACACATGCATGAAACCTCATTTTAGTAGGTTAAGACACTTTATGCGTTCTTTATTTCTCTAATATTTCCTTGTTTGCACACTACTGCTTTATACTTTTTATTTAAGTTGTCCTACGTCTTAAAAAAATAAATGTTTTTTTTTGCTATACCCTTCTTTCCTGGAATATATCTTTATATCCAGAATGGCTACTCTTTCTATTAATTCAGCTGCATCTGCTTTCAGTACTGCTCACTAAATTGTTCTAGGAATTTTCAGCAATGTGGGATTACTCAGTTGGAGGCATAATAAGATTGTAACTTTCTCAGAAATAAAACTGTCCGGAAGTTCAGTATAATTGTTTAATAAACATTCCAGAGGATTTTGCATTAGGACTATCTAACTTTTACTGAATAATGTCGATTGAATAGTCTTCATAGAAACCATCCAAATACAATTAGGAATATTAAAAGGGAAACAGTAACTTCGGACATAAGTAAATGATCATAACTTCTGGCAGAAGACATAAATAAAATGAGAGATTTTTCTCTTGCTTTGATCAAGGGACTATTTATTGTAGTTTACTCATACTAATTATATTGCAAGGATTGCTGTGGCATCCAGATGATGTTATATTCACACACTGCCTGTGTATGAGAATGCAGATGAATATAACAAATTACTGCCACTAGCCAGGCACCACACAGGATTTCAGAAAGTATAATGAAGAACACGCATTAATGATAAGCTTACAATCACTACCCTGCTTATCTGTCACCTCAAAAGTGAGATGGGAGAACATGAAAGGTAAAATAGAATTTAATGGGCTAAAGTATTCAAAGCTTTTTTAGAACTGTAAGGGTTGGGGAAGAAATTTAAAACTGAGAAAGGGTCATATGTATATCAGAAAGGCATGGATGACAGTTACCATGTGCCAAAGACAGGAAAATGCCCTAAGGTTTCTAATACATTTCTTTGCAAAGTATCCCCTCAAGAGTCAGAGGCTTGGAGTTCAATGGCGATGAAGCTATCCGGTGTGGCAGATCCACACAGAAGGGACCAGTTTGATGCACAGAGCAGAACCCATCCTGCTATTGATTCCAACCCATTGCAGGTGCTTCATGGAGGGCATATAAAGAGAGTTAATGACCCTTCAAGCACCACTGACTCCTTCTGAGGTCTCTGCAGGGAAATCTGCGGGGTCAGCAAGTGATGATCACAGAGGACAATTAGTTCACAGTCCTTCCCTATGTGCCCCACTCCTAGATTCACTGGGGTGTCCACGGGAAGGGATGCAGATGAAGCAGGGAAAGATCCATGTGAGGAAGAAAGCATCTGATGATCAGGCCCCAGTGTAAAGTACAAAAAGGAGATGTACACTAACTATACGCCAATGTATTTATCGCTGCCGGGTCTAAATCATGAATGGACTAATATGCAAATAATCTCTCAGGAAGGACTATTGGGATATATAGTGTGCATACTAGTACTGGAAAGGAATGGTTGATTATGAAACATTACCTAAGTGTTTGTGGTTTTGAGTTCCAGGATTTCAGAAAAAGAACCACTCCAATCAATCAGTAATTCTAATGCCTGCTTTGGGAGAGGTTTGGCTATAGAAACTCTATTTACTTTTGACTTCTATTGACTGTAATATACCCAGAGTTCAAAACCTTTATTAAGGTAACAATAAAAGTAAGCCTTGTTGGATTGTGTGAGTTATTCTTTCATGATATTAAATTATTCTTAAGGTACTCAAGTCATATATTATTTTGCATTGCTATTAGCTCTAATACCTTAATAAATATGTGTAATGCTGTTGACAGAAACATAACTTCGAATTAACTCACTTTTGTGAATTTAAAAACATAAACCTAGACTACAATAATGTATCAGAGGGGTAGCCGTGTTAGTCTGGATCTGTAAAAGCAGCAGAGAATCCTGTGGCACCTTATAGATAATGTAGTTTTCCAAATGATATTCTATGAGAAAAAAATGAACAACTATCATTTACCTACTCAAATAAATGGACTCACTACTTCAGCCAATGTAAATTATGTTACTACCTTGCCTCTAGTGGAGCATGATATACACCAACTGAGCATCTGGCCCAGTGTGGCTGCATCTTTATGTTAAGATTTAAATAAATGCACAAAGTGTGTTTGAATGTCCATGCCACTGCAAATTTAAATCAATACACATTGGAATGGAAACATTCATAACTTTGTTATTTTTAAGCCTAGTGTCTTCAGATGTATGAAGGGCACTTGTTCCTAGGAAGGACTAAGTCTTTGGTATTATGTATGCTTAAAATCACACTCATACTATTGCATTAATGTAGAATTACAATTAGTTTACCAAAAAGAGAGTGGTGCTTCACCGCACGTTTGATTTGTATCTCTAATGTGAGATTTAAATAAACACACTGAGTGCATTTGTCTGAATATTTTCATATGTACATGGGATCACATGTACAAATAATCACTTTGTGTTTATTTTAATAAGTAATCACTGAAATAAACACAGCTGCATTTGCAATATGTGATTTTCAAACACATATTGCTTTGTTATTTTTAAGCCAGATGATTTCCAATATATTAAAGGCACTTGTCCACATTGAGAACTAACTTAAATCCATAGTAAGTTTGAATTAAGTAAAACTTCTGTTATGAAAGAAAAAAAATCATGCTAAACAATCCATTTTTTCATGTTCAGATAAATAGTCTGGTCATTTTTTATTTATTTCAGTCCAAAGATCAGAGTTTCAAATTTCAGAACCAAAATTTCTGTAATAAAATCATCTTTAGACTAAGAACAAATCTGGTACATTTGACACCAAAAGTATTTTGCCCCCCAAAATTGCCATGGAGAAGACAACAAGAAGCCTTTATTTACTCTCTTCTATGTAATACAGGAAGAGAACTCTCAATGAACTGAAAACACAACAAATTTTAAGTGGATAAAAGGATACTGTTTTACATAATACACAAAAATAATGGGTCAAAAATTCTGCTGCAGAATGTTATTGATCAAGTGCATTGGGTTCAGATCATGATAACTTTACTCACACTGAAGAATACCTTACACCATAAGTCACCCCACTGAAGTCAATGTTCATGGGTAAAAGTACTACTCAAAGCAAGTAAAGTTATTGTAATATGACCCTTTGTGCTTTTTATTTAATCATTAGACTTTAATGTCTTAACATCACCTCTAGTAATGCTAGCCAGGATAAAGTTATAAGGGAAAATCAATACTCTTGTTTCAGGATATGAGCAGATCCCCAGCTCGGTTCACCCTATGGTATAATAATTGGACAATTTATCGGTTTGGGTACGTTGAGTTTCATTTCCTTTCAAAGCATCTGGCATGACCAAGGACAGGCCACTGAACTAGATGGAGTATTGGTCTGTACCGGTTTGATGATTTGATGTGTAAGTCTCTAAGGAATTTGGACATCTTTGGTAGGTGCCCAGTTATTCAGGCTTCATATTGGAGAGGGGAAATACACCAGAAAGCCTCTTTGCTTTTGGGCTAATTCCTAGAAAACCGGGAGACTATTTGCCATTTCTAAAGTATGATTAACTGCAGTTATTACAAGCAGCATATGAAACACTAAAAGGGCCAGTTTCAATGACCTTTATTAGAATATTGCATCTCTTATTTATTTATCATTAAAGTGTAATAAAATCAATGAGCAGCATAATTGAGAATCATGTCAGACGTGATGGAATGGTCCCATAAGGGAGCCATTTATTAAAAGAAGAAATCAGAACAACATGTTCACATTTATCCTGCTATTAGTGAATTTATGGTTTAAAGAAATTTCCAGTTTAATTTTAACCTTTACAAATTCTGCTAGAGGGCCAATTATATCTTTCTTCATCTAACGTTCCAAACCACTTAATTATATAAACACAGCTCATCTCTGATTATACAGTTGGCTGCAAGTCTGACCCATCACTAGTATATGATGAAGTGGGAGGCATTAAGTGTAGATGAGGCAACATGCCTAACATCTCACCCTGAATAAATAAGAACAGTTGTTTTATTTCACACAGTATTTATCCACTACAACAAAGAACCTATTCTCTTTGGCAAAGATACTCAAAATATATGGCAAGAATAGTTTTTTGAAAGTGACTGATTCTGGAACGAATTCCACATAAATGAATATTGAATACCTTAGGGCCTGATCCTGCAAATGCTTGCTACTGAATATAGTGCTTACTACCAGGTTAGTCCAAATGAAATTGCCTCTTTGCTTCATTATGTGAGGCCTGTGAAGTATGCAGTCCCAAGCTGCATATGTTGTTTCGGCTACCATACAGCATTATTAACTTATATCTAAACTTCCAATGAATCAGGGAGAATTTTAACATAGTTTGGACGACCATATGTAACTTTTGATTGAAGTAGTTTATGTTGTACTTGCTAACATAGCACCACTAGTTTTTGCTGCTGTTGTTTTTTATTCTGTTCAGGTTCTTATGCCATGCTGATCACTGTGGAATCTAAGTGCTTTGTTGACATCCAGAGGGAGGACTGCAAACACTTTCAGAGGCTACATTTACACTATGAGCTAGGGGTTTGAGTCCACTGCTCACGTACATACACTTATGCTAGCTGCCATTGAGCCAGCATGAGTATACATAGCAGCGTAGACACGGTGGTAATTTTCAAAGCAAAAGTAATGTCAGTTCACACCATTGACCACAGTACATGAACAAATTCAGTTCACTAATGCCACTGGGTTGCCAGAGATGGAGTTCTTATCCTTATTATGGAGCCAAGCAGGACTTGCATTGGTGTGTGACATCTCCACTGGTCCACAATGACTTGAAAAGCGTCAAAACTTTTTGGGGCTGTGTCCCCTGTCAATCCAAATGTATCAGGCAGGACAGATGGGCTGGCATAGCAGGGGAATTTATCTTTGCAAAGCATAGTGTTATTTTTCCTTCACATCGGAAATGGGGGAACAGAGTGTGATTCGGAGTCCTAATGTGATTCATAGTCTGCTCCTGGAGCAATATACCATGTTTCTGCTTCCCTGTGGCAAAGCCCTAAACAACCTGGGAAATACCAGAGGAGCTAAAGCATTTGTAGGCAACTGAGGTCTTCTCTGCTCAACAAGTGTGGGTTGGTTGGCAGGCTCCAGAACCTAATGCCCAGAAAAAAAGTTTCTATTTAGATGCATGAGAGAAAGAGGCCTTTAATAAAGACCCTTGCCCTTCGATCATGCTCACCAGGTTAATCTTATGGTGAGCAAGTATCTTTTTCATGCAAAACTTGCTTGAATTTCACCTAGCATTCTTGTCTGGTAGCACTTAATATGGCAATGGGTAGAGGCTGCATAGACTGTAAGATTCTTGCCTCCATTCAACCCCTGGAGGTAGAGAGGTCATTTGCTGACTACTTCAGATTATCAGCAATAAACATTCAGGCAAAGGATTATTTATTCTCACATGCAGTATTTATGTGCACAAATAATTCCATTAATTTACACATAACACACCTCAATTATAGTTTCTTAAAATCGGTGGACAGTAATTTTTGTTGGTGTCCTGTAAAGCCTGCACATATTAATGGTTCTCAACTTTTAATACAACAATTTGAAGCACAAATAGTTTAATGACGAACGTCCTAGATACATGTAATATTTACTTCAGCTCTACAAGAAATATTTGAAAATGGTATCAAATTCAATGCACTTTTGCTGGAATCACTTTATAAATTTAAGGCACAAATAAACTAAACACTTTCAGAAATAACTATGGCAGTAAATTAGTAATTTCAGCTTTCAATAGAAGATAAAAAAGTTAAATACTAGCGGACATCACAGTACTTTTTTTTCTCATTCTCAAAAATTCTATATCCTTATATTAGCCTCTAAGTGCCAGACCTGGCTTCATTTACTTTTAATGAAAACTGTATGTGTAACTCTTTGCACAGTGCTAAAACACACTCTACCATAGAAACAAGGTTTTTTTAATACCCTTGTGGAGTCAATTTCCTAAGTCTGTGACAACTGATGAGTTAAGAGAATTTCATTGTAATTATACAACCAAATATAATTTTATAACTGTTAGAATGAGAAACATGAATATAAATCTCAAAGTGCTGAAATCAATATTGTGAATTCAGCTTATTCTACCTGCTGGAGTTGTTTGGTCAGACTTGCAGAAAAGAGGTGAAAATCTGTGCATAAAATAAAGAAGTGCACACTTGCATCAATGGGTACAGGCTGATGGATTGAAAAATCCCTATACAATCAGGAGGTATTGACCCGAAGTTTGCTGAGCCAAACAAACAGAATATCAAGCACTCAATTATTGTAGGGAAAAGGCTACAGAATTTATTATGCATGAAACCAGTAGGATTCCATAGAACTGGTAGAGTTTAATAGAAAATGACAACCCTTCATAGGTTTAAAAAGCTCTCTTCTCAATTAAATTTCTATATGATGGTTCAAAAAGGCATAGCAAGTTGTATTATGCTGAAAGGGGCTAATGGCCCTGTGTCTGGGATCTGTGGGCTCTCCATTAAGCTTGTGAGAGAGTGGAGGTGTTCATGTATGCCCAACTCTCAGTACAGACTTCCTTTTAACAAGAAGAAATCTGGTTTGGCAGTTTTCATTCTTTCCTGCCTTTTAGTAAATACATGTCAGACAGGTCTATGAATTCACAGAAGTTCTGCAAACTCAGAATATAATTGGAGAGGCACATAAACCTCTTATGTACCTCAGGACTGTACCAGGGGAATCCTGTGAGCAGTGGCTGATGTTCAGGGGAAGGAAGGAGAGGTCACCTCCTCCTCGCCCTAGCTTAGGAGAACAGCACTCTGTCCACGACTTCCCCTTTCCCTTGACTGTTGGGGATGAGAGCTTCCCCTCCTATTTCAACCCACTTTAACAATTGGTCCAAGAACCTCAAAATTTTGCCTGGAACTCAAGTTATTCTGTGGAATTCACCTTGTATCACCTGCGATCCCATGCTAGAGAGATGGAGCTTTTAGGCTCCAATACCATATCTGGTCTCTCACTGCTAATGGTCTTTTCCTCTCCTCATTGATATTGATGTGTGATTCCTGTTACTATTGTGAGCATCAATACAGAGATTCACAAAGATATAGATTTCTCTCTCTCTCTCTCTCTCTCACACACACACACTTGTGGCATGTAACCATTGAAAAACATCTGGTTGTATCAGAAAAAATAAGAAGATTGATTCCAGTCTCATTTACCAGATCTGTGCACAGCAAGAGAACGTGGAAGATAATCATCCCTAAGTAAACTTGAATTGAGACATGACTCCATAAAACATCGATAAATTCTAATTAAATGTACAGCAGATTGGCTTTTAAAATAGCAATCAGACCATTTCTCACCAGAAGAAATAAGGAGTTTTGTTAGGTAACAGCTGTATAAATCTCCTTGAGATCTATGATAGTCACTGGCTACGCTTTGCTGCAGTAAGAGGAGGCTGTGGGCATTCAGCTATGAGCTCTTTAGTGAAATCTACTCCAAATATCATTCTAAATGTGAGCATCTTCCCATTGAACAAAGAAATAGGCTCATAGCTTTGCAGTCACCAACCATCTTCCTACTTTTCCTAGGTAAGCGGGGTGGCAAGACATCAAAATTCACTCAAGCAATGATTTAGATGCTAAATGTTTGGTTTTTTGAATCTTCACAGCACTTCTAACTATTTCTCAGCGATAATGAGGATGCCTTTATTATTTGTATTCCAGTAATTTCAGGGTCCCATTGTGCAACACAGTTTACACATATAGAATAAAAGAGTCCCTGTGACATTATTAATGCGACAACAACTTGACAGAGCAAAAAGTTAAAGATGATAAAAGTCATTGATATTTCAATTCAACCCTTCACTTGGATCTTGTCTAAACATCTAGCTTTTATAACTTTCCTGGACCCTTTTCCTACAGTCTGTTTTAATTTTACTATACACCAAAACTAGATAGTGTGTAATAATAAAACTATTTTATACTGCCAAGTAAAACCTCATCCAGATGATCCATTTTGTAATATCTCAGAACCATTTACAATGTAATCGGAAATACATAAAACACTGTATCAAGATAATAGGACTGTTACATAAAAAGAAAACATTCAAAGCCCTTGGAGCTCACTGTTACACTTCGGAATCAGAGATGGCCTGAGTAGCAAAGTTCAGAATCACATCCAGTTATTCCTACAGTTCTCAGTATTTGAATGCAGGACTGTGGCTCTGCCTCATTTCTATAACAATAGCCATGTCGCGCTGAGCTACTTTATGAGTAACAGCTGCTAGTTTTGATTTCATTGAATCTGTGAATGCAGTACATAAATGCAAATGTCATGGTCATCAGCTAAACCACACACATTCAACATCAGGGCTAGGAATTAGGACCAAAATTCTCATGGCTACAGCCATGTCAGCTAAAGAAGAATCTCCATTTCTAGTGCTCACTAGTATTGGGTTTAAAACCATTTGTGTCTTCTTTATTGGCTAAAGAATAATAATAATAATTAAAAAAACAGAGAGAGAGAGAATGTGATCATGAATCCTAATGAAAGCAGTATTTTGCATACTCACTAATACTTATGCATACTGCCCATTAGGTGGCAGTAACATGCACTCCCATTACTTAGAACTTCAAAGTGTGCTAAGCCCTTCACTGCTGATACATGATATCTCTTGAAGGAGCATTGTCTCAAGCCTTTCTGTCCTCTCTAAGATAGCCCAGACAAGCTGCATATTAGTTTTTCTTCTGTTTTTGTATACCACATATTGTTGATGGCCCTAAGCAGCAAAGTGGCTCAGAAAAGGCCCATAATCTGGAAAAGGAAACCATGTCTCATTCATCATGATCCCTCTTGCTTCTAGATTCAGTGGAAGACCCTGAGTATGAGATCTACAGGGTTCTGAGAGACTAGAGGTGGTATTCCAGGAACAGGAAGTAGCTGCTGGACACAGCATGCTCCACTCTACAGGGAATGTTTTTTTCCAGCAAAAATCTACATTGATGTCACTGCTGATGGAACTAGCATTAACTTGCTTCTATGCCTGCAGCACCTCTTGGAGGAGAACATGGTGTGCGGGTACCAGAGCCAAGGGAGCCATACTGTTAGAAGAGAGAATTGGAGAGCATGGCCCTAAATGGAGATAGGCCAGGGACATATGGTTCTGTGGTTCCCTTTCTGTGCTGGCTCAAAGTCCTTTGCGTTAAGGGGAAGATGCGATTTCAGTTCTGTGTGTTCTAAATTTGGGGATCCTGCTTACATTAGTTATGGATGTATCTGTGGAAAGAAAGCAAGTGGCCCCTGTATCAGAGCAAGACATGAAAGATAATCACGGGGTGAAATCTTAGCCCTGTGGAAGTCACTGGAAGTTTTGCCACTGACTTCAGTAAGGTCAGGACTTCTTTCTTCATGCTTTATGCTATTTGCATTTTAGTTTTCTGTTCTAAACCTGGCCCAAATAATTTCTCAAAGCTTTGTGTCATTGTTTTAATGTACAGTGAGCACTCTGCAATTCCAAACTTCCTCATTACAGTATAATGTATTTGGTAATGAGTTTTGTCATCCTACTGTAAATCAATTACCATGTTATCCAGGATTATTGTCTTCTAAAGTGGATGTTGTTAACATAAGTGCAAATGTATGCAGAGGGATTTTTAACCATTATTACATTTGGAATAAACCACGGGCTTCTAAACATGAAAAGGAAGCTAGACAGTAAGTGCTTCTGTTCCAGCTGAAGTAAGTTATCATCCTTCCATGAATTCCCAGCTGTGAAGAAGGAGGAAAGGCAAATTTCTGCATGCAGTGCAAAATGGTTCATGACTTTCACCATCATGAAGATGAAGGTGGCAGGAATGTTTATTTTGTTACCCTGATCCAAATCTGCAGCAAATGATGCTACCAAGCAGAATTCTTTAATTTATTCACAGACTGGTGGGTCCACCATTCAGGGAGTTTCTTTAACAGGGAAGACTATAGAGATCATTATATAGAGATCAGCCTGAGCTGCAAAGTTTCAGACTGTATCTGAATGTCTCCAAAGTTCACTGGTGTTTGGATCCTGGGTCGTGGTTAAGGCCAGTCTCTAGAGACACTCAGCAGCTCTCTTGGCAACCCTTTAACCCAGCTGGAGGCAGCAATTACCCTGCTTTTTTTTCTCTCAGCCAAAACAGGGTCTCTCCAACAGCAGCCACCACATCTACAGAGCAGCAAGGCAAGAATTTTTTTTCTTTCTAACCATTATGCTGATAACATACTGTTAGCTGAAGAAGCAACTCAGCAAGAAGAAAACATAAGGTCAGCCAATCAGATCTCCATTTCTAGGGAAGACTTTATTGCATGGCCACAGAGAGACAGATAACAAACCTCAAAAAAAATGTTCCCAAACTTGAAGCTCTTTATCTAGGCCTGCAGCCCTGGGATCAGAGGACAGGGCATTTCTCGCTTTCTGTTCTGTTGCTGTTATGAGCACTTGTGTGAGCCTATATGACCGGGGACAGAGCAGGGCCTCTGCACCATGTCACACATACATATTTGAGGAACTGCTCAGCCAGCATTTGTGAAAGCAGAAATTCAAGAGCTGTAGAAGGAAAAGGCCTCATAGATGCTGTCCAAATTCCCTCCAGATTTCAATTGTCCCTCCTTGGGAGAGGACAGTGAGAAGAATCCAGCCACACTTCCCCTAGCCCTTATAAGATTCCTGAATTTAAAAAAAGGCAGATGCATGGAATACAATTTTGAACAGCAGCAGTCCCAATTGGCCCTCATAAGGGAGAACAAGAGAGACAGAGGAACTCAAGAAGATCTTGGCCCATACAAGTTAGCAGCTTACCAAAGTAAATACAATTAATTCATAATCATAGTGATATTTTTGCGAGACAGTAATGCATTGTTGGGGATCAGGATTTCTGGGTTCTATTCCTGGCTGTGGGAGGGGAGTCTAGTTTGGTGGTTAGAGCTGTGATTACACATGAACTAACCAAGCACACAGATTTGGCACATTCCGTGTGAATGGCAATATGACTGAATGGAAGAGACTTGATTTTGTTATATTAGACAGTTCAACTTCTATTTCAAGCCTTGCCAGAAATGATTTTGTGCAATAGCTCTGTCACTGTATTTGTAAAATGGAGTGTGGAAGCTCATACTGATACCTGGCCACCTCCTAAATTGGGGGCATTGGCCTTGCAATAATAAGAAGGGCTATGGAGTGCATGGAAGTATAAGCAGCAGTTTGAAGAATAGGTGAGATTTGAACTCTTGGCTCCTAGCCCTGTCACTGAGCACTTTTCTCATGCCTAAAAGTTAGCTCGATGAAGAGTCTGGCTCTGTTTGTCTTGTGGAATATCCCACAAATTCTAGTACACTTGAGAGCTCTGATTTCCTTTTTCAAAATATAGGGCAAAAGCTGACTTTCTAATGATAGCCACTGAGTGGAGTGACACACTCAATCACACAATATGAGTAACATGCTACATAAGTGGTGATAGAAGACTAGATATTTGTTACTTAGCCATATATTGTTTTGGCATGGTTTGTAAATATTCTCAGCTATGAATTTAATGTCTCAGTACTTTATTTTTTGGTTCAGATATGAAACTAGCCCCTTTAAATATTATTTCCCATCTTAATAACACGTAAGAAGCTTCTGACAAATCATTAGTGCAGTTAAAAAATGAAGCCACCAGAGGCAAATGTGAAGTATGGCTAAATTCTAGACAACATTTGATTTATGCTTTAAACAAAGCCAGAGACTTAGCTCACAACATACTGTAGATCAGCAGAACCAGCACAAAGAAGAATTTTCAAATCCTTTACTGCAAAGACTCTTGCTAATCTCTGTCTTTTAAGACACGGTTTGGAGAGCAAGAGTAGTAAAAAGGATTTTTAAAATAAACTGTCTCTGAAATGTCAATAAGTTTGGCATTTCATGTTATTTCCCTTTTATTTAAAGTCTGTTGAATTCCTGCATATGTTGTACAGCTTTTACCAGGAAAGAAGTAAGATGAATGTTAGAAAATACATGTACAGTATATAACTGGCTCCAGTGGAGTTGGCAATTTGGGAATATACTAAAGGGAATAATCCTGCATTGGCAGGGGATGAACTAGTGACCTAATCGGTCTAGTCCATGTCTAATTTCTAGGATACTATGAATAGTTGCTTTTTAATACATCAAGAAAAGGAATACTTAAAAAGCTTGATTTAAGAAAGTACTGTTAATTGAAAAAGAATTCAAAAAAATTAGTTTTATATAAAATGTGACCAGAGAATGACACAAATTTTACCTTCTCTTGCTTGGACACCTTAGTTAATTTTAAATAATTACATAGTTATTTTAAGAAAAATAGGGAAAAGAAAATAAGTCTTAAATATTATATTATAAATTATAACTTTCTAATGATTCTAGAACTGTACAGAAAATCATCCATATGTAAAATTCAAAGGAGAGGTCATTGTTTCTAACAGAAACAAGTTATTTCTATTTTTAAAATATTATCACAGAAGACCAAAATTACTGCTGAAGACTTGCCTACCACACTACATCAATATACCCAAACTGGGATCAAATAAGCTATGCAAACTGGTACCTTCAAATTTGTTTAAAATTGCATTTGTTCCCACCAAGTCAGTAAACACATCAAGATCCTGCTGTAACTAAGGGACATTAAATCTGTTCATGAAAATAACTTAAAGAAGATAAATTTGTGCAGTTTTTCCAACCTAAATAAATAACCCAATATTTTCATTCCAAAAAACAAATATGATCACAAATGAACAGAACTGAACATTGTAGGAATTTAAATCCATATTTTGCCATCAGCTTAGAAATCATACTTTGGTTTGGAACATTTTTTTTGATCTACTGTCCTTAGTCGGTTAAAACATCAAAGACTGGATTTTGTGACAAAGTTCCTCCTCTACGTTGGTGGGTCCTGCGCTTATTGGCAGATTTGCCCACCTCAGTGATCTTCCCCACAGTCTGGATCAACTCCTCCTGTGTCTGATCAGGAGTTGGGAGGTTTGGGGGGAACCCGGGCCCACCCTCTACTCCGGGTTCCAGCCCAGGGCCCTGTGGATTGCAGCTGTCTATAGTGCCTCTTGTAACAGCTGCATGACAGTTACAACTCCCTGGGCTACTTCCCCATGGCCTCCTCCAAGCACCTTCTTTATCCTCACCACAGGACCTTCCTCCTGGTGTCTCATAACACTTGTACTCCCTAGTCCTCCAGCAGCACAGCACAGCCTCTTGCTCCCAGCTCCTCACACGCACTTCCTCTCCTCTAGCTCCTCTTCTCCCTGACTGGAGTGAGCTCCTTTTTAAACCCAGGTGCCCTGATTAGCCTGCCTTGATTGGCTGCAGGTGTTCTAATCAGCCTGTCTGCCTTAATTGGTTCTAGCAGGTTCCTGATTACTCCAGTGCAGCCCCTGCTCTAGTCACTCAGGGAACAGAAAATTACTCAGCCAGTGACTAGTATATTTGCCCTCTACCAGACTCCTGCACCACACTGGCCTGGGTCTGTCACAATATATATGAAAGAGGAGAAGGGAAATTTTCAGCATTTTCATTTTGTTTACTTTATTTGCTTGGGCATTATGTGTCTAATCCATGTCAGCTTTCTTTTTTTTTATTTCTCTGCATAAAGGATCTAATCCTGGTCCCACTGAAGACAATGGCAAAATCATACCAATCAAAATGGAGCAAATCATTTTTTTTTCTTTACTGGTCATCTTCATTTTTTTACAAGTCAGTTTTATACAACTTTTCTGGCTCTAAATATCCATAGAAAAAGAGTTATTAAAAAAAGACCAAGCAGAACTTCTCTAATTTACATTTACTGGGAAAAGCCCAGTATCTGCTAGTCAGCCTTGATGAGAAGTGGGGAGAGATAGCTTCTTACATGTGTATCAATTGATGGTGTGCGTGTAGGGGGGAGGCAGTTGCATTATTACGTGTGAACAATCCTACCTACTCCAGCTAGTGAACTATTATTTAAAGAGCAAGTAAAGGCAAAGGCCAGCAAAATCATAACTTCAGCCAGTAAAAAAATGTGGAAATGACCACAAGCCATAAATCTTAATCCAGATCCAAACTTCCACAAAGGTCAGGGATGTTTGGATCTGGGGGGAGGATGGAGGTTCTACCATTGCTAAACAAAACAGAGGAATGTCAAGGGCACCGTACCAAAGATCACCACACAAAGGACCCCTCCAGTATGAATCTCCCCTCATCTCTGTAGAAAGGGTACCCTAATACTAGCAAGGCATGGGTCTCCTTGGCCAGCCAGGACCCATGGAAGGAAGGGCATGGAGTACAAGGAATCCAGGGAGGAAGGGAAGGAGATGCACATTGTCCTTTCTCTGGCCCATTAAAATATTAATACTCCAAAGGTTATTAATTTTCTCTTGTACCTGGCTTGGAAACCTGGGAAGCTAGTTAGTGAATCCCTCATAGCATGGTTCCATTGGAGTCACGGAGCCGCAGAGTTTGGGGGAGCCACCATATTTTGGTGTGGCTTCTCTTTGTGTTTTAGGGAGTGGGCATCAGTTACTAATTAAAAAGTCCCCTCCTATGGTAAAACCCATGAGATAATCTGGACTCAGGTCTCGGGCCTGTTTCTGATCTCACTCTCGCCACTATAATTCCAGAGTAACTCCATTAAGTGGAGTTACACAAGGATTTTGTGGATTTAAATGAGAGCAGAAATAGATAGATAGATATGATTCTGCTAGGTGCTGAACATTCTGGTCCTGATCTAGCAAAATACTTAAGCACATGCTTAACTTTAAGCATATGAGTAGTATCGTTGAAATCAATGGGACTATTTACATGTTTAAAGGTGAGCATGGGATTAAGTGATTTGCTGGATCAAGGCCAGAGCATTCAGCACTTTGCAGGATTGAGCCCTGTCTCCTTATCCTATACAATCCCTTAACTTCATACTCGCACCTGATATATTTGATATTCTGTGGCTTTTTCCTCCATTTATCTTCAGTCTGGATATTTTTTCCACAGTTTCACTATTAATTTGGAAAGCTGAAAGTCAAAGTTTAGAGCTTTGCTTTGATGTAAAATGTCATACCATAAACAACAAATGCAAATACTTCTTTGGTGACCACAAATCTGTCTGCTTCTTTTGAATCACAGCTAAAAATAATAAAATGTTGTGTTATTTGCCATAATACATCTTTTCTACCTTACATCCTGGAAATCCACTGAAAACGATCGGTAACTTTCAACATCTGTCATGATTTCAAAATGTGTCAGAACTAGTTTAATCATCATATAACTTAATGCTAAATTACACTTGGGACCAAATTCTACTCTGTTCTACTGAAGCTATGCAAAAGAATGTAGAGTTTTGCCCATGCTGTCTGCTTTTCTAAACAGAAAAATTATGTGAGTCATTATGATAAATCTGGTCATAATAATTCCTCTTAATTCACCTCCTTTACAAGGATATTCCTTTAAATTACTGTTTTTTAATGTTTAATGAATTTGTTCAACTATTTCCTTCCCCATCTTTTTATTGGACCTACTCAGTAGTAGTATGATCTGCACACTAGTACACACTGATGGACACAAGCAGCAGAAGTACTTCTGAGACAATTGTTGAAATCCTGTAGTGATAAAGTAGCTGGGCTAAAGCTGGAAAACTATTGCTGGATAGTGAGATATGCTGTAAAAATATGTTTCCAGATACATATATATATTACACTAACAAGTAAATTGCATTGATTATAGAATACATGACCTTTTTGCAAAAGCACAGGCTTCTACTGCTTAACTTAAAGGAAAGTCTGCATTATCTATCATTAGACTTTATGAAATACTCCACATTCGCAGAAAAGATACTCTAATCAGTACATCTTATCACAAACAAGAAGCAACTTGCTAAAAAAAATGGTTACATCTTTTACATAGACTGCAAAAGGATAATTAGCAGGAAAAAGGATAAACTTTTAAGAGAGGATTTCCAAAAGACCTAAATTCCTAGTTAGGCACCAGAGAAGTGGATAGATTTTCAGAAGAGGACCCCAAGCATGTTTTTGGCAGGTCAACTTAGCAAAATTCAAACTTCAGTTTGCAATTTTGTGATCTCAAGTTCTCACATTCAACAGACGCACTCCAGTCATCTCTGATAATATTGCCTCATGGAGATATCTGGGATGAATAGGTGACAAATAGTCACAAACATTTTTATTATTGTGGCTGGAATTTTCAAGGGAGCCTAAGGAAGTTAGCCAGAGAGATTCAAATGGAGTTGGGCACCCAGGTCCTACAAGTTCCTTTGAAATAGCAGCCTATCTATGCAGATACTCTCACCCATATTCCAAACAGGGGAATCAGCATCAGAGCTATCCACTTTCCAAGACATACAATGTTCTCTACTGAGTCATGCACTTATCAATTGAAGAGATCCAGCATCTATTTTTACTAGAAAATAGTTTCTCTGTACAAAAGAGGCATTGAAAGAGTAGGCTAGATATGACCAGTACAAACAGATTTCAGATGAACTGCCCTTTATCAGTTAACATTTTATGAAAAGGAGCTTCCAACTTTTTTTTTTTTTCCAAATAGTGTTATTCCTGGTGTGGGGTATTTTATAAAGTTCTGTTATCAACATAAGACTACTCTGTGAAACCAAACTGACATCAGTGTCTAGATTTCATATGTAAAAGATTTCACTATGATTCAAAAAATCCACTGAATTTTTTTTTTAAGACATTCAGTAGTCAATGTGTAGGAGGACTTTTGTTTCCTGTGATTCAGGTACTGAATGTGGAGGAAAATAACTATGTGACTATTTCTACTTACAGAATAATCAATAAACTCATTATACATCTCTACTACCCATTAGCAAATACATGGAAATGGGGATTTTCTCCAGAACTGGAAGTAATTTTAAAAGTTTGCCCCCTGTACCAAATAAAGGGTCCAAAGTGCATCAAGCATACATCAGCTCAGCATTTCCCCATAATATGGATTAGGAATTTACTAATTGGAATGAAAACTATCAAAACCTTTTTCCTGGCACAATAATAATCAATTTGACCTGAAAAAAAGAGAGTTTCTAATTCAAAACCACCTCTAATAATGTTAATAGTGTAAAATGTTTCAGGCTGCATCAGAAATACATTTTGCAGCTTGTTGATGGCAGAAAGCCTAAAGCCCATAGAATTTCCCATTGAAGCACAAAACACAGACATTGTCAGCAACTGTCTTTCTAACAGCTTTTCTGGATAATACACAGTTTTTCTTCTGCTTAATTTTTTCCTTGTATTTCTGTATAATTCATATATATCAGATGATCATCTGTCATTAAAGCAAATGTGGAACATGCATTTTCCTCAACATTCCTTTACTCTGCACTAAATGTAAAACAGGCCTGAACTTTTCTTTCCATCCCCTTCCCTTCCAAATAAAAATACTCTCAGGACCACTAGAAATTAATGGCTTCTTTCAGCTATCAAAGCAGTACTGTAAAAATATTGACTGTTCTTTCATAACAAAAATGCATTTTTTAAACAACACTGCACAATATTTGGTAACTTAGCAAAAAGGTGACACGGTGCTGAAAGTTTAATCATGGCATAATTTTAAATCCCCAAATTGGATTACAAAGTTTAGGGCAAAACCATGAGTGGAGTGCTGAACTGTAATCAGCAGATCAGTACGTAATAGATTACTCCCTCCCTCGACATCAATATCTTTGACATAAGATTCCTATGCACTGGACCTTGATCTGTTGTCCATCATACAGCTTTACGCTATCGTCCCTTATTATATTAAATATATTTTCATTACAAAGAGGAGATTCTAGATATGTTGGATTTCTGCATGCTGCCCCCACCTGCAAAGGTGTAAAGTCCCTACAGGGTTTCAAAGGTAAAAGAAGAAATACAGCATAGGTACTTAGGCTCCAAAGTGTTCTGGGAGCTTTTGAAAAATTTATCCTAAGATCTTAGCAGCCATGAGCAGATTGAGCTCCACAAAGACAGAGTTATTGGGTTGTTGCTGATTCTTCAGACCTCACAGAATTGAGGTAAAACTGTTTCCTAAGAATTAGGCAGCAACCTACCTCCAGTGCCAAAAGAGGATGAATTCACAAGGAGGCCTGAGTTCTCATGATTTGTTCAGTGATTTCCATGGGCTGCAGACTTTGAGTAGGCATTGGACAAGCTGGAGGCCTTGGAATGATGTGTACAGGATTCGGGTTTAAGCAGTCTAGTTCAAGCTAGGATATATAGGAGGTTTTGGGTTTGAATTTTGAAAGAAGGCTATGCCAAACTGAGTAGGTGTGTGTGTGCTGTTTTCCCCTGTTCTTGCTGCCAGGACTGTTACATTTAGAAGATATGCTGATTGAATTTAAGGCATGAATTTACTAGCATTTGGCTCAAGAGATCATTGGCCCCCTGCTATTTATAATGTCTCTGATGAAATTAACAATTCATGTTTTAGATTCCTTTATTTAAGACTAATGTTTCCTCTCTCTCTAGTTTCCCCCTTACATTCTGTCCTTGGTTATCTCTCCAGTTATCTCTCCAAATTTGTGTGTTTAAACAAAAATATTTCCCACTATCTCCCAACACGTCATTATCTCTCTTTATGTAGGGATCTCATTGTAACTTCTTAGAGAAAGCACAATTTGTTATCCCGAAAACTACTTTATTATAATGGTGTGAGAACAAGGCAGAAATTGTATTTCATGAAAAAATGTACTGAGAATGAAAAGCTTCTGTTTATGTGCATAATTATGGAATATGTTGCCTTTACTGTATCTCTGAATACCAAATTCTTTACTCACTCTTGTGACTTACTTATCATGCCTCCTAGGGAACATTTGGATTAGGTGTTTCCTCTGTGAATTAAATACCCAACAAAAGAATCTATTCTCCAATCAAGGCACGGGGATTTACAGAGCAAATCCCATTAATGACAATAAGAGTTACATAGTTAGCATCCTTCAACCACATGCAGAATTCCCACTGATGTCAATGGGAGCACTATTCTTGTATGGACTGAGGCCAACCTATGGCCCTTCACTTCTAAAGAAAACAGAGCCCAAAGATTCTATTACAAGAGCAAAGGGAGACTAAAGGCCTAATTCTGCTCCTATTAAAATCAATGGGAGTTTTATGATTGATTTAACAATTTATTTCTCTGACAATTAAGTTACTATAACGGTACAAGAACAAGAGAGAGATTGTATTTAAAGGTAGAAGAAGTGGGGCCTAAGAAGTGAGCCATTGGTGGTGAAGAAACTTAACAAAAAGGTAACTTAGCGTATGTCTACACTGCACACTAAGTCCGGGCTCTCGCTCAGGTTTGAGCCAAAGCCCCCCTTCTATCCACACACAACTCAGCTCGATTCAGGTGGCAAGCACTCAGGACTCAGATTCTGAGTGGCTCAGGACACTGCTAGGGATGGAGTGGTCAAAACCTGACTCCCACTGAGACTTGCTTCCAAGCCCTGTAATGGATACAGGTCAAGCCACAGACACGAGTCAGAAGATCTGCATAGTGCAGTCTGGATATGTTGGCACCTCTGAGACCCCCAGATCCAGCAACTGTAAACCCAGGTTTACAATGCAATGTGGACGCTCAGGCAAAAGCTTGGAAACACCGAGTCCACAAGCCAGGGTCCCACAGACCTGGGCTTAGTGTGCAGTCTAGACATACCCTTAGGTGCTCACCCTAAAATTCTCCAATTGGTGTTTTCATACTAATAATTTTTACTCTTAAATTTTGTAATATATTGTACATGTATAGTAAAATGTAAAAATATTTGTACATTTACTCATTCAAGTATTCTCCCACCTTTGAAAGTTATGGAGTGTCATGAAAGAACTGGAAAATATTTGATGATTAAAATTTTAGTGGCATAAATCTGCATAGTTCAGCTGAAATCAGTGGAGCTATGTTGATCTGCAGTATCTAAGGATCTACCCCTTGAATTACAGCCAGTAGCAGCCTTCTGACTTAACATGTGATTTCATTCTTTTCACTGAGTAGAGGGATAGGCAATGTACAGAGACCTTAGACAAACTTCCATGCTGTGGACAACTTTAATGTTTAATAACATAATAAAATATTTGATTTATTTAAATGCCAAAGCATTTCTTCTGATGAAACTGTTGCCTCAGAATATAAACTTGTTTACTGTGCTGATGACAGAGCCCTTCTTCAGCAAGATGGCTGCTGCCACCACTCAGACTCAACAGTGACAGCCTGGGAAGCTGGGAAGCTTTCAAAAACAGACAGACACTTAATAAGATTCTCGATGACATCATTGCTTTGGGAAAAAGTAAATGGGGCAAAGGAGAAACTAAAGAAAAAACTCACTGTGGAAGTTAAGTATTGGCAACAATAAAAATATTTTCTTAAGAAATAAAAGAATAAATAAATAAATAAAAATAATAAATAATAAAAAGCTAGAACTGAATATATTCAGGCCTGATATTAAAGAAATCTGCTTGCAACCTTATATGCTGGAGGAATTTTATTCTAGAAGAGTTTATGCTCATGAAATGCTGCCAAGATCAACACAATTGCAATTGTGTTGTATCTGCAGTGGCCAGATTGTGACTCCTAACTCTCACATGCATACTGCCACTTGCTTCATTTGGAAAAGAAATCAGACGGATAACTGCTCACCAGTGTGGTTAAGGGACTCACAACCTGGCTCTATGTAAACAGCTGCAAAAAATTACAGCTGTTTGGGGTGAAATATTCTAAAAACCTTTGCGAATAGGGTGGGTAGATAGCAAGGATGAAAAATTGGGACAGGGTTGAAGGGCAATAGATGCCTATATAAGACAAAGCCCCCAGTACTGGGACGTCTGGTCACCCTATTTGCAAATGTTATGCAATTTGCTTTTGCAAGATTTCTGATGCCTCCCTAAGAACTGCTCAGGTCCAAGAATTTATTCAGGTATTACATACAAGCATGGTTCCCAGGGTTACTTTACTACTGCTGCTTCTAGCACTTCAACTGACACTGTCTTTTACTCAGAATAAATTCCAGTCCACAAATACCCGTAAAATAGACCCATATATAATATCACTACTATATGCAGTTACAGATTTGACTATTGTTGCTATAGTGTATGTGTCATAAACAGATAGCTAAGGGTTAATGTTTCTTTACCTGTAAAGGGTTAACAAAGGGAACCAAACACCTGACCAGAGGACCAATCAGGAAACTGGATTTTTCAAAGTCAGGGAGGGAATTTTTGGACTCT
>NC_133770.1:268657435-268657554 GCF_003597395.2 Chelonoidis abingdonii
GTAGGCTAATAATGTCTATCAGGATGTTTAGAACAGTAATTTGGTCTGCCTGGGGCAGGGGACTGGATCTATGATCTCGAAGTCTTCCAGCTACATTATGATATTAGTTGTCCTGTTAG
>NC_133770.1:268660056-268823239 GCF_003597395.2 Chelonoidis abingdonii
CTTAGTACTTAGTAAAGCCGTGCATGTGTGTATTACTCTCGTTCAGTTTAACGAAGTTTTCCTAGAAGTAATACTGCCAGTGTAATCTTTACCACTGTCTGCTGTTTAGGGGGCGTGTCAATAAACAGAGTAGCTACGAGCGTTAATGTTACTTTAACCTGTAAAGGCGACGATTAACAAAGGGAACCAAACACCCCTGACCAGGAGGACCAAATCAGCGAAACTGCGATTTTTTTCCCAAAGTCAGGGAGGGCAAATTTTCTATGACTCGGGTCTTCTTTGTTTGTCTACTCAGCTATGGCATGAAGTCTTCTTTCTATTCGTCTTAGTCTTCTGTTTTCCAACTTGTAAGTACAGGTCGTTGCAAAAAACAATATAGGCTCTTTATGTTGTTTTGGTGTAGATCTATACATACGACGTGCTTGTACTTGCCCTGGCAATCGTTTTCATAATTTGGCCTATTTTTCCAATCAAGGGGACTGCTCTGATATCATTATTTTCTTGATTAAGCAATTCAGCCCTAGTATTTGTCATCTTGATGCAGGCGAGTTTAATATTCTTATCAAGTAAAATATAATAAACAGTGCTGATTCAAAAAAGATATTCCATTTGAAATCATTCCAGCAAGTTACACGCATGTAAAATACACCCAAAACAACATTAAAAGTCTTATATTGTTTTTCAACCGTGTTTACTTTACAAGTTGGCATAACAGAAGCATAAGATGATAGAACGAAACTCTCATAGCTGAGAGACAAACAAAAAGACCCAGAGTCCAAAAATTCCCTCCCTGACTTTGAAAAATCCAGTTTCCTGATTGGTCCTCTGGTCAGGTGTTTGGTTCCCTTTGTTAACCCTTTACAGGTAAAGAAACATTAACCCTTAGCTATCTGTTTATGACAGTATGAAGTTGTTCTCTTGTTACTGTTCAAATACATTAGGTAATTCAAAAATAAAAACTTCTTGACGTCCCCGGAGGGGGCAGGAATCAGTGAGAAATCCCTATGTCCCTCCCCCACTTCCCTGAGGACAGACATTGCTATTGTGGGAGGTACTTGATGTGCTGCTTAAAGGGGGTACTGATCTTGATCACAACTCTGTAACCATGCAGAGATCACTCCAAATCTGGCCCAGAGGGTTTAGCTGACAATGTTCAATAAGGAGAGGAGCTCTATACAGCTATAATGTGTCTTGAAGGCTTTTCAGCATTCTCTCTTCGTTTTTGGATGTCTGTAGCTCATAACAAGTGCCAGATGTGCATCCAGTGCAATCAAAAATTCAAGTGGCTAAATATATCCTGATATCATGGCAATTCGATGGGATAGTCCCATTGTGAAGTTTTCTCTATTGAAATACATGAACAGGCAACATAAACCTTAACAGGAGATCAGAAGAGAGCCTCCAGTGCAGTAAGTAGCATATTTCCCCACACTACTGTCTGTCCTTTCTGAAGTAGTCACATAATTAACCAAAAAAATCCATATGTTTTAGTACAATAAATATACATGTGAGACTTTGATTTTACTTAATTTTTCCACTCGCAAATGTGTGACTTGGTAAGTGGACAGCAGTAGCGTAACACCCACGAGGATTGTTTGTAAAGCAGTATTTCCATTCGAGCCATTCTTCTCTACATTTCTTCTACTGAGCATGGGAGAAAGCACAAAGATGCTTGATTGTAAATGGAATGTGGACGATGGAGGCTGACATCCTGGGCTGAACAGAAGCGGAACTGACCTTTTGATACTAGACGTGAGATGACAGGTGGGATGGGGATAGATTGTGTAGGTCCTTGATGGTGAAGACAAGTAACATGTTTCAGGTGACAGAGATGAGGGAGCCAGAGGAGGGATGCAAAGAGAGAGTTCTCAGGGGTCAAAGCAACAGGCTAGGAAAATGATCTTTACGATACGGATATGGGCAGAGCAAGATTGCATTTCTCAAGGCCAGAGAGAAGGATGTTGCAGTAATCAGAACTCAAAATGATGAGTGCCTGGAAGAGAGCTTTTGCTAGGTGGGGATGGACAGCAAAGACTCTATCTTCAGTATGTGATGAAGAAAGAATCTGCAAGACCTGGACATAGCCTGGACATGAGGACCAAATCGAAGACTCCCATGACTGGAGGAGATGCAAAACTGACATTCTGATTGCCTTCATTAAAGATCTGATGGCACTTTTCACAAGCATATGAATGTGTTAACTCTGCTATCCTAGCTAAATTTCATCTGAGTAATTACATTCTGCTTTCCTAAATCCCTCTACATTTACACATAGATATGCTGTTAGTCATCTCCTGTGTTAACGTGTTGTGTAATGTTATCCTGTGTTGTTAATTGTTGCTGCATGTGTCACCAGAGGTATCTGCATGGATGGAGGGAGAGGGGGAGTAGGGATCCTTGCATATAGTTTATTATAGTTTGTAAAAATTGTGATTTTTTGCGATGAAAAGGCATTATAGAAATGCAAATGTATATCTATACCTAGGGGGGAGGAGCAATATGGTCTAGTGGTCGCAGCACAGATCAGAATCTCCTGATTTCTAAATCAGACTTTGCCACTGTCTCCCTGTGTGGTCTTAAGCTACTCGCTTAGCTTTATTATGCCTCCCTTTCCCATCTGAAACAATGAAGATTAACTGGTTAATGTTTGGATCAGCTGTCTAAAAATGTAAGGCTGAGTGCGAGTGCTAAGTACTATTTGAAAGCTTTTATTAAATGCTGTTATTCAGAACTAGGCATTTCTCTGATGCAGCTAGTGGCAATGAAATGACTACCAAGTTCAGTAAAAGCAGCAAAGAATCCTGTGGCACCTTATAGATTTAACAGATGTTTTGGAGCATGAGCTTTCATGGGTGAATACTCGCTTTGTCAGATGCATGTAGTGACAAAGTGGGTATTGACCCACGAAAGCTCATGCTCCAAAACATCTGTTAGTCTATAAGGTGCCACAGGATTCTTTGCTGCTTATACAGATTCAAACTAACACAGCTACCCCTCTGATACTTGATACCAAGATCAGCAAACTTTTAAAAATTAATTTGTTTCTGAATAAGAACTTGGGGGACCAAAGCTCTCAAAACAAACCAAATCAGTTAAAAAAAAACAACAAAAAAACTTTAAAATGTTTTGATTGGCCCACAGCTGGCCCATGCCAGTTGACTCGTGGGGCTCAGGGTAAGAGGCTGTTTAACTGTGGCATAGACATTCAGGCTTGGGCTGAAACTTGGGCTCTAGGATCTTGCAAGGCAGGAGGGTCCCAAATCTTGGACTACACCCTGAATCCAAACCTCTATACCTCAATTAAACAGCCCCTTAGCCTGAGCCTCATAAGCCCAAGTCAGCTGGCATGGGCCAGCCAGGGGTGGTTAATTGCAATGTAGACATATCCACTGTAGACATACCAAGGGAGATGGGGTCAACAGGCTCAGGTTTGCAGGGCTCATGCTGTAGTGCTAAAAGCCCATTTCTGTCCACAGGCTTCAGCTCAAGCCACAATGTCTACACAGCCCTGTGAGCTTCCATCCATCCAGCTGGGCTCTGAGACTTGTTCTGCACGCTGTATAGGCATAGCCTGAAAGCCCTGCAGACCGGTAACAACTTTTAAGCATTTTTTTTAACCTATGGATATTAACTTTATCTATGTTGTCTGGATCATTTAGTCTGCATAGAAAATATGAATCAGTGATTGACATAATCTCATTTATTTCCAAACTCTAAGGAGCACTCTATTCCCTACTTAGGGCACTCACCTGAGATGTGGGAGACCCACAGATGAATCCTCATTCTGAAGCAAGGACTTACACCTAGCTCTCTTCCTGTCAGGTTAGCACCCTAACCATCAGTGCAGGGTCAGCTCCAGGCACCAGTTAAACATAGAGGCTGCCGCGGAATTGCAGCTGCTGCGGAAACACGCCTGCTGCCCTAAGGGCACACGGACTGGCCCTGCCGCCAGCAGCGGCAATTCGATGCACTGCTTGGGGCAGCAAAAACTGTAGAGCCAGCCCTGTATCAGTGTATAGGGTATTCTGGGGTGAGTGTTTCTCAATCTCTCCTGTTCCACTTTGTATAAAATACTTGAGTCATTTGGCCAGAGAAAGAGTGCAAGAATGACTTGTAGTTAGGGCACACACCTTGTAGAGGAGACACCAAGATTCCTAAGAGGTCTCACATCCTAGGTGAATGGCCTTATCACTGGGCTATTGGGTGTAAGGGTAGTCGCAGCAGCACCATCTCCTCTGGTTTTTATAATGATGCCTAAATTCTCCTGTGACTCTAGCCTGAAAAATCAAAATATTACGTTTTGATAATTGTCAAAACAAAAATTTCCAAAATTTTCAAAAATGTTTTTCTTCTTTTGTTTCAGCTGAAACAAATTGTCAAAACTGACCCAGATTCATTAAATGTTTCAATCAACCCAAATCTGCATTTTTTTGGTGAAAAGAAGTTTTGCCCTAAAACATTCAACATTTGCCAAATCATTCAGACTATTATAGAGTTTTATATAGAATCATAGAATATCAGGTTGGAAGGGACCTCAGGAGGTTATTAGTCCAACCCCTGCGTAAAGCAGGACCAATTCCCAACTAAATCGTCCCAGCCAGAGCTTTGTCAAGCCTGACCTTAAAAACCTCTGAGGAAGGAGATTCCACCACCTCCCTAGGTAACCCATTCCAGTGCTCCATCACCCTCTTAGTGAAATAGTGTTTCCGAATATCCAACCTAGACCTCCCCCACTGCAACTTGAGACCATTGCTTCTTTTTCTGTCGTCTGCCACCACTGAGAACAGCCTAGCTCCATCCTCTTTGGAACCCTCCCTTCAGGTAGTTGAAGGCTGCTATCAAATTCACCCTCATTCTTCTCTTCTACAGACTAAACAATCTCAGTTCCCTCAGCCTCTCCTCATAAGTCATGTGCTCCAGCCCCCTAATCATTTTTGTTGCCCTCTGCTGGACTTTTTCCATTTTTTCCACATCCTTCTTGTAGTGTGGGGCCCAAAACTGGACACAGTACTCTAGATGAGGTCTCACCAATGTCGAATAGAGGAGAATGATCACGTCCCTCGATCTGTCGGCAATTCCCCTACTTATACAGTCCAAAATGCTGTTAGCCTTCTTGGCAACAAGGGCACACTGTCGACTCATATCCAGCTTCTCATCCACTGTAACCCCTAGGTCCTTTTCTGCAGAACTGCTGCCTACCCATTTGGTCCTTAGTCTGTAGCAGTGCATGGGATTCTTCCATCCTAAGTGCAAGACTCTGCACTTGTCCTTGTTGAACCTCATCAGGTTTCTTTTGGCTCAAACCTCTAATTTGTCTAGGTCCCTCTGTATCCTATGCCTACCCTCCAGCATATCTACCACTCCATTCAGTTTAGTGTCATCTGCAAACTTGCTGAGAGTGCTGTCCATACCATCCTCATGATCATTAATGAAGATATTGAAAAAAAATGGCCCCAGGACCAACCCTTGGGGCACTCTGCTTGATACCGGTTGCCAACTAGACATGGAGTCATTGATCACTACCTGCTGAGCCCGATGAGCTAGCCAGCTTTCTATCCATCTTATAGTCCATTCATCCAGCCCATACTTCTTTAACTTGCTGGCAAGAATACTGTGGAAGAACATATCAAGAGCTTTGCCAAAGTCAAGGAATAACACATCCACTGCTTTCCCCTCATCCACAGACCCAGTTATCTCCTCATAGAAGGCAAGTAGGTTAGTCAGGCATGACTTGCCCTTGGTGAATCCATGCTGACTATTCCTGATCACTTTCCTCTCCTCTAAGTGCTTCAGAATTGATTCCTTGAGGATCTGCTCCATGATTTTTCCAGGGACTGAGGTGAGGCTGACTGGCCTGTAGTTCCCTGGATCCTCCTTCTTCCCTTTTTTAAAGATAGCATCCATTGCCAAATTATCTAAATAGATGTTTTGAAGTATATGTAATTTATTATTAATATTACTCAAGAACAATTCATATAAAAATCTTAAAAAAGGTAAACAATTTTTGGTACTTCTTTTGGTCAAGAATACTATATTTCACAAAGGACACATAAAACTTGCTAAAGTGGCTGCATCTTTGCCACTTTTATTACACTATAAATAAGTGTGCAGTTTCACTGTACTCTCCAAATATCACAAGAGTAGGGAATAGGTTTTATATTCTCTAGACAAGAGTAGTATTTCATGGAATGACATTTTAGCCTAATTAAATACTGCATTTAACTTCAGAATCTACCTTTAATCTTTTAGTGACCATACTCCAGTTTTCCCTAATGGAGATTTGTATGTTGCTTGATGAATGAGTTCAAAAACATTTTGAAACCCTCCTTAAAAATACTTGGCTTTATCCATTAAAAATCCACTTACAATGCAGATCAGGTGTTCCTTGTCTAAATCTGTAGCTGAAGTGTAGCTGCTTCACTTTTTGGTAATAATTTCACAACTGTTGTTCACTTTCACCTTGTGTTCCATTTATCATGGCACATCATCATTTGATGGGAAGCAATTTAACAAATATGCAATACCATGAAACCCAAATGCACATAATGTGAATAGTCAAAAAAATAGTTCCACATTTCACATCAGTTTCCATGAAGAGCCTGTCACTTAACTATTTGTTTTATGAGCTTTGCTTCCATTCCAGAGAAAGGTGATGGAAACATGTTAGAATAAATATAATTGATTCTGGATCTGCATCCTCTGTAGGATGGAGAGGAAGATAAATCAGCAAGTATATTTAATGGTGTTCATTAATATAGTTCACTTTTAGAGGAGAATTCTGGAGTAGATAACCAGTAGTCTGAATCAGTATGGCAATGCCTCTGGTTCCTGTGATGTCACTGATGGTTGAAATATTGCTTCATTGATAGCACTGAAATCTAACATATGATTTCATTGGTATATTATAATTTAAACTAACAGTAAAACATTTAAAAGATAAACATTTATAAAGTAAAAATATTTGTTAAAAAGTATTTCTCATCACTTTTGGGCCAGAGGTGATTCAGAGAGAGAGGGAAGGCTGAATTCAATCTCCAAAATCTGCAGGACTGAATTTATTCCTCACTGCAAACCATAACAGGCCAGATTCTGCCACCCTTGCACACAGAGGGCCTGATTCAGGAAAGCACTTATGCATGAGGGTTGGAAGAATGATCTAGTGGATAGAACACTGAACTGGGACTCAAGACTTGGGCTTAGTTCCCAGCTCAGACAGTCTTTCTGTGTAACCTTGGGCAACTAACTCTACCCTGTACCTCCATCCCCCAGCTTTCAAATTGGGGTAGTACTTCCCTATTTCAGAGGGCTGAGCGAGGATAAAAATCCATGAGTGATTACGAGGTCCTCAGAGGCTATGGTGAGGAGGGCCATGCAAGTATGCGGATAGGATAACTCAGCACTTTTGATATCAGAAAATGAAAGGAAGTCAAAGAATGAATATCTGGAGGGGAGGAATTTTAGATCCTAACTGTGCTCTGCATACATACAGACCAATCCTGCAACCCCCGACTTCCCTCAAACACAGCAAACTCCACATTTCTACTGTAGAGGAGGAAGACTGGGCAGTGCAATAGAGCGGGCTCCAGGGCTATTGCATGGAGCACAGCAGTAGCCATATTGACAGTCTGTTAAAGTCATACCCAGTACATGCAACCAGACCTATATCAGTGCAGGTTGTGAGCTGTGCCTGCTTCTTCAATCCATTCCCTGCAAAAGCAGCTGGCCTTCTGCATGATTCCATTGCCCCCTACTTCAGGTTTGTTACAGAGACCAGCTTAAGCATTACAATATCTCATTAAGATATGCTCCAACGCTATCAGCTAGATACTTACCTATCTTAGGTGCTTTTGTGGCACCTATTACTGTAGGATCTGAGCATCTCACATTCTTTAATGTATTTATCTTTAAAACATTTTTTAATATATTCATCTTCGCGAGATAGCGACGTGCTACTATCCCCATTTTACAGAAGGGTAACTGAGGGTATGTCTACACTGCGTTAAAAACCCCATGGCACTGAGCCTCAGAGCCCAGGTCAGCTGACTCAGGCTCGTGGGGCTATAGAATTGCAGTGTATATCACTATATGGAAGATAGGCAAGGGACACAGAATAGTTAACAGAAATCTGACTGATTCAATAACTTTAGCTGTGGCTACATATTCCTCCCCTAAGAACAGTGGTCAACTCTGTAGTAAATAACATCAGCTTGCAGCCAGAGATACAAGCTAAGTTAACTGAGGCAGACGAAACGTATAGCAAGCCCTTTCTAACACTGACACGAGTTCATTATGCTTGGACGAGTTTCATTTCTTCTCCACACCAGTATATTTGAACTGCTGGAGTGCTGAAACACCATGAAGTAATCACCCAAGTGGGTTCTTAAACTGAATGTAAAAGTCTGTGGAACAAGCTCGAATGGCAATTCTGGAACATGTTTTTTTGTAACAAAACGAACACTAATTATGATACTACAATCCATTGGTGATCTTCCTAAAAACATTATCCTATCACTATGGATATGGAAGCCCTCTACACCAACATTCCACACAGAGGTGGACTACAAGCCATCAGGAATAGTATCCCTGATAATGTCATGGCTAACCTGGTGGCAGAACTCTGTGACTTTGTCCTCACCCATAACTATTTCACATTTAGGGACAACATATACTGTGGCAAAGTACCTGCCTCTCCTCTGCTAGCTCAGTCCTTCTTAGCCTTGGAGACACAGGCTTGGGCAAAGCAAAAGCCCTTCCCAATCACGCAGGGTCTGGCTAATCCCTTCTCAGTCAGCCCCTTCCTCTGTTTTCCTCTCCTTCTGGGGAGAGTGCAATCTGCCTTGCAAGAAGAGTTTCAGAGTTCAACTGCCCCTACTCGCTGGCAGCTACTCTATTTCTCTCCTCCCCCCCTGCTTCCCTGCCAGGGAGGGTTTAAAAAGGTCTCCAGCAATTGGGGCCAGCTGAAACTAATTAGTTCCCTGGTAGCCCCTGTTCCAGCTGAACCTTATTCCTCCATGGTTAAGCCTTCTGGGACTAATTACTACCCCTCTCCTGGTAGCTAATTGTCCTGAGTTTGCCACAATACCTTCAAATCAGTGGCACTGCCATGGGTACCTGCATGCCAGCATTTTTATGGCTGACTTAGAACAGCGCTTCTTCAGCTCTTGTCCCCTAACGCCCCTGCTCTACATGCGCTACATTGATGCCATCTTCATCATCTGGATCCATGGAAAAGAAGCCCTTGAGGAATTCCATCATGATTTCAACAATTTCCACCTCACCATCAACCTCAGCCTGGACCAGTCCACACAAGAGATCCACTTCCTGGACACTACAGTGCTAATAAGCGATGGTCACATAAACACCACCCGATACTGGAAACCCACTGACCGCTATACTTACCAACATCCTTCCAGCGTTCATCCAGACCACACCACACAATCCATTGTCTACAGCCAAACTCTACGATACAATCGCATTTGCTCCAACCCCTCAGACAGAGACAAACACCTACAAGATCTCTATCAAGAGTTCTTACAGACAGAGATAAGCACCAACAAGATCTCTATCAAGCATTCTTAGTTCTTACAGCTACAATACCCACCTGCTGAAGTGAAGAAACAGATTGACAGAGCCAGAAGAGTACCCAGAAGTCACCTACTACAGGACAGACCCAACAAAGAGAGTAGCAGAATGCCACTAGCCATCACCTTCAGCCCCCACCTAAAATCTCTCCATTGCATCATCAAGGATCTACAACCTATCCGAAGGATGATCCATCACTCTCACAGATCTTGGGAGACAGTCCAGTTCTTGCTTATAGACAGTCCCCCAACCTGAAGCAAATACCAGCAACCACAGACCACACAACAAATATCTAACATCAGGCGAACATATTCTTTAACAAGCCGCTGCCTACATTTCTGTCCTACATATCTATTCAGGGGACAGAACCATCATAGTCCGGACCTAATCAGCACACAATGCAAGAAGCCAGCAGTCTATCGAGAAGGCTCGTTCACCTGGGCACATGCTACGCAGTGTGAGGTATATACCATGCATCGTGCCGAGCAACTGTCCGCTCTGCCATGTACGTTGGCCTAGACTGTTTCTGAGGCGGGCGTTTATCAGAAGATCGTCTGGCCTAGCTCGATGACTTGTCGAGGCCGGATAGACGAAGTAGAAAGAATAGAATGGGACAGGCGAGGAGAGCCAGACCGGCAGAGACATTATCAACATTAAAGGAAAACAGTCAGACTGATGAGTTCCTTCCTTCAAATCTGCCTTGATCACTCGATTACAGAGCCTAAAAGTTGCAGGATATTACAACAAAGAAAGCACGTTTCCAAAAGACCAGACTCCAATAGAGAGACCTGCTGAAATTGGGAATTTAAAGTGGAGACGGGAACAGCCGCATTAAATTAGGACTTGGATAAAGACTCGGGAGTGGGATGGGTCATCTTATCTCACAAAATTAAAAGACTATTTCCCCATGTTTAATATCTCCTCCTGCCTCCTCCTCTGTTCCTCACAACTTCTTAGTCAACTGCTGCAAATGGAACATTTGATTACTACTACAAGAACATTTTTTTTTCTCCTGTGGTAATCACGCGACCTTTAACTTGATCAGTCTCGGTTCAGGAGTTGTGCTTGGTAACACCCATTGATCCATATTCATCTGTGTATATATCTCATCTGTCTTCCTTTGTATTATTCTACTGCAGTGCATCCAAGTTAGAAGTGGGCTGTAGCCCACGAAAGCTTATGCTCAAATAAATTTGTTAGTCTCTAAGGTGCCACAAGTACTCCTGTTCTTTTTGTGGATACAGACTAACACGGCTGCTACTCTGAAACTAATTATGAAAAATCTTTCATTTTAATTGTGTCAATTTTTCAATAATCTGCAAATAGTAATTAGCACATATTTAAAGTGACAAACTATAGAAATTAGTTTGGAGACAATAAGCTCCATAGCTAAGATTTGTAATTTGGGCATTTTTTAAAAGTTGTACAAACTTTAGAACATTTAGATGTGAGCAGAGTTTGAATGAGCTCTCCCCTGACATCTAGTGATGACCTTGGGGAAAAGACTTCATGAATACACTGTTTCTATACATGGACCTACTCTGCCTCCTTGTGCAGCAGATGGAGCTGCTTTGCCCAAATGATCCATTTTGGCTGGTTTGGCTTTACAAGTCACTCTAGTATTTGAATGCGGGGGTAATGAAATGTTTTTATCCTTACTGCAGGAGTAAAGGGCAGCAGAACTGTACTTAGCATGCCCTGTTGGAGGGGGTAAGCAGGGAGTAGGGATATCAGACCCCAGTGAAGAGGACAGGGGGTGGGAACAGATGTTCTGAACTGGTGGTGGGACTCTACTAAACAGTCCTAGACACTATTTGACTACTCAAACCACTGAGCTATCCCTCCCCCCGTGGGCCACTCTCTTACCACTTCAAAAGTTATTTTTCCTCCCTTGGTATCCTGCTGTTGATTTATCTCATTAGAATGACCTCACACTTGGTAAAGCAACCCCCATCCTTTCATGCATTTATACCTGCTCCTGTATTTTTCACTTCATGCATCTGATGAAGTGGGTTCTAGCCCACAAAAGCTTATGCCCAAATAAATTTGTTAGTCTCTAAGGTGCCACAAGGACTCTTCATTGTTTTTTCTCTTTTCAGAAGGTGATTCCTACAGCTGTTGTCACTGCTGAGCAAGTCTTGGGGCTCAGCCTTTGACTTTGTGTGGGAACAGTGAAAGGCAATACAGAAACTGCAGAAACTGCACCGGCAGTGAGGTTCTCCACTACCTGCAGGAATCACAGAGAGCTGCAGGTGGTGGAACCTCAGAATGTGATGTCACAGCAGCTGTGGCAGCACAGAGACAAGGGACAGCGGCAGCAGAGAAAGAGTGGTGGTGGCAGTGGTGAGCTAGTTGCAGAGGCTGCAGTAGCAAAGCCATTGCTCAATTCCCCTCTCAGGGGGTCAAACATGAAGCCTCTGAACGCATCTCTGAACTCTGGATGTTTGTTGCAGCGGAGGGAGACAGGAGTGATGTGTTAGAGGGACATTTGTTTGTCAGACTTTCCCATTGCAGATGGGAAACTGAGGCAAAGGACACTGCCCAATGTGTTGTGAAGTCAGGTTTGCTTATGGTCATACGATTTTGAAAGTGGCTGTGGTTTTCCCAAATAAAAGCTTGGTTCCTTTTCCCTTTTCATAAAAGTTCTCTGTTGTTATACACAGACTCTGTGCTTGTGAGATGGGACGTTTTGCCTGTGAGAGGAGCACCAGGGTGGTGGTAAGTTGTCCCAGAGTACTGGCTGGGGGCTGAAGCTCGTTCTGTTTTGTATTGTTAAGAGGAACCCTGGGCCTGAACCTGGACCTTGCTGCTGCTGCCTCCACCTAGCAGAAGGGCTATATAAAAACTCTGATAATCTGAGACTATTTACAACTGTATTTTCCTTTTCTTAAAAAAAAAAAAAAAAGCGAGTATAAATGAGTTTCTTTTTGTTAAATAATAAAAGTTCTTCTGAATTGTAATCAATACAAAAACAAACCATCAAATCACATTAGTACAATACCCTGGAATATTTGAACATGCACCAGCCTTATTTCCCTTTTAGGTTCCATAGGGTGCGAGGAGGATAGAACACCAACTAATTAACCTAACACTGGCCTGGTGTCAGCAAGTTGCTTGAGCACGAGAATATAAACGCCATGGGCCCAGTCTTGCACATTTTACTCAGGCAAAATTCCTTGCTGCTGCCAATTGGCAGTTTTGTCTGAAAAAGAACTGGCAACACTAAGGTCTGTATGATGGTACAGCTTATCAGCCCTAAAAATCATTTTATAAAAATCTAAAACTGGCTGTGAAAAGCCCTGCCGCAGGACTGCATGGTCCCTTTAAGGCACACAGACTCAGCAAGAGATGAAGGAGACACTGTACCTCTGAGGGCTCTCAAGCATGCAAGAGAAGTGCACACACTGCTACATATCTTAGGAGCATATAGCACATGCTTCTGTTCCCGGGTAACTACCCCAGGGGAGAAAAAGGGGGTGGAGCCAAGTTCCTGACTAATCTACTCCCATTGCAGGGTAACTAGAATGCATGGGTACTCAGGGAGCATAAGGACTGTAGCTGTGCTCTTGTGCAGGGAATCTTGTGCAGGGAAAAGGGAAACCTACATAACACAAGAATCATCCAATGAAATAGGCAGCAAGTTTAAGACAAACAAAATGAACTACTTCTTCACACAATACACAATCAACCTGTGGAACTGGTTGCCAGAGGACGTTGTGAAGGCCAAAATTATAACTGGATTCAAAAAAGAACTAGATAAGTTCATAGAGGATAAGTCCATCAATAGCAAGAAGCCAGGATGGGCACAGATGCAAAACCATGCTCTGAAATGTCCCCAAGCTCTCTTTGCCAGAAGCTGATAATGGGCGACAGGGGATGGATCACTTGATTATTACCTGTTCTGTTCATTCCCTCTGAAGCACCTGGTATTGGCCACTGCTGGAAGACAGGATACTGGGTTAGATGGACCATAGGTCTGACCCAGTAGAGCCATTCTTCATGCCCTTCCTATTGCTCACGTGTAGAACCTGCCACAACCTAGCCCCTAAGAATACAATTGTCCCACAGAAATGTAAAGAAAAAAGATCATAAATTCATCTGAATGATTTTTTTATTTACATGTATACCTGTCCTATCTACTCTCCCAAAATAAAGTGTCTGACCCACTGCTTTACTTAGGGCAAAATTCCCATTGTTTTCAATAGTGATTGCTAAGCATTCCCTACATAGGCATCTTAAGGAGCAAATCCAGCTTCTCCATCATTGGCAGATGGCCCCTTGTAGCTGAACTGATGCAGTTCCGTTGGGCAAGAGGAAAAGGTCTGTGGTGGGGATATGGAATGCACAAGGGTGCACAGCCCCTAGAGGGTTAGGAACTCTGTTCCATGTAAAATCCCTGAGCAGAGGCATGCATGGGAAATGGGAGGGAAAGAGTCTGGAAGTGGGGATCTACTATTATGCAAATCCTGTTTCTCCACCCTTTCATCCATGTGCAGGGAATGATTAGCTTAATCTATCAGCTGTAGAGTTGCTCTGTGGCCTAGGAACTGAGATTTCCCACCTGCATTTATCTGTCCAGTGTCCAAACCAGTTACTAGGGCTGGGCAGTTAGTAGACAATCAGTCAGCATAGGTGCTGAAACTAGAGGTGCCGCCACTCCCTGTGGCTTGAACTGGACTCCATTATACACAGGATTTCCAGTCTGGTTCAATGGCTGTCAGCACCCCCACTATACAAATTGTTCCAGCACCCGTCAGTCAGAATGCCCCATTGATTTCAGTGGGAGTTTTCCTAGGTAAAGATTACATGACTAGTCCATAAAAAAGATAAATCAAATCGGAAAATCAGTGTGGACACTTTGAATCACTTTGGCATTCATTTTAGTACATTCATTTGAGATAATGACCTGCCCTGAGGGTTTCGCTAAAGATGATAATTTTTATTGTAAATGCTAAATTCTGCCCACTTGGATTTGATCCTTCCCAGTCTCCATAGCAATGTGCCACAGAATAAAAGGAGGAATGACTGGTATGAATATGTTAATTATTTACTTTTTCAGTCCATTGATGCCATTTTGCATATTCTTCCATTCAACCTATTAAAAATGTCCAGTTGTTGCTATGCAATCACTGGACTGTGTGGAAAGGTAAACACTGAAGTCTTTATCCTTCTGGTAGCTGACAGCTTCTCTCATTTGGGAATGAAAATGATTGTCTCCCCCCCCCCACACCTTTTCTCCTTGACAAATAACAATGGAGGCTGCATTAGTCACAGGACGCATGGAACTCTGCCAGGAAAAGGAAGCAATGCTTCTGTAAAAACCCTAATAAAATGTCCACTAGGCTTTGAAACCGACACTTACCACCAGCCAAACCAGAATGTAATTGGCAAAATGAAAAAAAAAAAAGAGGCGAAAAAAAGCAGAGCCTCACTTTGCTTCACAACTTTCAAAGAGCCTACAAACCTTGTTAAAATGTAGCAGCAGTGGCAAGTCCATAGTCTTTGCCAAAGCCCTCCAGCAACAAAGTCTGATGGAGAACAGGCTTTCATTGAAACAGCCTTGCTGGTAAGGTTAGCTTCTGTCAATATCTCCCTTAGTACAAACAGAAACATTCTCTTTGATTTGTTTTCTTACTGAGATATCCTGTTGGATTTATTTCATCTGCAGTCCATAGGATCAGATCTTGCAGTCCTTTATTCAGACAAAATCCAGATGAAATCAATGGGGGTTTTGCCTAAGTGAGGAAAACAGAACTGGGACTTGCTGTGTATTAGTTGTCACAAAAATGTTCTACTTATACCAACTATTATTCTGCTTGGTTTATTATAATATAATTAAGGTACAGATTCTATCCTCCGTTAAACCCAAGCAAAATCACTGAGGTTGATTCTTCACCGCCTTGCACCTTGTATAGTTATTTGTGCCTGTACAAAGTAAGTGTAAAATGTCACCATTATGATTTATGCCAATGTCTGAGTCTAATCCTTCTCCCAATGAAGCCAATGTCAAGGGATGTGGATTCTCCATCACATGAAGTGTTTAAATCAGGATGAGGAGTGAGATGGTGGCTACACTGAAGTCAAGGGGCACCTGGATGTCTTTCTAAGAATATGTTCGAGCTCACTCATAAAACATGGGCTTGATGCAGGAATTCCTGGCCTGCATTGGGCAAATGGTCCGAATGATGATGACAATGCTCTCTTTGGGCCTTAAAAAAACAACGACTCTATGAGAAACACAGTGTTGCAGGATCAGGATGTAGGTGATCAAAAAAAAAATTCCACCCCTGCTTTACAGAGCAATAGCGAATAATGCTATCTTGCAAAATTATGCTCCAGTTGAAACAATTCTTTTTTATGGCTGAATGAGAAAAAAAAATATTTTAACTATCTATCATGGTGACAGAGTAGTAAACAGATTTTGCTTGGGCTGGCAAATCTTCATGATAATATGCAAGACTGGCAATTATTTTTCATAGGCAAATACTGAAGTTCTGCCATGTGATTGAAGCCAGTGGAATACTTGGAGGGTATGGTCTCTAGAATTGGGCCCCTCATTTTGTAACAGAGCTATCTTATTTTCCCCTGGATCTTTTTATTTGTGCTGGCCCTTATTCATCATTTGTCTTGCTCTCTTTGTGGACCATGACTGCAGAATTTTAATGAGCTCCACACAGAGCTCCTTTCTGAATTTGTTTTGCAAAGAGACTTGTCACACAGAGAAATTCCTTGTGTGCCACTGCTTTATTGTTTTTACGCAAGTTTAAGTCAGTCTTGATTTCACTCCATACATTTTTCTATTTGATCCTACTGTACAGATACACCGTCCATACCAGACACTAAAAGAGCTCAGCATGGTATTTATTCATGCTCACCTGCCTCTCTATCTCCTCAGGCTCCATCATGCAGTGCTTAGTCAGTCAAAACTCCCATTGAAGCCAATGGAAACTTTTGCCTGCATAAAGACTTCAGAACTGAGCTGTTATTGTGTCTGTCTTTGGAACACTTAGCAATTCCCAGACATTGCTGGGCAACGTAGGGTAGTTGAGTTTTTCCCTGTTTATGATTCCATAATATTTGCCTAATACATGACAGATCATGAGTGGCTTTTGTGTGGGTATTTAAGAGTAGGGAAGGGTGTGAGGAGTTTTCTCTGCCTCTGTGCCCCATACAATAGCCGCTTATCTCTGCAATCCCTATCACCGTTGGGGATACACATTGCCAGGTCAGCTGGGGCTTAGCAGAGGTTGGTATGACATGAGCACCTGATCTTGCACAGCGGGGAATTTGGAGAAGGACCATGTCTTCTGGAGGCGCTACCTATTAAGATGTCCCTCCTGGTTTAAATTACAATGAAGTGTAAAATTAAACTGAAAAACAGCAATTATATGCTGGTGAGGTCAGTCAAAATGATATTGTCATCAGTGATTCCTCAAGGTTGAGGATGATCTTTCACAGGTTTTATTTTTCATGGGTCCTTTGGTAACTGAGGAGTCCAATCCTTGAGCCACAGGCTCATAGGCAGATATTGCAGGTGGTGTTGGAAGACATGGTTGGGCCTGATTGCTGTGTAACAGTTGCCTTTCCTTTCTTTTCTGGCATTTTTCTGTGACCAGGGCAAGGCGATTTTCCTCAAAAGTGGATGTTCCGTCTCTGACAAGTCTTCGCCAGTTATCCCTATCCTGGGCTGAAGTCTCCCAGTGTGTAGTGTTGATGCCACATCTCTTGATGTTTATCTTGATAGTTTTTTTAAAGCATTTCTTTTGGCCTCATCGTTTCCTTTCTCCTTTGGTGAGTTGGGCATACAGCAGTTGTTTTGGTAAGCATACATAAGACATGTGCACACAGTGCCTGCTCCACCTCAGCTGGTCTGGATAATCAGGGCCTCAACACTGAAGATGTTGGCCTCTGTGAGGACACTGACATTAGTGCGACAATCCTCCCACTTTATGTTGAGGATCTTCTGAAGAAAGTGCTGGTATTGGTGTTTCAGGTTTTTGAGGTGTTTTCTATATGTCACCCAAGTCTTGCAGCCATAGAGGAGAGTTGGGACTACCAGCACTTTATAAACAAAGTTTAGTATGTGTTCTGATGTTGTGATTGTTGAACATCCAGCGAGACAGTTTGCCAAAGGCAAGACAGGTACAGCTAATTCTGTACTGAATATCGACGTCTATGTCTGCCTCTGTGAGAGATGGCTGCCAAGACAGGCAAAGTAGTCTACATTTTCCTGTTCTTCTTTGTCAGTGTACATCTTCCTTGCTGGGTCTGATGATTGACTGGGGACTGACTGGTGGAGAACTTTTGTTTTGCTGATGTTCAGAGTTAGCCCTAGGCTTCTGTAAGCGTCAGAGAAACAATTAAGGACTGTTTGCAGATCCTCCTTTGAGTGTGCAACTACAGCACAGTCATCTGCGTACTGGAATTTGGTTATTGTTGCCGACATTAGTTTAGTTCTGGCATGGAGACAAGAAAGGTTGAAGAGGTTGCCGTCAATCTGATACTGCATGCCAATGCCCTGAGGTAGATGGTCTTGGGTTAATGTTTTAATAGCTACTAAGAAAATAGAGAAAAGAGTGGGTGTCAGTACACAGTCTTGTTTTACACCAGTTCGGATGACAAAGGGCTCAGAGGTAGAGCCACTGCACAGGATCCAGGCAGTCATCTGGTCATGGAAGAGTCTTACACTGGTGATAAATTTGCTTGGGCAGACAAACTTTGACATGATTTTCCACAGAGCCTCACAGTTGACAGAGTTGAAGACTTTGGTCAGATCGATAAAGGCCATATACAGCTCCCGGTGTATATGATATACAGAGAGCATAAAAGTACAGGAGATCAGGAATCGTAAGAATCTCTTACTAAAAGGAACTGTAGGGGTGTCCAAATTATGAGGACAACATCCATAGATGAGCAAATCACTTCTCATCAAAGAAATAATTGACTTGAACCTTCACCCCCAGCTCAAACCAAGCCATTTTGGAGATTAGTGCAAGCATTCCTGCTATTATTTGCATTTTCTTGTTCCCCTCCCCTTCCTCCTGGGCTCTGAGATGGAAGTGCCAGATATCTCACCTGTTCTCATGAGATTTCCAGTCCAATATTTAAGAACAATGCAGCCACTTACTCAACTTGCTGAAGTTTGGCCAATAAGTAATTGGCCTGATTTTCAGAGACACAACAACACTATTTGAAGTCAGTGGGAGCCCCTTTGAAAATCAGATCACCTATTTAAGTGCCTGCATGTGGATGTAGGTGTCTAACTTTAGTCACCCAATTTTGAAAATTTCAGGCTAAGACGTTAAGAAACATCCAAACTTTGGAATGCTGAGTAATAGGGAAGATATTGGATCTGCTTCAGTTAACTTGAGTCCTGATCCAGCAAACACATATCACTTTAAGCATGTGACTAGTCCCATTGACTTTAAAGTTAAACATTTAAATAAGGGCATGTCTACATGAACATTTAGTTCATGGCAAGTTAGGATGTGACTCTACCTTGCACTAGGCTGCCGTGGACTAACTGTGTGGACCTTGCTGTCATGCATTACCAGTTGGATTATGCACTTTGATTTAGTCCTTTTGGAAACGGGACTAGTCAAAGCACATTAACAAACTGTTGATGCACATCAGCAGGATCCACATGGACAGTTAGTCCACAGCAGCCTGGTGCGGGATAGACTCATACCCCATATTGCTGCAAACTAATGGTGTGTGTAGACAAGCCCTAAGTGTTCGGAGAATCACGTACTGAATAACTTACCAAAAGTTTCAACCACATGATGGATATAGGGTAGAAGTTTCTAAATAGGTTAGGAAATCTTGCATATTGTTGGCACAGTGAATAAGGATTAAAACTGCCATTGATCAGTGGAAGAGCTGCGAGCAGATGGAGATTGCTATTGTTCCCCCCATTCTGTATTTTCATTGGGCCATTTTAGTTTGGTCATGTACCTGTCTATAACCCTAACAAATGCTTCCATCCTCCATTTTCCTCTTCTGGCCACTGATTCCTTCATGGGACTCAACAAGTACTGTATACTGGAGTCATATAGGGTATTTATTCAAATAACAAAGGTTAAGATTTGTAGGATTTAGGTGAGAATTACACAACTCATTGCAGAGAATTCCCAAACCAGGGAAGATTTGAATAAAGCAGCTTGCCAAACACAATAGAAAGAGCAGAGAACATTCAGAGATTCTAACTTCAGAATCTAACTTCAGAAGCTCTCTATACCAACATTCTACACAAAGATGGACTAGAAGCCATCAGGAATAGTATCCCCAATACTGTCACGGCAAACCGGGTGGCTGAATTTTGTGACTGTCTTCACTCAAAACTATTTCAGATTTGGGGACAATTTATACCTTCAAGTTAGTGGGACTGCTGTGGGTATCCGCCTGGTCCCACAGTATGCCAACATTTTTATGGCTGACTTAGAACAACACTTCTTCAGCTCTCGTTCCCTAACACCCCTACTCTACTTATGCTACATTGATGGCATCTTCATCATCTGGACCCACGGAAAAGAAGCCCTTGAGGAATTCCACCATGATTTCAACAATTTCCACCCCACCATCAACCTCAGCCTGGACCAGTCCACACAAGAGATCCACTTCCTAGACACTACAATGCTAATAAGCGATGGTCATATAAACACCACTCTATACTGGAAACCTACTGACCACTATATTTACCTATATGCCTCCAGCTTTCATCCAGACCACATCACATGATCCATTGTCTACAGCCAAGCTCTAAGATACAACCGCATTTGCTCCAACCCCTCAGACAAAGACAAACATGTACAAGATCTCTATCAAGTGTTCTTACAACTACAGTACCCACCTGCTGAAGTGAAGAAACAGATTGACAGAGCCAGAAGGGTACCCAGAAGTCACGTACTAGAAGACAGGCCCAACAAAGAAAGTAACAGAATGTCACTAGCCATTACCTACAGCCCCCAACTAAAACCTCTCCAGTGCATCATCAAGGATCTACAACCTATCCTGAAGGATGATCCCTCACTCTCACAGACCTTGGGAGACAGGCCAGTCCTCGCTTACAAACAGCCCCCCAACCTGAAGCAAATACTCACCAGCAGCTACACACCACACAAAAACACTAACCCAGGAACCAAACCTTACAACAAACCCCGGTGCCAACTCTGCATATCTATTCAAGGGACACCATCATAGGACCTAACCACATCAGCCATACCATCAGGGGCTCATTCACCTGCACATCCATCAATGTGATATATGCCCCTCTGCCATGTGTATTGGCCAAACCGCACAGTCTCTACGCAAAAGAATAAATGGACACAAATCTGACATCAGGAATTATACCATTAAAACACCAGTAGGAGAACACTTCAATCTCCCTGGTCACTCATTAACAGACTTAAAAGTGGCAAGTCTTCAACAAAAAAACTTCAGAAACAGACTCCAATGAGAAACTGCAGAACTGGAAATAATTTGCAAACTGGACACCATCAAATTAGGCCTGAATAAAGACTGGGACTGGATAGGTCATTACAAAAGCTAATTTCCCTCTACTGTTACTGACACCTTTTTGTCAACTGTTTGAAATGGGCTACCCTTATTACCACTACAAAAGTGATTTTTTCTCCCTTGGTATTCTACTGTTAATTGATTTGTCTCGTTAGCACTGACCCCGCACTTGGTAAGGCAACTCCCATATTTTCATGTACTGTGTATTTATACCTGCTACTGTATTTTCCACTCCATGGATCTGATGAAGTGGGTTTTAGCCCACAAAAGCTTATGCCCAAATAAATTTGTTAGTCTGTAAGGTGCCACAAAGACTCCTTGTTGTTTTAAATTCAGAAGGACCATTCTAATCATCTAATCTGACTTCCTGTACCACACAGGGCATAGAATTTTCCCAAAATAATTCCTAGAGCAGATCTTTTAGAAAAACATCCATTCTTGATTTAAAAGTTGTCCATGATGGAAAATCCCCCATGACACCAGGTAAATTGTTCCAATGGATAATTACCTTCACTGTTAAAAATGTATGCCTTATTTCCAGTTTGAATTTGTCTATTTCAACTTCCAGTCATTAGTTCATGTTATCTACTACCTTGCTAGATTGAAGAGTCCATTATTAACTATTTGTTCCTCATGCAGATACTTATAAACTAATCAATTTACCCCAACAGCTAGACCATATGAACTATGACAAAAGATAAAGAGCACATTTCAATCTATATAGAGAAAATCAGAAGTCAGGATGCCTGTTCAGGATTTGAAAGAGGTATTTCCTAAATATAGGGTTAGGGATTGTCTTAATTTAAGGGAAATACTTGAGACTCAGAATTGCTTGTTTTGTCCTTGGTATACTTCTTCAAACTCTGATCGCTAGATGTGAGTAAGGGGGCAGAACATCAGTTGAGATACAGTATTATCCAGTATAAAAATTGTTTTAGTTTTGCTTGTTTTACTCTTTTCCAAATTTCAGCTATATTGAATACATCTATAGCTTCATCTCTTCAACAAATACACTAAGACAAGTTATATAGCTAGATGACCAAAAGAAAAAAATATAGAAATTCAAAAATGCCTAGATGAATCTGAAGTTGTTCAGCTCAGCTAATTACAGTTATTTATTAAGTACACAGCTGAGTTATTCTGTAGTTCAGATATTCAGGAACCAGATGGCTCCTATCAACACAGTTAAAAAAAAATGAAGACCTCCTTCTGAAGCATCTGGTACTGGCAACTGTCAGAAACAGTGCCAAGCTACAACATTTGAATCCAGATCTGGATTCTGAGTGCTTCTGTCTCAAAACTTTGGGAATCAAAAGTACCTTTTAGTCTATTATAGAATTTGGATTTTGACTTGGGTTCAGATTCCAGACCTAGATTCCAAACCCCAAGAATTGTGTCGGTGTTGAGATCTAGAGTTTTGGTTTGGATCTCTCACCATGGAAGGTTTTTTAAATGCCAAAAGGAAGCTAAAAAAAATCAGTTATGTTAGACTTTAATTTGTTACTTGAATCAATTAGATTTTGGATTTTATACTGTATCTCTGTATTCACAGCTCTCCATTAAAGGTATAAAGCGCATGTTTGACGATTTTATGAACCTGACATTGTTAATCCTGCTGTCCTCTCTCTCCTCTTAGTTAGTGCCTGGTGCAGCTCTTGATATGGAATGGATGGATTCCCATTCATGTCACTGGGATTTGAATTAGTCTCTGGTTTCTTTTATTGAGAAAATATCCTTTGGTGCACAGTGTTAACCTTCTATTTTGACTCTCAGTGAGGCACTCAAGTTTGGCCTTGACACCTTAGTATTCAGAATAGCATCAAGATTTAATACGCTCCAATTACTTAGACAATCTCCAATTGGATGAGTAGCTGACCTTTTTTAAAAAAAGGATTATTGGTCATCAACGAGCAGTATGGGGAGACAGTGGACTCCACGGAAGGTAAAACACAGTTTATAGAATGAAAGTCTGGAATTATTTCAATGTACTACATTGGTCTAGCTGTAATGTTTGTTCTTATATTGAGACACCACTTAAGAGAGACGAGTTCTGGCAGGTGCTGGACATAAGGTAACCTATGCACTGATGAGGAATTATAGAGGAGATACCACCTCTCTCATCACTGTTCTTCCCAAAGTCCATGGAGAGATCACTTAGCAGGCCTCTGCACTAGGAGAGCCAAGAGAGAGAATTCTGGGGCAGCCATGAGGGATCAGGTAAGGTGTGTATTTGCCTATTCTCTGAACAGATTATCCATGCTCCTGGTGGGAATTACACCTCTACCCCTCTATAACGCGACCTGGTATAACACGGGTTCGCGTATAGCGCGGTAGCAGCAGGGCTCCGGCAGCACTTTAAAGGGTCCGGAGCTCCAACTGCTGCAGAGAGCCCCGGGCCCTTTAAATCCTGCTGGAGCCCTGCTGCCACTACCCCAGGGCTGTGGCAGCAGGACTTGCCGGCAATTTAATATTTAGCAAAATTTACTACACTGTAGCATCTGAAATACCAAAATATTTCCCCATACTCAGAATAAGAAAATACTATGGTATCTGAGATATACTGTACAAGAAATACAGAATTTAAATGGTACCCTCTGCAGTATTCCTCACCCCAATTGTTCAGAAATTGAGTCTATTCTCCAAAAATAATGAGATAAAAGCTGAAAATTGATTCCTGTGGTACCTTATAGACTAACAGAAGTATTGGAGCATAAGCTTTTGTGGGTGAATACCTGACGTATTATAGACCTGTTAGTCTATAAGGTGCCACAGGATTCTCTGCTGCTTTTACAGATCCAGACTAACACGGCTATCCCTTTGATACTTGAAAATTGATTGTTATTTTTCAATTTGCCCTTCTGTATTTTAGGGTTTAGGGTACCCAAGGGTCACTTTTTCAAGCTTTTCTCCGCAACCATGAGGGCCAGAAAACTTACTCCTAAATTTGTATATGAAAGAATCAGCTTTCATTGTCATATGACACTTGGAGCTGAGGCTTTGAGAAAAATCATCAAAAAATGTGAGGCTTGCAATAAAACCATGAGAGTTGGGAATGCTGCTTCTGTATGTATTAAAGTTCACTTTTTGACCATGAGTTTGTTCCATATATGTAGTGAGGTTGTACTGTGGATACAATGATTTACCTATTAATTAGTTTTAGGAAGTTCAGGAATGTGATGGAGAGAATATACTGACTCTCAGTGTCATCCCAAATCTCCTGGGCACTGTACACAAGGATTGATCATTTTAGTAAGAAAAACAAAACAAAACAAAAACAAACCACTACTTTCTGCTGTATTAAATCACTGCAGCTGACCAAGAACTGCTGTAGTATAATAAAAATACAACATTATGTTTCACAGATTATAAATCAGAACAAGAATTCCATAGCTGGTCAGCAAAAGAGTAATTTGTACTAACCTTGTCCCAGAAAAAGAAACTGGAGAAACTGCTATAGTGTCTCATTTGTTCTCTGTTAATTTCGGGTACCTGGACAGGAGGTATCTTGCTGTAATATGCTCTCCAGAACTAATTAATCAAAATAACTAGTAGTTTAAAACATCTTAAACTTCTATCTAATTATGGCTACAGGGTGTGAACTGAATTTGAAACCAGAAGTTCTCCGGGAAGTTTTGGATTCAGGTGTTTTATAAGTAATAAATATTTGATTGTTCATAGAGAGCCTAAACAGAGCATATTGTGTATCTCCTGTGTCACTCATCTTCACATTGCATGCCAGATGGTGAATCTCAAAAAGCTTCAGCTTTTATCAGGGCTGCAAGACTTCTAGGGCTTGCTTCTTTGCTGCCTTTCCCAGTGTACCCAGATATACTTGAGCAAAGTAGATGTAGAATGCTACCATTCTGATTGATTCTGGGTCCAATAGGATTTTTGTTAATCACTGCAGTCGGTCAGAAACCAATCTGATATTTCACCTGAAAGCAGGCACATTCTGCAGCAGAGTCTATGAAAACTATGCTAGGACCTTGTTTATACTGTGCGTCATGAGGAAGAGTGGCATCCATTGATTCCCTTACACTATTTTCTTAGAACTCTTGTTTTTTTCCATTAAAGTCTCCTATCCAAGGGTCCCATTCAACCCTGCTTGGGAATAAACTGTGTATGGAAATTGGAAACCCTGCAAGTTTCAACTCATGGAGTTTGCTTTGAATTCTTTCAGTCAGGAGGGTCTGATCAAGGCTGAAGCTTGATGGTCTTGTGGTTAAAAGCACTGAACTGAGAGTCAGGAGATTTAGATTCCATTTCCTGCTTTACCACTGACTCCCTGTGTGACCTTAGGCAAGGAACTTAAACTCTCAGTGCCTTGGTTTCCCCATAGGAAAAATAATACTGCCGTACCTCTCTGTGGTGACATGAGGACAATTTCACCCCTATTTATGAGGAGCTCAAATACTACATGGTGGTGGACCATGTAAGTAGATAGAAAGGTGGGATTTTTTTGAACTCACAAAAATGACACACAGAACACACAGGCTGCACCCAGTGCTTACGGTGGTCTGCAAAAGAACTTTCAATACCCCTACATCTGCTTGTCCATCAACCCCAAAGTCATCCAGTCCCCCCTAGTCCCCACATTCATTCTGCTTCCACATTTGTTCAGCCGCCCAAGCCTCCTATCAAATCTTCCCCCTTCAGTTCTGCTCCCACATCAGTCCTGCAGCTGCTCCCCACAGCCTTCCTTCTGGTTCTCCTGCAGCTCCTAGGGTTCCCCACCCCATCTTCAAGGCCTGGAGATGGGGCTGCAGTAGGGTCCCCTTTTCATCCTTTCCAGGCTGGGTGTTGCAGGGAAGGAAAGGGGAGGATCAGAAGAGCTGTCCCACTGCTTGCAAGATGGGAGGAGCAAGCGAAGCTGCTGGGTTTTTTCTGCTCCTTCCTCTCTGGGGCCCCTCCTGTGAGAATGGTGTCATCTTCTGAGGGCAGCGGAGAGTGCTATCTGCTTCCTGCAGCAGCCCCCTTTGGCTGCTTTCCCCCAGAAGCTGGGGCAAGCAGGGAAACAGGGCAGTCAGAAAGGTTTCCCCCCAGACAGTAAGAAAAATGTGCAACCCTCAGTGACCCAACTTGTACTTAGAAATTGTATTTCCTGGGTCTGTGACCTGTTGTGACCCTGCACACTTAAAAGCACTGTCTGTACCATGTTAGCACATTCTCATAGTAACTCAAAATAGGCCTTTCCTGTTAAGCAGAATGAAAAGATAGGGAACAGCACTGTGACCGCTCATAAAGGAAGAGGGTTGATTACAATATTTGTATTAAGCAAGAAGTCAGCATTTTGGATTAATCTTATTGGCTGTACACTGTCATATGCTACATTTGGCCAGCTAAACACATACTGCTTATATTTAATAAGCCACTTGTTACTGGGGCACTTGTACAATAAAATTAAAATACATGAAAATTGTATTTGTGGCTGTCTGTTAGTTAAAATAATATTGGCATTTATTTAATGACTTTCATCCAAGATCTTTAGGGCAATTTTGCATCTTTCTACTTTAAAGAAGGCTGCTCTAACTTGCACTTGAGAACCAGTCTGACACAGAATCTGACTGCTGCTGCTTGGCTGGACACTGTGACAAGTTCTGGCCTGAGGTCTGCTTCAACCTGCATTTCCTGAATGCCCCAAACTCCCACTGTAATGTAACAAGTTGATTTCGAAGGGAAATTTGGGACCAGTCGAAATCTCTCCATTCTCGGTTTCGAGTTAGGGCTTTTGGCCTAATGCAAAGAATTCAGGATTGAGTTCCAGACTTTGTTCCATCGAGGACTGCTGTATTTCAGATTTAGAGCTGAGTCCTAAAACTACCTGTATACTTTTCTCATTAACAGTACCACTGAATTCCATGGGACTATTTACATGGAACAAAATTAATCAAGTGTTTGCAGGTTCAAGCCTTTAGTAAGTATCTAGCTACTTGTTACAACTGATTACATATAAGTATGAATCACTTTTAGTCACTTCTTTTAAAGTTCTAATTTGTATTTTAGGTAGCTAACACAATGCTTCCTACATTTGCATGCAAGGCAGGAAACAGCAAACAAAATATGTAATTCACAATGTGTAAACACTGTAACAAAGCTTTGCTCAGTCCAGGTAACTGGTATTGCCTTGTGCCTCACATTGATTTTAGCCAGGTATCTAGTGGTACCATTCATGATAGCAGATAAATGACTCCATTCCCCATGATTTTGTGCCCAAGCAATTGCCTCACTCATCTCTCCCTCCTTTGAGTTCAAAGATCAACATTTTTTCTCCAATGTTCCCCAAGAACTATTATTCCCAACGTGACAATTGTGTTTATTTCCATGTCCAATTTTGGTGCTCTTAGCTAAAAGCATATTTGGGTGTGATTTCCAGTAAGTTTCTAGGTGCCCGTTTGTTTCCAAATAGATGTAGGCCTACACACATGTGCACACACATTCCCCATTTGTGCACACACTTGACTGGATAAATATCTATCTAACCCTGTCTTCAGACAAAGCAGTGATTTACTTGTGCACATCTGGTAGTGCTTATGCAAAGCAGGAGTGCATCTGCATGAATACAAAGGCAAATACTGCAAATACAGACTACCATAAGAATTCCCACTGACCATGTCTAAAGCATGTTTGGGGAAGTCATTGCTCATTGTATGCTGGGTCTGCATTCCAAATAATAGGACAGTTATATTAGGCAGAGATAATATTGGACACTAGCCATGAGACTGGTTTAAATATACAATAACTTCTGGTAAGTACAAAAACAAAGTGTCAGGAAAAAAAGCCTTCTATTTCGTGTGCTTTTACCCATTTGGTTAATTGTATTACAAATACCTCTAACCAAGTGTTACCATTATATATTGTTAGCAGAAGGAAGCATTATGTTAGTTAAGGACAAGTGAAAGCATTGCAATTGATTGTTTTCATTAAAAAAGAACTTACATGGTGTATGTTGCAATTTCACAGCTCTGCAATGAAACAATGCATCTGCTTTTTTAAAAAAAGGACAAAGAATAAAGAGTATGAGACTAGTAGTCACAGATTGAAAGGAATTGGTGAAGTGCAGTGAAAGGAGCCTTTTGCAATCACAGTTGCATTGCTTAACAGGTCAGTTAACAAATTTCTACGAAAAGCAACTGAAAACTGCCTCTCTAATTATCCTGTTCCATGCAGTTTAAAGCTTCAAGGACCTTTATCAGGAGAACGAGTGTCACTAATCAATGAGGACTGTGAATGAGAAGCTCCTAAAGAAGGCTTTTCTGTTTACGAAACATAACCACAGCAGGAAGGGGCTGCTGAAGGGGTAGTGAAATGCTTTTTAATACAGAGTTAATTATTTCTCTTCTATTTGTAATTATCTTTTGGAAAGGAATTGGGAGCCTGAGCAAAGTAAGAATGTCTGCTCCACAATCTGAAAACCTGCTCCCTGTGCTGGATCCCTAGTCAGTGTGTGATTTCCTTTGTCTTTGTGAATGTTAAGTCATGGACTTGTCATGGCTTTTAAACCCCACAGCACCTGCTTATAGGGCAATATTATTTTTATTAAGTGGATTTTTGTGAATATTTGGAAATGTAGAATATTCTAACAATACACTGATTCATTGGGTTAAATTCAGAGGTGATGATAAATGGTGGTGTAAGGTACACATCAGTAACTCAGTGTAACTTGAACGTGAAGGAACTAACAAGAGCATGCAGCAGCAGCAACTACCAGGAGGACATTTAAAGGTGTGAGATACACTCTCTTGCTGTAAGGCAAAGTAACGACAATCCCACCCTGAGTTTTTTGCTTAATTTCTTCTGGGTTCTTTTTGTATGTGTGAGTCTCTCTGTGTGTGTGGGTAGTGACTAGTTTCAGGTCATGCTGCTGGTAGGACTGTGTAAGTTGATGTAATTTACAAGCCAAGGAAGCGGGTAGAAGAGGAGCTGGTAAAGCAGGAGAAGCAGCTAACAGCAGGTTGAATAAAGGTGTAAGATAAAAGAAGAGGATATAAAGATGACTCACTCTACCTTAGGCTGTCTTAAATTAACTTGTCAATGGCTTTTGCTGCAAAACAGCTCTCCCCACCTCTACTGCCTTGGACTGAAAATTACACCAGGTGAAACAGAGGTAAATTCATGAGTAAGAAACTGGACACTGCAAATAAAACCAGAAACAAAACCATAGAGTTGGTCAACAGCAGTCAATTTCACATTTACATTTTTGTACAGACTTCTAGGAAAAGAGTTGGTGGATTATTTAGTGAACCTGGGCCTAGATTCTTGGCTTAAATGGTTAATAGGCCAGATTGAGATTTCCCCAGCCTAAGGAATCCAAAGCCTAAGGAATCAATAGACATTAACTTCTCCTCCCTACTGCCCCATCATGGGAAAGGCATGACTGGAGAGAAGGGAGAGTGCTCTGGCAATATGGCCTCACGAAGGCTGTTACCAAGCAAACCAAGTTAGCGCAGTCCTGAGGCATCGATGCTTCTTAACATGGATTATTTGAAAGAAAGTGTAGTAAGTGAAGGCCCTGATAAAGGCCCAGTATGAGGCCTGAGGCCTGAACTAAAGTAATGGTCAAGACTTAGCTAAAAAGCAAAGTCAAGCTGTGAGCTGGAACCCGGCTCGGTTCACAGATGTTGGCAAGGAAAGGGCTGATGTTGCATAAACATATATTCACCTAGCATACCGAAATATAAACACAGTACCAGAATGCCTTATACTGGAACATTCCACAGATAAGAAAGAACAGGTCGACCCATCCCAATGACAGGGGAAAAAGGGGAAAATGATGGATAGAGTTGTTTTGACTGAACCAACATGTACAAACTGAAAGGCGGCACCTTACTATGTAGAGGGGTTGCACCTTACTGCGTAAAGGGGTTGCACCTCAGTACGTGAGGAGTGATGTGTAATATGTTTGTACCTGTTTATAAGAATGTATTCCTGGGGTGGTGTCTTGGTCCGGCCGAGGGGGCAGCGGAAAGTCCCGCCACTGACTGAGCTGGCTCCAGTGCCAAGAGGAACTTTCTCGTAGTATGCCTGGTAGACTAAGTAATCTATGGGGAACTGCAATTGTGTCCATACAGCAATAAACCTGGCTGACATGCCTTCGTACCTTACTAGACTCTGTGGTCACTGGGGGTTCTCTTCGGGTCTGCTGTGTCAGCTATCTGCAGAGTTGGGCAGCACACAGAGGGAACACATGCACGCAGCCGAGTGATATCAACACTGAACAGAGCAGAGCACCACACTGGTACCACCTCTGACAACAGTAAGAAGTGTATAACTTGGTCACTTTAGCTAATGTCCTCCCGGTTTTTAATAATTCTCTCCATTCCTCTCCATACACTCTTTCTGTTATGTCTCCATATAACTCTGCACACAAGTAGCCATTTGCAGTGCACAACAAGTAGTTTTACTGGTTCTACAAAACCCAGAAACTAGACTACATATGCTTGAATGCTATCCACTGGCACCTGATCTATTAACTAACTACTTATGTACATGCAGACATTTTTAATTTGCAGAACATTCTCTAGATATTTATAGAGTGCCCATTTCAATATTTGCATTGTGCCCATTTCTATTGACTCTCTATTTCCCTGTATACCCTTTTCTGTAACTGCCAAGTTTATACGGATACTTGAGTGGGGCAGGAGGGAATATTAATACTATATGACATAAGTAACATAAGCCATTTTTTAATTTAATATTTATTGAATATATCCAGTATGCTCATAATTTTACAAGCCGACAGGTGGACACTGTAGGGAAAATAACAATCTATAGCAGAAACAGCAAGTACAATTGAGACAGATTAACTAAACTAAACTAACTAAAGTTTCAGTCTAGAAGCACTGCAGATCTCTCTTCCCAATGACCTCCTCTTATTTTCTCATGTGGACTACTTGTATCTCAACATTTTGTGGGATAGAGAGATTATAACTCTGGATAATGTATATCTTAGCAGAGACAAAAGATAGGAAGAGTGGGACAGCTTTGGGAGGGGAAGATGAGAAATCCAGTCTCACATGATAGAAGAATACTGGGTCATCCATGTGGATATGCCAAAATGGCATTTAGCTACAACTGCTAAATTTAGAAAAGGTCTAAATCTGCAGGCAAATTTCCACAAAATGTGGAGGGTGCTCCAGCTTGGATTTTGATCTGAGTCCATCTTTCCTGGATACATAGGACTCCATAGATGGGATGAAGTTGGTCCACAGATCCTCAGTGTCAGAGATTCGACCACTATTACAGAGACTAATTCAGACTCTCACTAGACAGAGTTACATGATTTTAATGTGGCCCATAGGCCAGCTCTACAAAATTAGCGCTGTGTCCACAGCACATTCCCCAATGATAAAAATAGGAGGTCTGTACAAAGTTAAAAGATAGGAAATGGTCCTTATAAATTACCTGACGTTAAGGGCCAGAGTAAAGTGGCACATGTTTTTCAGAAAGTGCTGAGCACCTGCCTTTCAGAAATCAGATCTCTTTATCATGTCTGTAATTGGTCATTCAAAAAATCAAGGCATAAAATCACTAGTCACTTTTGGAAATCTTGGCCAAAAGTCTCTGTTATAGTCAACAACCACTGTAAAAAGTGGCTCCTTGGTTTACAGGATATATATACACCCCAATGCAGCTATAGCTCAATATATCATTCTCTTTTGGATGTCATGTTATTACTTTTCAAGCTCATTTCTACTTTGCTTTTTCATATCACATTTAATGCTTTCTCGGCATTTCTGATTTTCAAGTATCTCCTCGCTGTATTTCAGTGCTTCCATGTATGCTCTTCCCTGCTCAGTTTATGATCTTACATTGTTCCAGGTTTAATCTCATTTACTGCATTATGTCGGTGTCCCTAATTAACTGAGGGGAGTCTCTTTTCACTTTTCTTTTGTTTACAGCTTCTTCTCATTGAGCATCTGCAAAGTTAATTGAAATTTTTTTTTTTTTACAGTTCACTGATGCATTTCCAAAATAAATAGGACCCAACATTGTATCTTGTGGACACATACTATTTAGCACAAATACCCAGACTTACCATCATAATTAATGATGAAAAAATGTTAGAAGGAATTTTCAAACACATGCTTTAGGGCTTCAGCCGGTCTTAAACTATTAAGGATCAGGTTGAGATCCAATGTGCAGGGCAGATTATCCCACATCTGCCTGCTGCGAGGTTCTTATACCTTCCTCTGAAGCATTGGGTACTGGCTAGGCTCAGGGACAGGAGACTAGACGAAATGAAACTTGGGGCTGATCCAATATGTCAGTACCTAAGTATCATATGTAAGCCATGCCTTGGTCCCAAGGTCAACTCTGCTGTCGCTGACGCACCTCGGGATGTTACAAGTGGTGGCCTGTAGGAGGAGTTGAACTGGGATGCCTCTGAAGCTTGGAATGTGCTTCCCCAGGCAGGTGGAGTACATCAGTCATGCCTGGTCCTGTGGCACTCTGTTTCCTTCTAGTGCTGGCTAGGTAAATAGAGATTGAAGAGCCTGCTACAGGTACAGCTAACAAAGCTGGGTATTTTAGCTCAGGTAGTAGAAGCTCCTGAATTAAGATCAAGAAATCCCAGGTTCAGTTCCTGTTGACAACAACCCACCCAGGAGGCTGGCATTACACATACTATAAATTAACTAAACTAAGCTGCCATTCATAATTATTGTTGCCTTAAGGTCCATCAGTGTGTTTGCAATATATTTAATGGTCTCCTCATCCAAAGCCATTTGGTCTATTTTTTCAAGTGAAAGTTTGTGTGACACAGTATCAAATGCTTTACACTAACATCTAAATGTATCAAATTATTACCCACAACTACTAGATCTGTTAAATTCCCACCCTGTTCACATACTAACTACAGGCCTTTTTATTAAAGGGTCCAAACAATAACTTTTTTCTTTAACCTGCCGGATTTAAAAGCTGCTAATAATTATTTCCCTCCCCTCAAGTGACTGAATTCTTGAGATTGTTTCTTAATTACTGTTTAAGTCCCAGTAGATCAGAAGATTATATATATCTATATCTATATATCTATATCTATGTATATCTATATATCTATCTATCACACATATACCAAGACTCCTCTGTATTGCCAGAATGCTGTAATGCAAATGAGACTTAGGCTAATATTTAGCTATATTACTTCAAGGGCATGAAATATTCTGCATAAGCAACTTTCTTCTTTGTGTATCCTCATATATCAAAGAAAATTAATCAAGAAACGTCTCAATGAGATATTTTTAAATATCATGACCCAATTGTCGATATCACTGTGGGCTGTCTGACTCCTAACAGGTGAAAAGCCTCCAGAAAGGGACAATCTCGAAAGAGACCAATAGGTAAAATTATGCCTTGACTTCTTGAGGCTATATTTTTAACCAAGCCCTATACTCTAAGAGTGATAGATACATGTGATCATTTCACATTCTTACCTTGGAAATATATTTTCTGGACTAACAAAAATTAATCCCATGGCACTCTGGTATTGTATCACCAATCATCCCATGAGATACTCTTTGAAACAAATTCTGGGATTATATAAACTAGAAGAACAAATATTCCAAAAATGTAAACATCTTACAGTATTTGAGACTGACTATGATTTCAAGACAGTTACAGTGAGTATACAAATCTGGTTTTGATGCTTAGGACATGCTTAGGACATGGGTAAAGTGCTAAATGTGCAAGTAATTATGAACTTGGCACAGTAGCAGTATTTATTTTAAGCTCTACTTTTGCTGCTTTCGTGGAGGATGTTTATTTAACTAGACTCTATTAAACATGCTGAAGAGTATCACTGAAGACTTTGTACTCTGAAACATTTTTAAATTGATGAAACACAGAAGCAATCAATCATCACAAATGGTAAAGAAAGGCAGATAGGCACTGGCAGACACAGAAGAAGACCTGTAGGTGTCTTTACTTTTTTTTCCCCCCTTTAACAGATAAAAAACACACACCACCCTATTTGTGCTGCTGAATTAAGTGTTTGTGAAAAGAGAAGTCTTGATAGTAGTGGAGACTGAAATCTTCTATTGATTTGGAAGTGGGACACAGTGGTGGGAACTCCTGCATGGTCTCTTGCCTTTCCGATCCAACCTCTGACCTAATAGACCTGATGTGCTTATCCTCTCTTGTAACAGGAAAAATCCATGCTGCGCATACAACCTATGGGTCTCACTTAACCAAATAATGATGAATGACGATGCTCTTCATGCACCATTTGTACACATATGAAAACCATTGCTCTGGCTTGCATTCCTGCTTTGGAAAGCAAATTCAATATCTCCTCCAGCACCAGTCAGATGATGGAAAGAACAGACATAGATGTTTCTTCAACCACCTTTACTCTCAAATTGCCATTGTCCAAAGTTTCCAGATGTTCATTTCTAAATGATTTAGTCATAAATGTGGTTTTTAAATATAATTTTACAAACCAATAAATGGATAAGTCAAAATATTGGGATATTTACAGGACATAGGCCTTTTGCTTTGAAAATTACACTTCAGGAATTTTTGCATGTCTGCTTGACAGCATGCTTGATCCTGCAACCCTTGGTTAGGCAAAACTCCTGCTGATTTCAGTGGGAGTTTTGCTTGAGTGAGACCTGAAGGATAGGGTCCAAAGGCAAATAATGAGATGAAATTCTTAACTAGCTTAGTCACACTAGTGGCTGCAGTTGACAAGGTTGCATATATGTTGTTGTGGGTTTTTTTTAAACACTACTGTCATCTGTACTTCTTATAAGGAGTGAATTTTAAATGGAATCGATGTATTGCTTTGACTCTAAGTGTTTGGAACTTTTATGTGTGTGTGGTTTTGTATAAACCTATTCACTGTAACTAAATGGGCAAAAAGCCTTTTTGGACAGATTATATAGATGCTTGTAGCCAAAAAGTAGTAAATATTAATGTTTTTCCTACTCAGTATTTTTTATTTTAAACACAACATACAGTAAGTTGTCTGTTTTTTCAAATGTGTGTGGATCTTGGCAGTGTTTCTATTATATATACAGCATGATACATCTACTGATGTTGGGTTTTGTTCATTTGCTGTAGATTTCACATATGCTTTTCTATTAATATTTCTTTGCAATTAAGATATGCTTTTATTGCATTCATGGAAAAACATGGTGCCCTCTGCTGTTTAACAAGTCTAAATTTGCAGTAAATTCACTAATGGCTGCGTAGCCTAAGTGAACCAAAATCCTGTCATGACTATATTTTTAATCAAAATCTCTTATTGGTTTGGTGGAGTGGAGTGGGGTGGGGTAGGGTAGATGTTACCACTATGTGATATTGGATGACTTAAAACTCATTATTTAGGTCTCAATCTTACACACACACACACCCCCAATATATGTGGAATCCTATATATATGCATAATACTAATTTTTGCCTCCTTTTCTCTTTGTACAATGTCTAAGAACAGATTTGAATTCTCAGATATAACCATTATTTATAGACATTAAGTACATTTGTTTCAGGAAGTTAGTTTATATTATGGGAATTTCTTTACACTGTGAGTTGCTGTTTGAAAATTATAATCTGAGAGGCATTGCTGATTTGTGATTTGGCTAATAAGTCACATGATATTATTTCTGTTCCCTGTTTGGATGAGAACAGTTCACATAATCAGGTTTATAGGATGAATGTTCATGGAAACTCAGTTTAAAATTTCCTTTTCATGTGTATTCAAGCATATTCATATTTCATGAACATTCACAACAGAAAATCCCCATTGCATAAATCAAGAGTAGCCAACCTACTGAGGTGGCTCTTCAGAGGTTAATATGTGGCTCCTTGCACAGATACTGACTTGGGGGTGCAACTACAGATGCTAACTTTCTAGTGTGCTGGGTGGTGCTCACTGCTCAACCCCCTGCTCTGCCCCAGGCCCTGCCCCCACTCCACCCCTTCCCCCAAGATCCCTGCTCCTTCCCCTGAGCCTGCCATGCCCTCGCTCCTCTCCCCTCCATTCCAGAACCTTCTGTGCACCGCAAAACAGCTGATCCTGGCAGCCGGGAGGTGCAGGAAGGGAAGCGGTGGTGTTGATCGGCAGGACTGCCGGCAAGCAGGAGGCGCTGTGGGTATGAGGGCTGATGTGGGGAAGCTGACGTATTACTGTGGCTCTTCTGCAATATACATTGGTAAATCTGGCTCTGTCTCAGGTTCAGGTTGGCCACCCCAGCGTAAATGATCACATAAAGTAAATTAAAATGGGGGTACAAATACAACCAAAGCTAATTCACTGAAGTGTGAATGAATATTGGCAGTATGTTTTCAAAATTATTTTCCTACTCCTAATAGCATGAAGTCTTGTTGAAATCAATGAGACTATTCACAGGAACCTGGGCTGCAGGATTATCCTCATAAAAAAAGAAACTGATGCACTAGATGAAAATAGTTTAACCCTTTTCTAAGGCAGTAAACATATAGTAAACTAAGTCTGAATTTAATAAAATTGCCCACCTAGTTACAGAGGGACAGATTCTGATACCTTTGTTCATGCTGAGCAGCACCTTACTCCACGAGTGGTCCCACTGATTTCAGTGGATCTACTTAGCAAGTAAGATACTATTCAGCATAACTATGGGTATCAGATTGACCCAGAAATTGTAATAATCTAGTGTGCATGATGCTGGAACTATTTAACTCTAAGACAAAATATTTCACTTCTTTACTATTTAAATCTGTTATGTACATATAACATCATATCTACATTTCATTACAATCATAGGTCCATAAAGATGTGCATAAAGTACATTTGGTAGCACTAAAACAGTTAATTAACTTCATTTTTGGCATTGTTAATAAATTGTTTTCAGTTTTATGAGGCCTACTGTGCAGTATGTGGGTGTTCTCTGGAGGTTAATTTATGTGAAACTTGTGGCTTCCCTTAACTGAAGAATGTAAGTAGCCCAGCGGATACTGTAGTTGACTTTGTTATAGAAGCTTGTGAGTTGAGCATGTAAGCTCTTGGGGACAAGTTCCTTTTAACAGACCTAATTTATGCATTTTACTTTGTCTAACGTGATGACTATACACTCATCAAGAAGTGGAATCTGACCTAACATTCTCAATACTCATGAATACAACCATGTGAAGAAAAAGAATACTTTGCATTTCTTTGGCACCTTCCAGACTAAGGTCTCAAAGCACTTGATAGGGATCAATTAATTTAGTATCATAATAACCTCTCTAAGGGAGTAGGAGTCTATTGCAGATCCAGGCAAAGATCCAAGGTGTCTTGACCCTCAGTCCCATAGCCTAGTCACAAGAACATCCTGCATTTTTCCAGATAGTGCCAGAGGCCGGGGTGTGGGCAGTCATTCCTAGTGGTTGGAGCACAAGTTGATAGACAGGAATAGAAGTCCATGGTCAGAGTCAGAGCTGAAGTCAGACAGCAGAGCCAAGTGTCAGAGTCAGACGTCAGGAATCAGAGCCAAGTGCCAGAGCCAGGTTACCCAGAGTGAGGGAAGGCTGGGTCCAAGGCAGAAGCAGGGCTGGAACAGGACTGGAGCAAGGCTGGGTACACGCAGGCTCAGGAGCAATCACAGCCATGGGCAAATGTTTTGAGCAGCCACCAAACAACTGGTGTTGCTGTGCTTTATTGCTGGTTTGCTGACTCTTCGCACCAATCAAGTGGTGCAGCCGATCAGGCAGCCTTCTACAGGCCAGCTGCACTCACTAGGTTACCTGGAGACTGGCTTTGCTGCAGGCCCTGCTTCCTCACAGATAGAAGCAGAACAAATGGATCCAGAAATCACTCTCTCTCCACTAAATCTTTCAACATATTGGACTGTTATCACGCACACCAAGAAATACTTTTTTTTCTTATGTCTTAGAGCAGGGATCAGCAACCTTTGGCACGCTGCTCACCAGGGTAATCCCCCTGGTGGGTCGGGCCACTTGGTTTACCTGCCACATCCGCAGGTTCGGCCGATCGTTGCTCTCACTGGCTGTGGTTCGCCACTCCAGGACAATGTGGGATGCGGGAATTGGCAACAAGCACAGCCCTTGGCCTGTGCCACTTCCCACAGCCCCCATTGGCCTGGGATGGTGAACCGTGGCCAGTGGGAGCCGCGATCAGCCGAACCTGCGGATGCAGCAGGTAAACAAAAAGGCTTGGCCCACCAGGGGGCTTACCTTGGCAAGCCACGTGCCAAAGGTTGCCGATCTCTGTCTTAGAGTAACCAGTCACTTGCAGTACATTTGTGATCACCTTTTATATTCCACACCCACATCTGTGTTAAGGTTGCACATCATGACTCAAACATGAGAGTAAGCACCCAAAAATCAGGAAGGTCAATACTACAATTACACATGCCTCCGTGTGAATATACACTGTGATTACATGACCACATACAACATCACATATCCATTACTGATCACTATTTTGTCTAAAATAATAAAATACAATATTTTTTTCTAAAATGAACATGCAGAAGTATCATGTATACCTGCAAAACAATTTGTGTAGGCCAGACAGTGAAGAGCAATTCAAAGCAAATGGTTGTAATGGAAAATATTATGAATCTTATACTGTTGGAGGTCAAGATTAGTAGCCCTTTATAATTAGTTTGAACTTGGAAGTTAAGTCAAAATGTTACACTCTCCCATTATATCATTTAAAATGTGTTTCCTATATTCAAATCCTGCAAGACCAATAAAAAGTTAAAAAAGAAAAAGTTTTCTATGCTAATTATTGTATGTAAATAAGCCAGATAACAGAAGGGTTGACTTTCTAAATGGCTATGTCAAGAAAGATTCATCTAGGACTAACATGGTCCTTTAGTGGTTTCATAACGACAGATGGGCAGTATGGAAGCATATTAACACTGTGTCTTATTTAAACTAGACATTTATTATTGTTATTTAAGTGGCATTCCAAATACAGCTTCCCCCTCAATTTTTTCTAGTAATCACATCTCTTCATGGCTAGTGATTTCCTTATCTGACTCAGCTGTTTGTGTGCCATTCACATTAAATGATTTCAGTCCCAGTCAATGAGACCATGGCACGTAAACCAAAGCATTTGTTCAATCCACTTAAAAAAAAATACAGCATAGACAAACTCAAATTTAATTGACCTAATATTAGTATACAAAGATTTTGGTCATAGTCTAGAAACTTTTAAAGGAATTGCCATTCGTTAACATTCTCATGTTAGTGTTCCCTAACACAATACTGAAAATGAACTGAGTGCGGGGGGAGGATGCTTTCCTGCTGTTTATTTGAACTGACAGAAACCAGAGTGCAAATATTGTAAATAATGCAAGGAATTCTTAAGGTCCTCCTAAACAGTAATCTTTTTTTCTAAAACCCAAAATAATAGCAATCAAACAAAAATGACATATCCATTAATGTAGGCATCCAGCACAAAGCACACTTCAAAGAATATTTGGGATTGCTACTTTGTTTGTATAATGTTTGGTCAATTAAGTACTTGGCAACAGTATGTTAAACAGGAGGAAACGCTACACAAAAGAAATAGTCTGATACATTTTGACAAGGTGCAACAAATCACCAGAGGTTTTTGCACAGACTTCTAAATATTACCAAAATGCCATCATTATCCCAATGCTAGGTCACTCCTATGTCTGTCACTGCTCTTTTCTTTTTTATATATTCCTGTCTGTAATTCCTAGACTCTTTTCTAACTCCATGCTCACCTGTGTGGATAAGAAGGTACACTGCTAATTTAGACCCTAATCCTGCAAGGATCCCCACATAGATAAATCTCTTCATATGCACTAAGCCCCATTGACTTCAGGGATGTTTTAATGCTACAAGTACCCCACAATTTCTATTTATTTAACTACTCAAAGGGCACTGCCTTAGAGTTCACCATCTTGCTCCACTCATCAAGAGCTGGAAATGGGCTCCTTGGGGATAGAGCCTCCTGCCAGAGTAATCTGTAGAGGTTAGAAAAACACTGCAGCATTTGGTTTGAAATCAATTCAGGGGAATCTAATCCTTTAAATATAAACAATTTCCCTTGAGTGTTTAGAAAATATCACGGTATTATTTCCAGCAATGCTGGGGGATGGCTGCAGATTGCTTTAATACATTAAAATGATGTGGGGCCAGATTCTCCTCCCAAAACAGCTCCAGGAGCTGGAATCTGGCCATAGTTGGCCATCAGAATGCATCCAGAAGGGGAATCCCAGCAGGTTTATTTGGCCCCGTAATGTAGGTCTTGTATGCAGAAACAGGAGGAGGCATCTTGGGAGGTGGGGATGGAGCACACCTAAACTCCACTATTTCTCATCTGGTGGCTGATCCTTCACCACTGCTTAACACCAGCTATATCAGTAAAAAAATGAGTAATGCGGTGATGGATCAAGACCTAAGAATCTAACACACAATTGTGATCTTTTGTCTTTATACACACACACGTCTAAGAGTTTTGTGCTCATTTTCTGCTTGTGTATTCTACCTGCTATTTTGCCATTGTGTGGTTTAAGGGACATAGGTGTGTGCTAAGTATTTGGAATGCTATATACTGCCTTTTCAGACTTGTTTCTCAATAGACTACATTTTTTCATATTGCAGCAACAGGTCTTTCAGAATGTCCATCTGAATCCTGGACAATATTATCACTGACATCATTATGCAGGTTGAGCTCAATGCTAAAGTAGTGCCATATGGTCTGCATGAAAAGGAAAATTATGTCCTAAGTGCCTAAGGCACTGTCACTGGTTCTACGCTTTAATAGGCAGTATCATAACAGTAATTAATCAAATGTTACAGTCCTTTCTCAGGTAAAACTCTCATAAGCCAATGAGAGATTTGCTAAGTAATCAGTGTAGGAAATTAGGAAGTGTACATTCTGGCTCTTTAATACAAATAATGGTAGTAATATCTGGCTTCCTGTATCATTCTTCCGGGTTTTTTTGTTTTGTTTTATTTTTTGGGTTTTTTTGGTGGTCTTAAAAAACCCATCCCTAAACCACAGTATTTTTGATGATTTACACCGAGTAAACTGAAAGAGATTACAATTGATTCCAAACTTAATTTTGCATTGAATTATTTTAATCCTTAATTAGAGGCATACAATGCTCCATTAAAGTCAGGATAATGGGAATTTGTTTAACAGGAAGAGGACATTAATACTTCATTAAAATATTCTTAGGTTTTTACACCAACACCAGGATGAAATCCTGGCTCCACTAAAGTCACTTGGAGAGTTACCACTGACTTCAATGATTTCACTCCACATATAAGTCTATATTTAAATCAGACCCTACAACTACTCTGGCAATTCTAAAATTTACAACTGATATTCATTTGAACTCCGGTTCATCAAATCTCTCAAGCACATGACATTGACTTGAATGGGACTTAAGCACGTGCTAAATGTTACACTTGTACTTAAAGACTTTACTGACATGGGGCCTTAGAAATAAAAACAAAATTATGCAATTGGCACCGTACTTGTGGCTTATCCAAGACATTTTGCTTAGTTAATTCCATTTTCCTTGCTTTTGCACAAAATGTACATTTCCTGCACTTGGTTTTAACATCCATTCTGCCACAGGTGATTCTGGGGGCTTTTTCCAAGCTACAAATATCCCTCTGTTCCACAAGGCTCCATATATGGGCCTACGCTTGCTTGGACTACCTGAACATTTGCTCTAGGCACTCAAGCTACATCACACTTTCCCAGGGCTGCCCATTGGGGGGGGGGGGGAAGTGCAGCAATTTGCCCCATGCCCCGGGCCCTGCAGGGGCCCCCACGAGAGTTTTTTGGGGTCCCTGGAGCAGGATCCTTCACACTCTCCGGGGGCCTGGGAAAACTCTAGCAGGGCCCAGGCCCCCGGAGCTTCTTCTGCTCCCGGTCTTTGCAGGCGGGGGGTCCTTATCACTGAAGCAGGACCTGCCGCCGAAGTGCAACCGGGTCTTCAGTGGTACTTTGGTGGCGGGAGGCCCTTCTGTTCCAGGACCCGTCGCCGAATTACTGCCGAAGACCCAGCTGCACTTTGGCGGCGGGTCCTGCTTCGGCGGTAATTTGGCTGTGGGGGGCCCCCACTGCAGGTCTCCGGGGCACTTCGGCGGCGGGTTCCGGAGTGGAATGACCCCCCACTGCCGAATTACCGCCAAAGCAGGGGGCCCCCACCGCCAAAGACCCCAGGTTCCCAGAATCCTCTGGGCGGCCCTGCACTTTCTCCCCCAAAAGAGTCCAATGAGGTCTCTGAACAGGTTTTCAGTGCCTCCTAAGGACTTTAGCTGGTTCCCCAGTTGCTGATTTTTAAACAAATGTCCAAGAAAACCTTTTTATTTGTATTAAAACTGCTTATAAAGATTGTTTGCCAGTGAACAGTCAGATCCCAAGTAGTACTATTTTAATTGATGGTGATCAGTTTGCTAAATACAATTCTTATCTGAGCTTAATTGAAATGCATGTGTTTGAGAGCACAAGTGGCATTTGGTCACAAAAAGATGTTCCTGGAGGGGACACTATTCACACAGATCTATCCTTGTCTAGCTCCTGCTGCTGTAAACTGGATGCACAGAGAGAGGTGGAGGAGGTGAGCACACATTGTATCTGCCTGGGAATGCATGGGTAGTATTAACTTTCCTATGGAGACCCCCTCCAGACTGAAGCTGGAGACAGCTGTAGGACGCCAGAGGAATGGTCTTGGAGCACATGGCCATGTGCTGGCAGATACCGCTATTCTTTTGATGCCCCTCAAAGAATTCTCAGATCAGAAAGGCACAAATTATCTTTACTGAAGCTGGGTTTGTTTGCCCCAATCAGATCATATCCCCTTGTTTCTGGCAAAGACTGGTAAGAACTTTGAAATACAGTAAGGAAGTCTGCTCTCATGAGGGTTTCTGGCTGCTGGGAAAAGGCTTTTCTCATGAGATTCACAGCCCAGTTTTCACAGACTCAAGAGGTTTAGATAGCTCAGATACAGTATGCATCCAAATGTTTGGATACTCATCCAAACTGAAGTTGAACTCTGATCCTATCCTGAAGAGTGACTGTGGCCCATGTGTAATTATAGCAATTCAGTTTCATGAAAAGAAAACATACTTTCCCTTCTCTATTTAAAAAATAGTATGTATGAAAATGATTGGTACATTAACAACCGCACCACTTCCATTTTCGAGCTCCATTGCCTATTATTTATACCTGTACATTTATACAAAATAGACTCAATATTTAAACAGCAGCAAAACCACACAATCACTGTGAAAAGAAGTGCTTGTCACTTCAAAATAATTGTCTGTTTATTTCTGAATTAAAGTCTAAACCTGTTGCCATTGAAATCCATTGCTACATTTCTGTTGACTTCAGTGGGAGTAGGACTGGCATCTTTATGTGGAATACTTACATAAACACTTGTTATACACAAATAGATTATGTTAAAAGAACGTGATTAAGGTTGCAAAGTCAAGCACTCAAATTTTATGATATGCCAGAATTAAGGTTGCCTGTACAACCTTAATTCAGCCCCTTGTGTATGAGCATTCTGATATAGCTAGTGCCAGTTGGAATTTCTTCAGTGGAACATTTTTCCATCAGAGAATGCTGATTCATTCAAGCTGAAATATTTCCTGGAGATGGTTCCATTTTGGCAAAGTTGTGATGGTACCCAGGCCTGGTTCTGACAGAATCTCCTTTGTTTCCTGACATTTTGCCCACCCAGATGCTTGTCAGCCCACCTGGCAGGCTGCTAGAGAGCCCTGGCTTCCAAGCACCCAGCTCTGGCAAATCAGATTCTGGAAGACCTGGGAGCTTCAGCTGCGAGCTCTGAGGCTCCCAGTTCAGCTGAGACTCCCAGTTCCTCCACAGCATGTTCTTAAGCCCACCAGGCCCTCGGCTGCTGGGAAAAGGCTTTTTTCATCATATTCACAGGCCAGGTTTCACAGACTCAAGAGATGTAGATAGCTCAGATAAAATATGCTAGCATGCTAGGTTGAGCCCAGATAGTACGAATCTATCTCCCTGGGCTGGGAGGCTCATTCCCAGCTGAAGTGTAGACATATCCCCAGGATCTAGGGCTCCAGGGCAACCCACCAGACAGACCACCTCTGAGTCTGAGACCCTAGGGGTTACTTGATCTGTGGATGTGTTCCTGATCATGGAGAATTTTGACATTTTTTGTTTTCATTCCAAATCAGAACAAAGCGCAGTTTCAAAATCCTCCATAAGATGGAATGACCTTTCTCTACACAGCTCTCAATACAGTCTTTAACTACATGATCTCACACCATTTTTTTCCACAGGACCCCTGCCTCATTCAGTGCTCAGAATGGACAATGCTAGATTAATGTGCAGCTACTCTGTATTTAGTTTTATGTTCATTGTTCAATGTGTAGCCTTAGGCTTTACATTATTCCAATCTTTTTTTCTGAATACCAAATTATTAATTTCCTCACGGGCTTTTCTTGCTTCACAAACATTAATTAATTTATCTCCACCACACACCTGTGAGGTGATAGGGGGGTATTATCCCTATTTTACAGATGTGGAACTGAGTCACAGAGAGATTGTGGTCAAAAGCATCCACTAATTTTGGGTGATCAATTTGAGACACCTCAGACCTCATTTTTTCAAAGTACTTAGCACTTTGTAGCCCATCATATGTTCAAAGCCCCACTGCCATTGACTTCAGATGAAGCTGTGAATGCCCAGCTCCTACGTAAATCTGACTCCAAAGTCTCTGGGGTCTCCTCTCCAAGGAGGTCCATTCTATGCAGTGAATAAGAGAGAGGTCCTGTGAAAAAAATGGTGAAATAGTATGGGATCATGTAATTAACAACTGCATCATAATGCATACACACAAAGGGATGGAATTATGATTGCTCAGGCAACATTAATTCTGGAATTTCCTAACATTCGAGTGCTTGATTTTGCAACCTTAACAATATTCTTTTAACACAGTATTTTCATATGTAACTTCCTAACGTTTTTTAAAAAGGTAACTGAAAAAACAGTACTATGGCTCGCAATTTTAAGTGTAACAAGTAAAAAAAAATTATTCACTTCTAATGAACTAGTCAGAAAGCAGAGATTTGCATATACTTTCTGATTAACTTAGAGTTAAATACCAGTTTTCATTGAAATCAGCTGTCATTAAGAGATACGCCTTCACCTTTGTAACATGATTGGTTAACATCCAGGCATTAATATTGATGGACTCTCTGGTGGTAAAGAGTAGACATGCTCAGACTCAAACCTGACAGTTTTCATGCAGTCATGACCCAGGTTTTCTTCTTGTAGGTAAATGCACATGTTAATAATTACATATTGAAAATTTGTCCTTAATCTAGAATTCTAATCATTTATCCTGAGTCTGAATAAATAGTCTCCTTACACCATGCACATACATTCCCAGGTTTTGTATATAATTTCTTGCCATGACCCTATAGAAAGCATGCACATCTAACGTATTATAATTTGGATATTTCTGATGCACTGGTGCAAAATGAAAAATGTTCGTTCCCTACATTTAAAATATCTCCTTAAAACTGGGAGCTCCTTGGGTATACCAGAGCTCTGCTTAGCACATCTTGGTAGGATGGGGAGAGAAAATTAATGTTATACCACCTTTATACAGACACACATGCCCCGGTTCTGTGGGCAGCTGGGGATCAGTTTAGTCCCAGAGAAAGTTAGAGCAGCCCCCAAGCTGCTTTAATGTAGGCTAGTTTGTAAAAGTGCTCCAGGGGCTGTTACTCCAGTAAGGATTGTCAAATCAAACATGCCTGGATAGAAAGCAGGCTAGATTGTCAGGCTCAGTGGGTAGTGATCAATGGCTTGATGTCTAGCTGGCAGCTGGTATCAAGCGAAGTGCCCCAGGGATTGGTCCTGGGGCCAGTTTTGTTCAACATTTTTATTCATGATCTGGATGATGCATCCTCAGCAAGTTTGCAGATGACACTAAGATGGGGGGAGAGGTAGATAGGTTGGAAGGTAGGGATAGGGTCGAGAGTGAGCTAGACAAACTGGAGGTTTGGGCCAAAAGAAATCTGATGAGGTTCAACAAGGACAAGTGCAGAGTCCTGCACTTAGGAAGGAAGAATCCAATGCAACGCTACAGGTGGGGACCAACTGGCTACGCAGCAGTTCTGCAGAAAAAGGCCTGGGGATTACAGTGGATGAGAAGCTGGATATGAGTCAGCAGTGTGCCCTTGTTGCCAAGAAGGCATATTGGGCTATATTAGTAGGACCATTGCCAACAGATCAAGGGAAGTGATTATTCCCCTCTATTTGGAACTGGTGAGGCCACATTTGGAGTACTGTATCCAGTTTTGGGCACAATACAGAAGGGATGTGGACAAATTGGACAGAGTCCAGTGGAGGACAACAAAAATGATTAGGGGGCTGGGGCATATGACTTACAAGGAGAAGCTGAGGGAACTGGGCTTATTTAGTCGCAAAAGAGAAGAGTGAGGGGGGATTTGATAGCAGCCTTCAACTACCTGAAAGGGGGGGCAAAGAAGATGGAGCTAGGCTGTTCTCAGTGGTGGCAGATGACAGAACAAGGAACAATGGTCTCAAGTTTCAGTGGGGGAGATATAGGTTGGATATTAGGAAACACTATTTCACTAGGAGGGTGGTGAAGCAGTGGAATAGGTTACCTAGGGAGGTCGTGGAATCTCCATCCTTAGAGGTTTCTAAGGCCCGGCTTGACAAAGCTCAGGCTGGGATGATGTTGTTGGTGTTTGTCATACACAGATAGTAAGAGTTAATAGAACAGAAGTACTCTATATCTTTTTTGACTGTAAAGACCAGAGGACCAAACAGGGGACAGGATACTTTCAAATCTGAGGGAGGGAAGTTTTCTGTGTGTGCTGTAAGAATTTGGTTGTTGTTCACTCTGGGGGTTCAGAGGGACCAGACGTGCAACCAGGTTTCTCTCCAATCTCTCCGATACAGGCTCTTATAAGTTCAGAATAGTGAGTACTAGGTAGATAAGGTGAGTTAGGTTTATGTTTGTTTTCTTTATTTGCAAATGTGCATTTGGCTGGAAGGAGTTCAAATTTGTATTTTGCTGAAAGGATTTTAATTTGTACTTGTATACTTAGGCTGGGAGGGTATTCCCAGTGCCTATAGCTGAAAAACCCTGTACCTAATCCATCTTAAATTTACAAAGATAATTTTTACTGTTTTTCTCTCTTTAATTAAAAGCTTTTCTTGTTTAAGAACCTGATTGTTTTTTCATTCTGGTGAGACCCCAGGGGACTGGGTCTGGATCCACCAGGGAATTTGTGTGGAGAAAGGAGGGAAGGGGGAGAGAAAGGTTAATTTTCTCTCTGTGTTAAGATTACTTTCTCTCTCGGGGACAGTCTCAGAAGGGGAGAGAGAAGGAGGGGAGAAGGTGAATTTTCCGCTCTGTTTTGTGATTCAAGGAGTTTGAATCACAGTAATCTTCCAGGGTAAACCAGGGAGGGGAAGCCTGGGAGAGGCAACGGTGGGGGAAAGGGTTTACTTTCCTTGTGCAAAGATCCAGAGGATCTGGGTCTTGGGGTTCCCCGGGCAAGGTTTTTGGGGGACCAGAGTGTACCAGGCATTGGAATTCCTGGTTGGTGGCAGCGCTACATGTTCTAAGCTGGTAATTAAGCTTAGAGGAATTCATGCTGGTACTCCATCTTTTGGACGCTAATGTTCAGAGTGGGGATTTATACCATGACAGTGTTGGTCCTGCAGGGGATTTGACTAGATGACCTCCTGAAGTCTCTTCCAACCCTAATATTCTATGATTCTATGATCTCTCCATGACCCGCAGTATTGCACTGTTTCTACACCAGCTGGGGGTGCCTCTATTCAATGGAATTCACCAGATGCCCCTTTATGGCCATTTTCAGTCCCCTGTGTGCTGCTGAATGCAGCCATAGGTATAAGTATTTGCTAGGTAGGATGCAGGCAGTGGTGAAAGTAAGGCGGTACAGTCTACCGGTAAAAAGAGCCCACCAGTACCAGCCTGTACCCAGCTGACTAACGTCGCTGCCCCTTTTGCACCCTCCTGTTGGCAACCCTCCCAGTATGGACCTGACAGGACTGCCAATGGGGGTGGGGGCAAAAGGAGCAGCTGCCCCAGGGCCAGCGATTTAAAAGGGCCAGGGGCTCTGGCCGCTGCCACTGCTGGAGCCGAGGGTGGCGCGGGCAAGGCAGCATGGAAGGGCTGGCTGGGAGACGCTGATCCTCAGCCCTGCCCTTTCTACCCGAGGCTCCACGCCTTCTGGGGGCCAGATCCAGCCCCCGTACCAGTAAGTCTTCGGCTTTACTTTCACCCCTGGATGCAGATGTGAGTTAAGGCAGCCAGACAAAAGCCTACAGGTCTTAAAGCTTGTAGGACAATAACTTAACCAAACTAATTGAAGCCTAAGGCCTAAAAGGAGCATAAGCAACTAACCGAGAGTGGCCCACATGACAAGATGTCACAAGACAGAATGTTGTAACAAACAAGTATGGTTAAACTGCTGATGAGTAATCCCAAAATATCAGTTGATGCTAGTTTTGTATCTTTTAAGATAAGAACATCAGCAGATGTTCAACTGAAAAAAAATGCTATTATAACCAATTGTCATATATGCCAATAAGCTTCAGGTAAATGACATAATAAATTATGACAGGAGAACACACCAATATTGTTAGAGTGAGGAAGTTTAGACATGGATAATGGGGCAGTCATATAAGCCTATAAAAGGGCTAACCTAAGCCAAAGGGATTTTCCTGGCTTAACAAAGATAGGACAAATCGATCACTCATCTCACTAGTTTTAGGTCCACCCAAAGGAGGGTGAGGGACATTTGTATTATATCAGTCTACTTGCTGGTTTGTAATGTTTGTGATATTGCAAACTGTGCTAAAAAAACCATTACAAATTCAGATCTTTCCTAAGTGTGAGGGACTTTCCTGTGTACAGTGGAATCCTCATCCCAGTAATAACTCTGGGACTGATCTCAAGGCATGAGAATCCTGCCAAATCACAGAATGTTAAATTGGACACACTGATTCATGGGTAACTTGGAGCAGGGTCATTGCAAATAGTAAACTGTGGGGAAAAAAAAAAAAAAGAAAACACTGGTTTTAGTGACAATTTAAACCAAGACAAAAGCATACTTCGGCTCTCGCTGTGAAATTATTCACGATACTTGGGTTAGCATCCCATTGAGCAAGCAAAATGAACACAGTTATTGAATAACAGGGACAGATTCAGGACTCTCTCTACAGAAAACCTTGAGACATTGAAGGAAAAGACCTATTTTTTTACTGATGGCAGAAAAGTTTTTAACATTTCTTTGAGAAAAATACTGTTATTTGGAATTTGCTTATCTTTCTCTTTATTAAGATCAGTTTGACATGTTTTCTACACATCAGTTGGGCCATGTCTTTTCCAAGGGTCTGCTGAAGCTCAATACAGTTTAGCATCGTGTTCTGAAGTTGAGGTAATTTGCTTTTACATGGTTCATTTGCTTTCATGGCATGTGACAATGTGCTGGTCTAGTGAAATAAACTTCTTTTTCCCCCCAAACCAGAAGTCACTGTCAAAATATTGTAAATCGAGCTGTAGTTCATTAGAGACATTGTCCTCATTAAAACACTTATGTATTTGCTATAATAGAATACACATGGACACATTTGAAGAATCTGCTGAAACTGAGCACGATATAATAAACGTTTAATTTAGAAAGATGTACAGGTAACTGTTTACAGAAATACATAGTTTCCTATTAACTGTCTAAAAACTCACTAAATATGATGCATTTAATGAGGATTTTGTGGGAATTTCTGCTCTCCTCAGATACCCTTACAAATGAAACAAAAATAGATTAAATTTCCACACTATTATAGTTTTCCTTTTTCTTTCCCTAGAACAAAGTTAATTTTTGTTTTTATTAAGCAGGCAATAGTGTTTAGTAGAATAATGTTGAGGAATTTGGGCCACAACGTGCCTGGAGTTAAGTCCCATAAAAGATTTTTGTCTTTTTTAAACATTTTGTACCAGATTCATCCCTAATGTAACTCTGTGGACTTTATAAGAATTGCACCAGGATGCATTTGGTCCAAATAATCCATTTTGGTTATGTTTTATTTTTTGTGGAAAATCCCCATGAGCTCACCTCTCCCCTTCAGCAGAAGTAGGAGTAACTGAGGCAGAGAGCATGTAATGGAGGGCAGCTTCTCTGCAGCATGCCCCCTCCTTGACCCTGACTCCATAGACCACTTTGCAGGACTACAGGTTAAGATGGGGTATGCAGGGGTATGGCCAGGGAAGCAGCTACTCTCCAAGGCAACTCCCCTGGGGACCACATAAATATCAGATCATATATTCATGGGGAGTTACTGTAGCTTCAAGCCACAGTAATGATCTTTGCATGCCTGTACCTTTTGGGGGGGAACCTTTGGGCAAGGATGAGTGGGGATGGTAATGGCAAAATGGTTCCCATGCCATAAGAAGAGAATCATAGAAGTGCAGGACTGGACCTCAGCAGGTTATGTAGTTCAGTCCTCTGCAGTCAAGGCAGGACTAAGTAATAACTAGACCATTCCTGACAGGTGTTTGTCCAACCTATTCTTAAAAACCTCCTGTAATGGAGATTCCACACCTTCCCTTTGCAATTTGTTCCAGTACTTAACCACCAACAGTTAGGAATTGTTTCCTAATGTCCAACCTAAACCTTCCTTTCTGCAATTTAAGCCCACTTCTTCTTGTTCTATCCTCAGAGGGTATGGAGAAAAAATGTTCACCCTCCTCCTTGTAACAACATTTTATGTACTTGAAAACTGTTATCATGTCCCCTCTCAGTATTTTCTTCTCCCAACTAAATAAAACCCAATTTTTTCAATCTTTCCTCACAGGTTATGTTTTCTAGACCCTTAACCATTTTTGTTGCTCTTCTCTGGACTTTCTCCAGTTTGAGAAGTGGAGGACCAGGGAGTATTTCCTGATGCTGGACTCTATGACCAGAGAGATTTGTCAGTAGATCCACAAACTATGCAAAGTTTACAGTCCCTGCCCAATGCTTGCTTCAACCCTCTCACCAAAGATGGGAAGCAGGCAAAAGACAATGTGTGAATTCAGTCTTGTGGAGGCGTTGGGGTAGCCACTATTGTGCTCTACAAAAACTGCCTGGCCCAGTCTCCACAATTAGGCTGTGTTTACTGCCCCACTCTGCACTATGCAGTAGAGGGGGTATAGATCATGACAATTATGTCCCACATTAATTTTTAAAACAGTTTTTCAGACACATGTATACATTTTTAAAAAATTGAGAACCAAGCAATAAAACTAACAGGTATAAGTAAACCCATACAGTTGAAAGATTTGCATGATGCTCTAAGGTTTCAAAAGGGACTTATGCCTTTGAGTGCCTTTATTTTTCGGTACCCAACCTGAAAGTCTTTTAACGACCAGCCTCCTTTAAGCCATTTAAGGTAGGACATACAAAAATCACTAGTAACATTTGAAAACTGAAGCCTATGCTCCTGATTTTTCAGAAGTACAGAACATCCAACATTTCAGTTGAAGTCACAGAAACATCTCTGAAAATCATGCTCTATATTGCTTTTCACTGCACAGATTTCATGCTTTTTGACCTGATGGGATCTTCTTTAAATTGTCCCAAACCAAAACCAATACAAATTAAAAAGAAAAATTAAAAGTTGCTTTAAAAATGCAGCTGAACTGTGTAATTTTCCCCAGACTTGATTAAAAAAATAGAGCTACACTATACATCTTTTTGGTTAAATTACAGTGAGTCTCTTAATTTTATGAATCATTTGGAGAAGTTGTAAGTGTGATTTGTGTGAGGTTGCAAATACTTTATATTTTATCTGTCACCACATTCAACCACAGTTGAGAATAATTTCATTGCTTATAATAAATTATACAACATATTGTAAAATACTGTCAACAAGTTCTAGGTTTTGCCTTCTATTTTAAAGGCTTAAGGATTAATCCTGATGGCAATGATTCTGAATGTACTACACAGTGATAGTAAGCAATGAGTTGCTACACAATAAGATATTTTCAGGGTAGGCAAAGATTTTAAATGCTAAAAGGGACAGAAAATGCACTTTACAGTTAAGATCCCAAAAGCGGACTCTAATGATCTAAATTTTATTCCTGGCGGCACTATGGATTGTGTGTGTGACTTGGACAAGATAGCTAACCTCTGTATGCCACAGTTTTTCTGGCTGGAAAATGGGGAGTAATAAAATACTTACTTGACAGGGGGAATGTGAAACTTCATTCATTCATGTTTGTAAAATGTGTGGAGATCTTAGGTGGCAAAATGCTCTATATAAGTGTAAAATATTGTGGCTATTATAAAAATTATAATATAGGACAATGAGGATACAATTTCATTGTGAGTTCAGAACTTCCATTAAAACTAACAAGAATTGCAGAATGGACATGCACTGAGAGTGGGGCATGAGCATTATTTCTTTTTAAAAGCCTAGAATTAAATTGGCAAACCCTAAGATGAAATTCTGACCCTATGGAAGTCATTGGGAGTTTTGCCATTGACTTCATTGCGAGGAATATTTCACCTCTTGTATTTTAATTAAATTAGCAAATATGAGTAAATTGTTATTTTTAATCTGAGACACAATCAATCTAATCTTTTTCCTATCATATTTAACTTCAAAATGTGGCTATAACTGCATGTACTTTGTACTAGAGTAAAATCCTTAAAATTGTTATTGTGATTTCAAATCACCAGAATTAGCAGATGTGTTCATGCCTCCCACATGTTGTATTTAATGTACATTATTTAATTGTTCTGAATTGTCGTGTGTAAATGGTTTAACTCTGACCTCGCATGGTGTGAAAATCAAGTTAATAGGAAAATACTTAGTTATTTGCTTCGAGGGATCAGATTATTTTAAGGGATTATTATCTCGATTGGGCAAACATTTTGCTAAAGGAAGCTGAAAAACAAGAATAAGAATCTTTGTGAGTGCTAAAAGGGACAGTTAGTTGGGAGAATCATTCTGCACAAGTGATTCTTTTCATCTTTATGATAATATCTGGCTTGAAAGCCTCACCCACATTAGGTTCTTTTGTCAATATTTTTGCAGTGGGGAAACAGGCAAAACGTGCATGGCTTTGTGATTGGAATGAAGTATTAAAAGGGACATGTTCATAAGAAGAAGATGGCAGAAAGAATGTATTCATTGCTTCTCATCCTGGAGTTTCCACACTGCGTCTGTTCCAATCTGAATTATACTGGTGTAGACACAGAAAATCTCTACTCAAATTAATGAGTTTTCCAGATTTATACCGATATAATTTCATTCAGAATATGGCCCTTCATTTTCAGATTTTCTCTAACAAGTCCAAGTATTCATTTTCAGAACAGCATTGAACAGAGCTGCGACATATTACCGCACACTCATCATTCATCTGCTTGTTTATTTCTCCACACAGTTAGGAGAGGTTTTTCTTACACAGAAAGGGCGCATTTCTCCCTTTAACATGAGCTAAATAAATCAGCTAAAGAATATTTTTCTTAATTAAAACAAAAACCAGGGCGGTGGATGAAAAGTTACAAAGAGTTCTCTCTGAACTGGATGCCTTTAGTTCAATAAGGATAGTTTGCATAATCTTTTCTATATCAACAACATTCCATATGCATATTTCTCTCTAAAAAGAGAGGCAAACTCTCTCACTTGAAAGGCAGGAAAGTGATCCCAAGCACACAGCAATGCAGTGCATCCCTCTTTAAAATCTTAGTTATTGGCCTAGAATTATACATTGGTACTAGAGAGTCATAGTTCACTGAAGTCCAAGTCTGTTATTATCAATTCATCCACACAGGCATGAAATAGGACTGGCCAATTTCTTTCTGTTGAAACATTGTTTTTGTTTGTTTATGGAAAATTGGGTTTTCAACAAAATGAAAATATCCATGAAGGATGTCAGTTTTGACCCTTTCTCAAAAAAACCAAACACCTGACAACTGTAAAGTTTTAGTTGAAAACCCTAAAATTTCTTATTGGGAACTGCAGTTGAATGTCTGATGTCTCCATTCTCTATGTGTCAGGCTCCCTGGCAAGACTACATTTCCCATGCTGCTGAAAATTTGTGCTGAAAATATTCAGTCAGCATTTTCTGGGGGAAATGTCAATGATAACAGATGTTTAAAATATTCTAGAAAGAAAAAAACAAACGTTTTTCTGACCAGCTTTAGCATGAGAGGTCAAATAAGCCCAGGTACCAACATAAATCTTCTCTAAAATCTCAAAGTATAAGGTATCCAAAAGGTTTTTCAGGTTGAAAAGGTTCTGGTTTATTTTGTTTATGTGCATATGTGATGATTTGGGGGATTTGTCTGTATCAGTTATTAATTCTGAATGAGATTACGAACTCCCTGGTATGTACCTTTGCCAAGCTACAGCCACCATTTTGAATGTGCAGCTCTTTTGCCTTCTCTATCGGCTGGGCTCCATTCAGGTTCCAGAGGTCTGAAGTGTTTGGGGATCCATCAGAAAGGGAGCCTTCACTGCAATCTGGTGGACAGCTAGCAGTATGGGTCACATCTGGAACAGGACTACAGTATGCACCTCAGCTCCTCCTGGGTTTTCTGGGTTAGGAAACAGAAATACTGAAAAAGATCACAAGCAAAATTGCTTTTACGGTATTTCTGATGTGACTAAAATGAGGAAATACTGAAAATCTCTAAAGGAAGATTGTTTTCATATGAAAATGCAGCCCATTTTCAAGACCAAGGAGGGTTAGGAGAAGCATGCACATTTTGGATGGTTATCTGAATTGAACCTCCAAATGGTCTGATGTTCACAGAACACACAAGCTATCACTGTATGCACAAGTCTTTGTTTCCTAAGGCGAGAAAAAGCTGCATTATTATGCGTGTACTTCTGCATTTAACAGATAGGGCTTGATCCTCCTTTCAGCTTCACCAGTTCGACACTGTGGTCACTCCACTGAACACAGTGAAGTTACTTCTAATTTACTGTGGTGTAAATGTCAGATACAATCTAGTTTTCAGTATATAGGTGTCCATATTATAATGACGACTGTCATTAACTGGAAACCTTGTGGGCATGTTTGGGAGAGAACTGAACAGGGAAGGCGACTGAACTATCGTCTCTCCCTCTGAGATGGTTCCAGTAGGGTAATGTTAAAACACACCGGTGCAGCTGTAGGGAAGACTGTGGGAACCCGTACACTGGTGGTGTCCAAGTGGTACTGTTCTGTGACTGGATTTCAGAATCCATAACTGTTGGACTAGCATCTTGCCATATTCAGTCTTGGCCCTTTAAAATTCCCTCTTACTACCAGGGGATTTCCTGTCCTGTAGATTAATTTGAATGGCACTGAGTTCCAATAACAAGACATTCCTTTACTGTAGGACACAGGGATATTAAAAGGGTCTGGGTTTAAAGGGATAGCACTTGAAAAAAAGTAGGATTGGAGCTACTTGCCATCTCCTGATACATTCCAGAAAGCAGTGCAGGTGGGATCATCGTCGTTAAAGGTCTGCAATTTTGGAATGCTTCGTTCTCTATGATCCAGACCCTGCTGAAGTCAACAGGAGTTTTTCCACAGATTCATTGTGAGCAGAATCAGGCCTTAAATACACCAGGGTTTGCCAGTGTCATCCTTCTTGGTGAGACTTGAGACATTTTTATTTTCTTTTCAGTTTGTGAGTTTGTCAGAGGGGTTATTTAAGGATGACGAGTTAATGATTTTTAGATTGGCTCTAAGATTGGGTTTGGGGCCATATTGCTAAAGGAATTTTTTTTCCTAGTTGTACTTTTTTTTATTAAGGTTCTCAGAAGCTTTCCTAGTAGGAACACCTTATAAAGTACCAAATCTATTAAAAGTTTTAGAAAAAATCCAAAAGCAACAACGTTTCTGTTATGCATGCATAAAAATTATTCTGATTTATGGTGGAAAGTGGTCTGTAAAATAGAAAGTTTGTACTGCAGTGCATATAATATTCTAAAAATAGTCTCACTGCAACTTTCTTGCACCCTTTCAGAATTACTTTATAGTGAGAGTGAAAACATGACAACATTCAAAACCACGCTGCCATATCTAAGACTGAGGAAATCCAGTTTGGAGCTTAGCAAGAATTAAAATAAGATATTTGTTCTAAACCATATTTGTAATTTCTCGGCATGTTAACTTACTGGTCGGAGATAAAGAACAAAGAAAACTTTAGTGACTCAGGACAAATGATTTATGTTTATAAATTTAATATCTTCAGCATGATTTTTGGCAGCAATATAGTGAATGACAATGGTAAAGTGCCCTTTGAAAACTACAAAAAAAATGTACCATACTTCACATAATATCTAAAACATGCATGTCGTCGTTATATTTGTACCACAATGACAAAGACTTTTTCAGTCTTTCTCAATTCTGTTTTTGTGAAATACCCCAGAGGGTCAAGCTACTAAATGTTTCCAAGATGTGTGGGAGTGCAAAATGTTTATTTGCAATAGTGAATGTAGGAACATGCTTTCTCATTCTAGATATCACAATACAGTTGTTTTTTTCTAATTTAGAGAGAAAGGGTTGCAGTGAAAGGGCAAAAATGCTTAAAGTCTCCAAAAAGTTTATAAAGGTAAGAGCTGCTGCTTTTTTGAGGTGTCTGGTTAATACTAAAATGAATGCAATAAAGCTAGCTGCAAAGGTTTGGATTTCACAGCAATTCCTTCATTTCTCTCAATGTTAAATTTTACAGCTCTTTTTATCTTGGCACATGTGGATGTGTTTTAAAAAGTATCCACTGGATGTGTAGAAAACAAACTGCCTTGAAAACTGTTCTTAGAGGCAAAGCACTAAGAACAGTATGTACCAACATGGTTGGAATGCATTAGGAGTATAGATATTTAGGGTCAAGTTATCTCCGATGTGGATTATGTAAGAAACTGAGATTCCATGGATTTTGACTCACTGAAATACTTTGGCTTTATTCTGTTGAGGGTATGTCACCATGTACTGCAGAACTTGGGTTGGGTACGACCCTCTAAACACATTGATGTCACAGGATCTAAACACCAGATACTTGTGCAACTCTCCAGGAGTGTAAACTAAATGTGTGGTTCATTAGAGAATGAGAGCCATTTCCTCTCAGTTCAATCCTAATAAAAACTCTGCAACACTGAAATGTTTCTCATAGCTGATGATACTGAACAATTTGCAGTCTTGTTATAGTGAGGTACAATTGTTATCACATACAAGTACTGTGAGCAATCTGTTATACATAGACCAAGCCTGCAAGCTGCCTCCTGAGAAGTGCTAAGCATCCTCCACCCAATAGGAGGCACCTGGCACCCTTGACCATTGAACCTCTATATACTGGGGAAAAAACAAACAAACAAAGACAACTGAAGGAGCCTTATTCAGCCCAAATGCACCTCCTACAGCAGCCGACTGCCTTGGTCTCCACAAACTCTGGAAGGTCATTGCTAAATTATCTGCTCGTAAATTCTCTGCTTTTTTAGAATTATCTGCTTGTAAAAAAAAAAAAGACAAAAAAAAACAACACAAAATTGAATTTTGACTCTTCTAAATACCATTAGTTTAACAGGAAGTGGATAGGGAAGTGATATCACATGGGGCAGTGACATGCTTGGTTAGCAGAAATAAACATATTAACAATCCGCAAACTATGTGCTATCACAAATGGTGTTCTTTATCCTGAGAAGGGGAACACTAGAGCCGTACAAAAGAAGTGAACTTTTTTTATATTATTAAATGTGAATTTCATTTCATTCTGAGGGATTTTGCACCTCTGAATCTCTGGCTTTTCCAGAAATTTGGAAAAATGGCCACTGTTCTTATTGAAAACCTATAAATACATATCTGTATATTTTTGCTGCAAATATTACTTTGCCCCCAAATATTTTCACCTGGAAACATGCTCTTTCTGCTGAAAAACTGGTCTATTTTTATTTTAAATGGTTCTATCTTTGAGAAAAAAATCCCCCAAATTTCCTAATTCTCTTTTTAAATGGATTTGGAGATACTAGAGCATTTCTCTCTGCCACTGATGCCAGCCTAGGTTACCTGATTCTCCACATCTCTGACAAACATTTGTGCAATTTCTTCCATGCTGCCCTTTACAAGGGGGAAAAGCTCCTAGTCAAAATCCATAAAGCCACCACTTTATTCTCATTCAAGTCATTCTTCAAGCTCACCTGTGCCATACTGAAGTAATGTACATTCTGATAAAGGCTAGGCAGGTGGGGAGCTACCTCTGACTAGCTCAGAATTCTGTACATCCTATTATATCTACTTCTTGTCTATTGGAACAACTTACCAATAGTCCTGTTGGATTCTCCATCACTGTCAATTTTTAAATCAAGACTGGATGTTGTTCTAAAAGATATGTAGCTCTAGTAATTACTTTGGGGAAGTTCTATGGCCTGTTTTATACAGGAGGTCAGACTAGATGAGTCCCTTCTGGCCTTGGCATCTATGAATTTCCACAAACCAGCTCCAGGCACCCTGTGTGCTTCATCCACCTATTACATTTTGTTCTTTAGACTGTAAGCTCTTTGGGGCAGAGACTATGATTTATTAAATGTTTGTACAGTGTCTAGCACACTGGGGCAATAGTTGGTTGAGGTCTTTAGGTGCTACCTCAATATGTTAAAAAAATAACATCTGGAAGGATCCTAAAGAAGGCAGGTCATTCATCGTGTGCTCCAGTGGTATGGATGGTTAGATATTGCTTGTCCTTGGATTGCAAGCAAACACCACATCATTTGAGACAGTGGTGTTGATGTCAAGTACATCCTTCATTGTGACTGAGTTTTGGAATATATTATCTTTCATAGCTGGTGGAATTAGGAAGTACCAAAGTGGGAAGGTTGACTCTTTTGATTTATTTTCCCAGACAGCATGGCATGAATATCTCTACGTGACAACTTGAGCCACTTAATTAGATCAAGGGAATATTGTTGTGTCATCTATGTCTAACTTTTGTTATTGATTGCGAGATCGGACAGATTGGTATAAGTTACAAACTGGACAAATTACAGGATAATTGTTGCATCTGAAATGAAATGCAAGAAAATTCTCAAGCCATGACAATGTATCAAGTGACACTGTGAACATTTCACACATCTCTCTAGGTAATTAGTAGCAGCCATGTGATGCTTGAAATGGTGTTACACAGTCCCTGATTACTGTCCTTTACTGGTGTCATTGGAATGACATCAGGGAACGTATTACATATGTTCAGCAAGTCTGCAAAAATTCCCAATATGGGAAATGTCGCCCCTCCCCCGCACCCCTTCCTGGCAGGCTGCCTGTATGTGTCATTCAGAGACTAAATCTGAAGGGCTACAACCTGAATTAAGATCTCCCTGGCTGATAACTGTAAAGCTGACAGCTAGAGTGATGAAGAAGCTTGGCCACTGGGAAGCCTCTTTAGCAGATCATTGATGGAGGAAACACCTTTTCTATAGCAGCAGACAGCGATGTGAGAACAGTAGAGGACTCTTTCCCATTCTCCTCCACACTGGGAAGCCACAGAGAATGATGATCCAAGGGTCGCAGAAAATCCTGTGGGAGTTACAGTTCCTGCACAAGGAACAGACAGGAATAGCTTTAAAACAGAGAGGATGAGGTCATTTGTTTGAGCTCTCTTCCCTGCCAAGTAGCTCCTCAACTTCCTGCTGAAGGCACTGTATGCTGGGGGGTTGCCCTTGAATGGGTTGGCTGGGTGAGGCTTGTGTGGCTCAGAAGGCCACAGGAATTTCTTGTTGAATTGGCACAGCAACATGCAGTATTTGTCTATCCCCCTCATAAATGGACTCAGCACTTAGATAATGGTAGAAAAATTCTTTACAAAAAGCCAACATTTTCTAAATCCACTCATAGTCACAAACACAAAGATAAAAGTAGCTTCATTTTTTTCAAAGGCAACTGCCGCTCCTGTTAACTTCTGTGATCTTTGATAGCTGCCTAACTCTTTAGAAAAATCAGGCCACTTTTATTTAGGTGTTGAAATAAAGCCATTTTTTAAACAGCCGTTAGTGATTTTACTTGCTTGAACTGAGACACTGTAGAGGGCCTCATTTTCAAAAAAAATAGCACCTGCCCCCTCAAAAATCAGACCCCTTTAAAATGTCTCAAATTGGGCACCCAGAAATTGACGCACTCAGAACCACTATTCACTTTTGAATTTCTTGTTTATAAAGAGCCTAAGTTTGGGCTGCTAGGTTTTACATTTTTGGCCAAAAGCAAATGATACATTGCTGGAAAACTTTGGCGTGGTATATCTATTAATTTAACTCATCTCCTTTCAGTGACGAGAGAATTTAAAACTACTAACTGATTTGTAAGGCAGCTTTTTTTTCTCTGCAAAAGACCTTTGCGTGAGAGTTAACTTATAAGAGAAAAGTTTGTTGTTATAACTACCCAGCGCTATCCATATAGGAAACTAAATATCAATATTTAAATAGAGGATATAAGTGATTTAACTTAACTTGAAGTTTCCTTCAATGGCAGGAAAATCCATTCAAGGACAGATAAATTTTAATACTATAGAATCACAATTTAACAGCAATTACTTTGATTTTTCTCCACTTAGAAAAAGGTTAGTCTCTCCTAGTAAATGAAAGCCTTTCACTATATTGGAATGTAATCAATGCCCTTGCTCAAGAGGCTCCATTTCTACATTGGGAAGAGTGAACTGATACCCACAGACAACTGCTCTCTACTACTACTTGGGGTAAGGCAATATTTAACGATGACATGGTATCTCAGGAAAGAAGATAACTTTTCTACATGTTGGCTGACAATTTTAGACCATTCATAAATAACATGAACAAAAGGGGAAACAGGTACCCCTCCTTCATCCCTTTGCCAGTGACCTGAAGGGCAAATTAAAAAGCTGCTTTGAAGATAGCACAAAGTTATTCCTATGCCATTTTAGGTTGTTAAAATTTGTTCCATGGATTTGGAATATCTTAAAGGTCAAGACTAGAAGTACATCTCAAAATAATTAAATGCATTTACCCATTTAGGGCACGCGCTAGTTCCACTTTGAAGACCATGGGCCTTCAATCCAGTTCCACTTTGCAGACCCTGGGCCCTAAATCACGTAAGGATCGATTGAAATTCTCCATTATGCCCTAAATGGGTGGGAGAGGCTTTGAACTGGCATCAGCACTGTCCTCCTGATGCTCATAGAAGTTCCCTCTGCAAGTTCAGGACTATGATGTGGGCAGAAGGAGGCTCTGTTAGGAGAATGGACATCCTACAATGTTATTCCACTCAGTCCCTGTGAAAATATATATCTTACATGGAAAAAACCCTTTTACAAAGGAAACCCTTGATTAGGGCTTAATTTGTGCCAGGGCTTCCCAGGACTGATCCCCGGCGCCTCTAGACTTGGCAATTCATAGCCCTAATTGCTTGAACCCTGGCACCTCTTTCATTACAAATTAAGCACTGGCCTTGTTGGGGATTTGGCAGTGGGATCCCATAAAAACACACAGCACATAGAAGAGTTGTTGCTGGGCCCACTTTTCAAAATTGTTTAGCACTGAGCTAAACTGGCTCCCATCTGTCTGCCAGTGTTGAAATCTTAAAGAAAATGTGCTATGAGGAAGGACCAAAATATCCTGGTCAGTTTTTCTCCTCATACACCTTCCACTGCACTTCCACAGTGCCACAGATTTGCTGTTATGACCTGGGGAGCACACAGGGACAGATTTTAAAAGATATTTAGGCACCTGACTCCCATTGATTTAGGCACCAATACCCTTACAGATCTGGCCCATAGGACTTATCCTTGTTCTACAATGTCCTCCTGGGGCCATGTCCCCTCTTCAATCCATGGTAAGAAATGTTTAACCAAGACCTTTTGATGGAATATCTGGCAATTCTGTGTACGGATGTGGTCTCCTCACCTCAAAAAAGATATTCTAGCACTAGAAAAGGTTCAGAAAAGGGCAACTAAAATGATTAGGGGTTTGGAGAGAGTCCCATATGAGGAAAGATTTCTTCAGCTTGGAAAAAGAGACTAAGGGGGATATGACATAGAGTATATTAAAATCATGAGTGATGTAGAGAAAGTGGATAAGGAAAAGTTATTTACTTATTCCCATAATACAAGCACTATGGGTCACCAAATGAAATTAATAGGTAGCAGGTTTAAAACAAATAAAAGGAAGTTCTTCACACAGCGCACAGTCAACTTGTGGAACTCCTTACCTGAGGAGGTTGTGAAGGCTGGGACTATAACAATGTTTAAAAGGGAACTGGATAAATTCATGGTGGCTTAGTCCATAAATGGCTATTAGCCAGGAAGGGTAAAGAATGGTGTCCCTAACCTCTATTCAGAGGATGGAGATGAATGGCAGGAGAGAGATCACTTGATCATTGCCTGTTAGCTTCACTCCCTCTGGGGGACCTGGCATTGGGCACTGTCAGTAGACAGATACTGGGATAGATGGACCTTTGGTCTGACCCAGTACAGCCATTCTTATATTCTTATGTTATGTTTTTATGAGTTGAAACTCAAGAATTTTCATTCCCCTCCATGAGTTTGGCCTGCAGAAGGTATGTCTCAGTCTTTATTTGTAAACAAGACAGTCAAAAACTGACAAATGACAAAATCTGATTCCATCAATTAAAAAGCAAATACTGAAAAATATTTAAGGGTATTTTATGCCGAGTACCCTCAGGAAACATGTACACATTTGCATTATCTTGAGCTTAATTCTGTAAAGAAGATGCGAATCGCAAAACTTGTACACAACATCTAGTTCATTTGGGACATGCCAACGGCTTTATATGGACAACTGCACACTCAGGAATGGAAAGTACAAGGTTTCAGTATTTTTTCCCTAAAGATTTAGAGTATCTGCACCCATTTGCTATATGAAAAGGGCTATATGAAAGGCATGCTTTTAATTTATAGGCAGTATAGAAAAAGAACTAGAACAGATAGGATTAATGCATATTCTAAATGCAAAGGTCTCATCTTACTAACAACTCTTCTGTTACATTTTTCAGCCAAAAAACTAATGCCAAGATGACAAGTGATTCATAGCAGTCAAGCCTGCATAAGAAGTAGAGCTGGAGCTAAGCCACAAAGTTTAGAAGCAGATTTCCCCCCCAAAGCTCAGATGTGTGGGTGGGGGCGGGGGTGTGAGGGGAATTCTCTTCCAGAATTGTGCTTAAGCAGGGGTTAGTCACAGAGTTTGGATCTACGTCAGAACTTTTTCCAAGTTCAAGTATGGTCAGATTTGGAAGTTTGGTTTATTTTTGGCCATTAAAAGGAAGGGAGATGGGTATGAAACTGTTACAGACCTCCAAAGTGGCTGACCAAAACACTCATCTCCCACTCACACAGCTCTACAGAGTTTTCCAACACTGCTCCCTTTTCTCAGTGGAGCGTCTGGCATTTTCTACCCTTGCACCTTGTCACAAGCCTGCAAGCAATGTGTTTCAATTATGGACCTCCAAAGCTTTGAATATTGGTACGCCTCACTACTTTTCATTTGTAGAGCAGGGTGATTTTTCTATTTGGTGGAAATTTCACAAAGTTTGATATCAAGCATTTTAAAATGTTTTTTTAATGTTTAAAAATGAAAGGAAAGGAAATTTTAAACAAAAAGTCATTTTAACCCCCCCATACTTTTTTAATGTAAAAAAAACCAATTTGCAAAATGTTTCAGTGTTGCTGAATCTGCATTTTTTGATGAAAATGGTGTCAGTTAAAAATATTTCCCTAGCTCTATTTGTAAACTTCTTATAGACCAACTGTTTTCAGGAAGCAAAATATATTTAAATAAATGTGCAGTAATGCTGCTTGTGCATCTTTCCCCACTGACCACAATCTTGGGTCTTCTGTGCACAAGAAAATAGCACCAGTTCAACTTAAATCAGTTTCTAAACTAGATTAGTTAAACCAGTGCACCCCCCTGGGTAGATACTCTAATTTCAATTTAGTAGTGGCTTATTTTGGTTTGACTTAAAGTGATTCCTAATTAACTTAAGATAAACCAGAAGAACATCTGGTTTAAACCAGAATAAGTTTCTATACAGCCTTTTGTACCAGTTTAACTTTTTAAAATCAATTTAAAAATCACACCTTTAGTTAAACCAGTGCAACTTTCTCATATAGACAGGTCTCTGATTGGAGTCTCTAGACAATACTATCATATAAATAATGAAAACAGATAAAATTTTGACATGAGATTTGATACTGCAACACATGTTAAGGGCAATTTCTCATAAATACAGTTAGAATTATTCAGGATATTGCTACCTTTAATTGGACTGAAGTGTGCAGAAGAAAGTTAATGGCACAATTATATGTTTCACAATATACATTTTGTGTAGTACCCTCAATGTTCCCTTTTTTAAAATATGAGCTGTTTTGAAAAAAGATTAACATTATCTTAGCAAAGTTTGATCCTTATGCAATAAAAATAATGAAAAACAGTACAGCAGTGTAAATGTACATTTGTCTATGGTATTTTATTTCTAATGAACCCGTCATCCATGTATATGAGCCACCCTGATGTTTCATAATACTTCCTAAAATATGTACATGAGGTCATAGAAGAAAAACCTTGTTTTAAAATACAAATGTTTCATAAGAAAAATCTTCTAAGAAAGGTAATACTATTTCAATTTCCTTTTCCTGATCAGCTCTTAACCCCTTGAACAAGAGGGAAAACCTCGTCCCACTGGGAAGGCTTTCAATCCAAAAATGCCTATTTCAGATTAAGCTGTTGTTCCTGAGGATCAGATTCATGATATTGCTAAAAACTGTGATGTTATTTTAAAAAGTTTCTATCACTTTTTATTTACTTGCATCTTACTTTGGTTGCATGGTATTGCAAGCACAGAAAAATACATTGAGCCACGCTAGATTGCATATGTTGTGGCTAATAACAAGCTGATCTAAATGTGCTTCAGGATTTACCCTTTGATAAAGTGTATAGGTGAATCCCAATTATCTGAAGATTTCAAAGTACATTAAAAACTTTCAGAGTAGCGGGTTGGAGAACTTGGCAGTTCTGGACTTGTGGAGTTCCAAAACTTTGCCAAGCTAAACTGTGTTCCTGTTCCCTACCCATAACACATATATGCTGTACAGGAAGGAGCAGGCAACAGCTCTCCTGGGGTTAGGTCTCCAGAGGGCTGAAGATTGCTCCTGGAACTAAGGGTGCTGGGGATGCTGCCACACCCCCTATCTTGAAATGGTTTCCATCATATACAGGGTTTACTGTTTGAATTATTGGCTCTTAGCACCCCCAATATTCAAATTGTTTCAGCACCCCTGCCTACCGAGCCAGCAGGGACACATCATTGGTTTAACCAGAGGCCATTTAATCAAGGCTTATCTGTAGAACATACTGATAATCTGATTCAGTGTTACAGAATCAGCGACAGATTTTAATTCTTGTTTGCAGTGAAGATAATTTTAATTATTTTCCCCTCCAAAAAATTCCTAATCTCAAATGATCATTTTCGGTAAACATGAGACATGTCTTCATAATAAGTAATACTGCTAATAGGTGAAATCAATGGCCTAAACTTCCTAAACTCAATGGCCTGAAGTTAATGGCAACTGTGAGTGCTCAGAGCATCTGAAATATCATGTGGTTTTATGTTATATCTATATATGATTTTTAAAATATACCAGTGCTCTAAAGCAGGCGAAATCTACCAGAGGGAAAGTTGGTGGAACATTTTTAAGGATGAACAATACTTTTAATGCTTTCTTATTACCAAAGTTCCTAACTATTTCTGTTATTAATGAAAATACATAAATTTAGGTTACATTGCACAGGGTGACACAGCTTTCTATCAAAGCCTGGGAACTATTTTAAAAAAAGTCATTTGCTAGAAAATGTGGCAAAAAAAAAATGTGAGACTGGCTTGAACTCTACTATTCTGTTTTTTTTTTTAAATATTGCTAAATATATAACTCCCCAGTACTTAGCAGTTCTCAGACGTTTCCATGTTCAAGGTCCCGTGTCTTTCTGGGTACCTCCATGTATTTCCAGGGGTTACAGGAATTTGAATGTATAAAGGTCTTAACAAAATGCAGGCATATGAATGCAAGAAAAATATTTTTTTAAGGGTAAAAAAGCCAGTTTTATTTTTGGACACAAATAGAACAGATTGTTGCTCTTTAAGGGCCAGATTCCTAAATCTCTACTTCCACTAAATAGAACCTCTCTAAAGATGAAATCCTGACTTCACTGAAGTCAATGGGAATTTTGCCATTGACTTCAATTGGCTCAGGATTTCACCCTATGGGCCTATTAACACAATACTCAGTGTGACTAAAGGTGACAGAATCTATCCATGAAGGGCCTGCTCTGCTCCTGTGAAAATTAGTAGTTGAATCACTTCACCAGGGATGATGCACACTGAGAACTTTTAAGGGATGATCCTATAAACATTTAGGCACATGAGTAACTGAAGCTACTCACATGAGTAAAATGTACATTTTTGCAGGATGCGACCTTTCTTTTTGCACATAAACGGGTTACCATTTAAAAGTTCCACATTAAACAAACACACACCAGAAGGGTGCTGAAAAATCTCATAAGTAAATGTCTTCCCAAAACATAGAAATCTCGTTTAAGAGGAATATCTTTTGATTGCATCAAATGCCTGAAGCATATGCAGGTACACTTGTACAGCATTTAAAATGCAAAATAAAAGAACCACATTGCTTACTTGCCCAAGACTTCAGCTAAGGCAAACCCTGGGGCTCTCAGGAATCTTTGTGGACACCTGGGAAAACGGGATTCATAGGTAAGTCACAACAGTAGCCATGACTCACATTTCTGTCCTTATACTTAAGATAGCCATTGCACTGTAATACACATTTTCTCAGTCAATTACACCAGCTTTTAAAAAATTGTGCTCCTAGTGTTAGATGTTGATTGGCTCTTGAATGGCTGCACTGCAGGGTCAATGTATAAACAGTCTTCTCCACTTTTGAGTACCCCATAGGCGGGCCAAACGGAATTCCAGCTGGTGCAGGGTTACTAACACATTACTGACAGTGCATAATGCCCCCAAAGAGAGCAGAGAGAGGCAGAGAGCATATGGACCATAACTCTATCGTTCCATGATGGAAAGTGAACCTTGATGTATGGGCATGGGGACAGATGAGAGCATGCTGCATTTATGGTTGCCGCCTCTGAGGTACAAAAAACCAGGACAGATTTCTCAGGACAGCTGCCACAAAAAAAGCTACCTGGGAAAATAGGGCAGGTGGCAACCTTAGCTGAGCCCTTTAAAGGTAATCTGACCACATGTAAATTGCAAATAAAGCCACCTTCTCAAAAGTCAGTCTCCTCTTCTTGTCCTATAAGGCCACACCTAAAAGCCAGCCTCTTTTTGTACTGTATGAAAGGTATTTAAAATCTAAGCACATTGCTCAGAAGCTGTTGGAAAAGGTTATGATGAACTGCGAGGATAGCAATTGCCTTGTACAAATAACTGGCCAGACATACAGTAAGGATAATCTTTAAATAGAGTAGATTTTAAATAAAGACATACTAAGATAATATAGTTGCAGATTATTTCTTCTGCTATTTACTTGCCAGGGCCCAATTTCAGTATTCTCTATTGCCTCCACTAAAGCTGATGACACCACTAATAAATGGGAGAAATGAAAGAAGTTGTTCCCTGCATCTGCTTTAGGTGTCAGTAGAGTTAAAACAGTTGCAAGAGAAAGACAAAATCATGAATTTGGGTCTTGGCAGATTATAAAGATTTTGACAGACTTAAATCCAAGGCTATAATTTAGTATTAGAATTTTATAATGTATAATGATCAAATATTCAATTTCAACATACTATAAAATAGTTCAACTGTTTAAATAAGTGAGAAAACAAAGAAGATGTATAGACTGTTTATGGTGCCAAGCTTCACCCACTCAAAGCTATTACCATTATTATTTATAGTGACTGCTAAATGGATTCCATACATGTAAATCTGCAGCCATTCTGAATGTATTCATATCCCATCAAAACCATTAATTCATACTAGTTGACTATGAAAAATAATTCCTGAGTAGATTATCAAGCTAAAATTTCATGTGACTCCTTTGAGAATATTTAAATACCATCATTAAGTACTGAACAGTTCAATACCAAGCGTGCCAGCCAGTTACTGTAAGGAAAAAAAAAAAAAGAGATGCACTGTCTGTTTTCAACTATTAAAATAAACATATTGCAGAAATGAAACCGAAGCTTATACAATGGGGAAGGTTATCCAGTATTAAAATAAACAGTTCTAGGAAAACCTCTGAAAATGTTTACCAAGATATTTTCTTGGTAATTTCTATGGAGAGCATTTTGCTGCATCCTTGGATTGCAAATGAATCACAGGGTATGTCTACACTATGGGATTATTCCGATTGTATATAAACTGGTTTTGTAAAACAGATTGTATAAAGTCGAGTGCACATGACCACACTAAGCACATTAATTCAGTGGTGTGCGTCCATGTACCGAGGATAGCGTCGATTTCCGGAGCATTGCACTGTGGGTAGCTATCCTGTAGCTATCCCATAGTTCCCGCAGTCTCCCCCGCCCATTGGAATTCTGGGTTGAGATCCCAATGCAAAAACAGTGTCGCGAGTGATTCTGGGTAAATGTCCTCACTCAATCCTTCCTCCGTGAAAGCAACGGCAGACAATCATTTCGCGCCCTTTTTCCCTGGATTGCCCATGCAGCACTGTGGTGTGGCCTCTGTCTATCACAGCATGGAGATTTTTTCAAATGCTTTGGCATTTCGTCTTCTGTAACGGAGCTCTGATAGAACAGATTTGTCTCCCCATACAGCGATCAGATCCAGTATCTCCCGTAAGGTCCATGTTGGAGCTCTTTTTGGATTTGGGACTGCATCGCCACTCGTGCTGATCGGAGCTCCACGCTGGGCAAACAGGAAATGAAATTCAAAAGTTTGTGAGGTTTTTCCTGTCTACCTGGCCAGTGCATCCAAAAATGGGAATGACTCCCCGGGTCATTCCTTCTTTATGTTTTGTCTAAAAATAGAGTCAGTCCTGCCTAGAATATGGGGCAAGTGTACTAGAGAACCAGAGAGCACAGCCGCTCTGGTCAGAGCCCCAGAGATCCCGCAGAAATGATGAGCTGCATGCCATTCTAGGGGTGCCCCTGCAACAACCCCACCCGTTGCTTCCCTCCTCCAACCCTCTGGGCTACCATGCAGTGTCCCCCCATTTGTGTGATGAAGTAATAAAGAATGCAGGAATAAGAAACACTGACTTTTTAGTGAGATAAAATGAGGGGGAGGAAGCCTCCAGCTGCTATGATAGGCACCAGGGAGAGTACAGAATCTTTTAGTCTTTAGACATGAAAGGGGGGCTATAGGCTCAGCCCCCAGTTGCTATGATGAAGACGGTTACCAGCCCGTTCTGTACCATCTGCTGGGAATGACCAGGAGTCATTCCTATTTTTACCCAGGCGCCCCCAGCCACCTCACCGAGGCCAGCCAGGAGCACTCACGGGCTGATGATGGATGGATAGCAGTCATTTGTACCATCTGCCATTAGGGGAAGGGGGGAGAGCTGGTGTTGCTGTTCAGTGCTGCAGCACCCGTCTACCAGCAGCATGCAGTAGACATAGGGTGACATTGAAAAAAGGCGAAGAGAAACGATTTTTTTCCCCTTTTCTTTCAACTGGGAGGGGGGGAAGGGTGTAAATTGATGACATATACCTGAACACCCCTGGAAAATGTTTTTGACCCTTCAGGCATTGGGAGCTCAGCCAAGAATGCAAATGCTTTTCGGAGACTGCGGGGACTGTGGGATAGCTGGAGTCCTCAGTACCCCCTCCCTCCCTCATGAGCGTCCATTTGATTCTTTGGCTTTCCGTTACCGTTATGCTTGTCACTGCAGCACCCTGTGCTGTGGCCTCTGTCTATCATAGCCTGGAGATTTTTTCAAATGCTTTGTCATTTCGTCTTCTGTAACGGAGCTCTGATAGAACAGATTTGTCTCCCATACAGCGATCAGATCCAGTATCTCCCGTACGGTCCATGCTGGAGCTCTTTTTGGATTTGGGACTGCATCGCCACCGTGCTGATCAGAGCTCCACGCTGGGCAAACAGGAAATGAAATTCAAAAGTTCGCAGGGGCTTTTCCTGTCTACCTGGCCAGTGGCATCCGAGTTCAGATTGCTTTCCAGAGTGGTCACAATGGTGCACTGTGGGATACCACCCAGAGGCCAATATCATTGATTTGCGGCCACACTAACTGTAATCTGACATGGCAATACCAATTTCAGCGCTACTCCTCTCATTGGGGAGGAGTACAGAAACCAGTTTAAAGAGCCCTTTATATCGATATAAAGGGCCTCGTTGTGTGGACGGGTGCAGGGATAAATCGGTTTAATGCTGCTAAATTCGGTTTAAACATGTAGTGTAGACCAGGCCCCAGTAACACTAACAATACATATGTAAATTCCATTGGACAATGCTGAAACTTAATTGCCTATAGTTAGCTCTCCAGGCAATGGTATTTTCAGCTAGATTTGAACTGGCAGTTTGTTGCAAGAAAGTTTCTCTAAGACTTTTTTTTAGCAGATTTCTGAAAACAAAATAATTTTTTTAAAGATCAAAATACATTTATCCTTGATTAGATAAACTAAAAACACCCACTTACTAATTAAACAATGTATACTGAATTCTTTTTTATACTAACATTGCTAGCAATTTGTCTTCCAAAATGACCAAATTAGTGTTTTGTATATATTCTATTACAAATACAATGTCCTGGCAAACATTGCCTATACACAGCTTAATGAATGTTATATATTACTTTGTAGAGTAATGGACATATTTCTTTGGCATAAGTCAAGACATAAATGCTCAATTCTACATATATTTTCTAATGATTATAGTAGCGTGATTTGGGTCATAGACATATAACTACTAATATTGCTCATTTAGCATGTTCATGGCAGGTGCATTAGAAAACATTGGACACATAGTATATTAACTACTTCTATTACAAATTCAGGAGAAAATCATTAGCGGAGATAGAACTGAGGGGTTTTTTTATATGTTCCTTGTTTTGAAAGGGAGATGAGTTATTGCTAAGATGCTCTGCAGTGACAGCAGTAACAAGGCAAATTCAATATTCAGAGTTGCACTAATGTAGTCAGGTCAGATTTTTTGCCTTCACACTGAGAAACAGGTTCTTTCATTCTAGTGGAAAACTGACACATGCAGATAAGTGCTCACTGCTGCATACCAGTTTCATGTAAACCATGGGGAAGGTTTCCCCTGCAGCCCAAGTTCTGATAATTGACAAAATGCACAGACCTCAAATATAACATTTACACTAGCTATCTGTTAATCCATCCCCCCATAAAATGTGAATACTAGTTCTAATTCAGACTTTAAAACTCTGGAGACTCATTTTTCTTTTTGTTCAATTCACAAGTGAAACAGTGATCTTAGTTCAGTCCCTAGTGGACAAATGCAGAATAAGTAACAATCTCTTAAGCATGATTCAGCAGGGCAGTAGCTCAAGTAAAATCATGAGTGTGGGAACACAGACATTTCTCCATTCCATAGCGTTTGCTTTGAAAGGTAGAGTGATAACTGAATGAAAAAAATCTTACACTCTAGAAAGAGACAAGCCTCCAGTTCTAATCTTTCATCTTTCTAAAGCATTCCATGTATAGTTTAAAGAAAGAAAGATTGAAATAAAAGGTGAAATATGCATAACTGGGTTTATCTTATTAAGTACATTTTCTTTTACACACGTGTTTACTCCACATAATCATTCTCATATTGTTATAAGCATATTAACTACAGAACTGTAAATAAAAGGCATTAAATCTTTTCTGCAGTGGCTGACAGGGATGTGAACTGTAAATGATACAGCTGTCAACAATTACATTAATATGCATTTTTATTGTATATCCGGTATTTATTCTAAATGTGAACTCTTATTACAACTGAAACATGTAACTCATGGAATACAAAAGACGCGGAGAATTTTGTTAGTGCAGTCTTAGCTGATTAAACATTTCACCAATTGTTTAAGTGGTTTTCAGAGTCTTGGCAAAGTAACACTAAGCAGGTCTTAGGGACAGCAGTAATATTTGTGTGTCTGCCAATACAGAGACAAATATATGTTTCTGACAGAAATTATCAGTTGCGCAGGATCATAACTCACTACCATTTCTCATTACCAAGCTGTGGGCTTGTTCCTGCAAAGACTCCATATGTAACTTTATGCACGTGAGTAGTCCTATTGCAGTCAAAGGGATTACTCATACGAGTAAGGTTATTCACCTGCATAAGTCTTTGCAGGAAAAAAGCCCCAAATTACATTTTAAATATAAAAAAGTTCATTTGAAAGTTTACACTTTTAGCACAAATTACTAAAGAGAATTTATTTTTGTATTACTCAAAAAAGCTCCTATATTCCTTCAGTTCTATTTTATATAGATATATCAAAAAATACCATGCTGTTTCATGTCCAATGTAATCTATATATTTTAAAAAGTCACTGTGATTTTTTTAAAATATTATATTATTGTTTTTTACTAATGAGCTGACTGTGGTAGTACAACTGAATCTGTTCTGGGGAGAATAATAATATTCTCATTACATTGCAATTAATAATTTGAAGGCATTTAGGCATTCATGTTGGTGCAGTATTTCTTTAAAAGTGCACACATTTGCTGTGGGTACCAGGTATCCTTCATGACATCTGATCTGAAGCCCAGAACTATAAATAGAGGTTATAAGAATACTTAATGAAAAGTGTGCCATCATTAGAAGTCTCTGAAGGATTATTATACACTGTGGCTCTCAAAACGTTCATGGTCCCCTGGGATCATTCTTTAAAAAAGATGTATATTCCAGCAATGTGAAGAAAGTTTTGCTCCCAAAAGCAAGCCCAAAGAAGAAAGAGTGAGTTCTAGCAGCAACATTTCTCACCAAGTTTAACATGGAAATAGACAAATCCAGGTTATCTCAGTTCTCAGAGAAACACATACAAACTATGAACAGGGAAGCACGATAAATAAATAATCAGTTCAAGGGGAATTTGAAAAGGAAACTCTTACTTTTTGCAGCCACTGTGTGTAATTTTCCATCACATGTTCCAGACGTTGCAGTTTCTGGGAAGAGAAATCCTGTTCCACATGAGGAGCATCTCTCTGAAGGGCATTTGTGCTGTATTGGTCTGTTGTGCTTTCACGACAGTTCCCGTCTTGTTCTGGAAGAATGAAAGTATAGGTGCACTGCCCGTGCTGAATCCGGTTGTATCTTCTACCAGTGGTTTCTGGACCCCGGCGCTGGTTACTGCACCCTGTGTGAGCCAGAAGAGCAGCCAGGAAAGCAAAAGAAAGAAAAATTGTCATGTTATTACTACTTTCCTTTCCTGCTCTTATAGAAACTTTTACCTCCTCTGCCTTTTAATTTGCTCTTTATTTTACAGAAAAATAAAATCTTTGGAAAGAGAATTGGAGAAGGGTATTTAAATATCAACTTTGGCTAAAATGGTTTTTATTTCACTATAATGATAGCTTCCTTAGTTAAAATTAGAAATATTTATTGCATAGTAGCTAAGATTTATTGTTTCCTCTCTGTTACAGTCCAGCATGTAGCCTCCCTTAGTTAGCTGCATATGCATATCCCAGTCTCTTTCCCTACACTATCTGCTGCAGAACTGCTATTTTCTCTCAGACCTCAGAGAGTTTTATTAAGGTTGCACATTCAAGCCAAGCTGGAAGCAGGCTGCCTTTCACAAGATGACTTGACAGGAATGTGTGTATGAGTGCGCCCCTATGCTAAGGATGGCTGATGGCTCAGTACAGAGGGATCATCTTACAAACTGGCTAGATGCATGACTTCAATCACGTATGGCTATCAGGTCCCTATTGCATATAACTGCTTTTGACGGATTCACATGTTTAATAAATGGGGCAGTCCACCTTAATATACTTCCTATGTTTCCACTGACCTATTAAAATGTAGATAAAGTGTAGAAGTTTGTTGTAATCCCTCAGTAATTATACAGAGCACTGAAAATAAAAATATCCAGTACTAGATATTTGCTTGTTTCTGTTAGAGAATGCTAAGTCAAAAGACTGACACCTACAGAAAACATTTAACTGACACCCCCCATGTTTTTTTTTTACACACACAATGATGTTTTTGAGCAGAATTTACAGAGATTCTCTGTACAAGACATGATGAAATCCAAACTGCTAAACATTCAGAATGTGCTCCGCAGAAGAGTTGTAGGTCTCCATGTTCAGTTGATAGAATAATATGTCTAATTTAAAAAAATAATAGTTGGCTGTGCTAGCTGGAATATATAAAGGGTGTTATTTGGTATAGTGTGCGTTCAATGGTCTCATGTAAAATATTTCTACCAGTCTGAAAGTTTGCATGGGTTATATTAGCAGTCCTCATTATATGTTTCATGATATATTATATCATTTTATATATTGTTATGCAGTCCTTCCTTGACTTCACTAGATGACCTGTTGAGGTCCCTTCCAGTCCTACACATCCATGATTCTGTGATTCTATGTAGTATTTCCTCATAGCAGCCTCCTTAGTAAAAACACTGTGATAACTATTTAGAATAATATCCTAAGCATTAATAATGCCTTTGGAGATGGACCCAGGACACACTATTTGGAAACAATCTAAAAGTTCCTAAACTTCAGGGGAGTTTGGATGAGGTTCCAGTTACATCTCTAGTATATGGTGTAATTATATAAATCACAGTTAACTCCTCTGGAACCCACTGTTGCAAACTTTACTTACGAAAATAGGTCTTACTAACATCAGTAATATTATTGGTGGCAACAAGACAAGAACACATGAGCAAAGAGACTATTTGCATTAGTAAAGGCTGCAAGATTTCACCTTTGGTGCTTGTGTGGATGTCACAAGCATTTTTATAGGAATTTTATTTCTCTTTTATCCAACAAAGCTTCAGGAGCTCTTAGCAATAATTCTTTGCTGTTGCTGAAGAAGCTACTGCCACTCAGAGCCAAGGACTTAGTCTTTTTGCTCAGTTCAGTCTGACCTTTCATCATTAGCCTGAAAAGGAGCCAATGCATTTGAACTAGATTGAAATTTAAATTTCTTCTAGGAGAGAACAGAAGGGAACACTCAGAGCAAGATAACATCTTCCTGATCTGAGTGGGGGCGGGGGGGGGGAGAGAGAACCATGAAGTGGGACTATTCAGAACTTAGAAAAGAAAAGCACGAAAACTACAATTAATTTTGGCAAAACAAGACCTTCCCTCCCAGAACTAGCCAATCCTTACTTCACCTCTCTTACTTTCTTTTTCCTGCTTCTGTACCTATTTTTAAAATTTAGGTTACAGGGCCCATAGTACTGGAAGCACTCTCCACACTGCTCCAACACTACCAGGTCTACTTCTACGGTAGTTGTATAGAGTAATTAGGTCTCTGCTTTCCGTGGATAGTAAAGTCAGAGCATCGATCAGAAGAAATACTGCTGGAGCAGACATAGCAATGAGAGATCAGCATGAATAATATCCACCTCACGAGACTGAGAAGGAGAATATGCCAAAGCACAAGCATGATAATAAACAAATCTGAAAAGTATGTGTCGCCTTTTATCTGAAGATCTCAAAGCAGTTTTCAAAGAAGGGTAGGTACTGGAGGTGGATGAACACTGCAGGAAGCTTCCCAGAAGCATTGGCTCAAATTTAAAAATGCTGTGGCTATGCTCACACCATCTTTACATTCACTTTCTGCAGATATTTCAGCCATCAGGTTTTACTCACTCAAATGCTTGCAGGTAAAAAGTGCAAAAGCTTTCAGGTTCACTCTTGAAGTGATATATTTTAAATGGGAAAGGACTCTCCTCCCCACAGCAAGAAGCCCAATTCATCCTTGTTCTATGGCCTCTTTGCATTAGCTGGAAGGCATAGGCTCTTCCCCCTGGAGATAGCACTGACACAGGGCCTGTGTACTAAGTGCAAAGCTGGCTGTGCAAAGATCTGCCCCACTTCTACAAGAATCCCGTGCGTCAGGGTCATTCTGGCCAGAGCAGAGTTATTTCAGAGGAATGCAGCATGTATGGAGTAGCCCTGCACTCCTATAATGGTCCATTGGGACCACTGAAACAGAAGTACAATTTAGGATGGCCGTAGGAGCTGATCTAGCCTGCACCAGGGCCTGAACAGGCTCCTAGAGCCCGTGAATAGGGGAAACACAAACTTCTCTAACCTGCCCCAGTGCCTGGGATGAACCTACTCCAGAGTTCCCCCAATTCCCTTGCCAGAGACCTGGCACAGAGGAAACTGAACCAGGAAGTCCAGGATCTGCTTACAGCCCTTATGAACACAACTGTAGCCATGTATGCACACAGGACCAGCACCAGGGTTTCTTGCGCCCTAGGCGCACAGCCATTTCGCCGCCCCCCGCGCTGATCCCGCGGCTCCGGTGGAGCTGCCGCAGGCATTCCTGCAGAGGATCCGTTGGTCTGTGGCTCTGGTGGAACTGCCGCAGGCATGCCTGCGGGAGGTCCACCAGAGCCGCGGACCAACGGACCCTCCACAGGAATACCTGCGGCAGGTCAACCAGAGCCACCTGCCACCTCCCCGGCAAAATGTCGCCCCCTCAATAGTCCTGGCGCCCTAGGCGATTGCCTAGGCTGCCTAAAGGGTAGCGCTGGCCCTGTATACACACATACAATAAAGGTATAATCTTACTGTAAATTTTTTCGAGGCATGATGCCTTGCATAAGGCTAATGGGACCAGACAGGAAAAGATTTAACAGATTCTAAAGTTCACTATTCCCACCTATCATATCCACCCTCTCTATACTGCTACCTTTCTCTGAGAATTTCAAAGGACCACTGAGATCTCCAAGTCCTCCTGATTAGAAGAGTGCATTCATCCAATCAGCAAACAATGTCTTGTAACTTATGAGACCAACTCCAATTAACCAACGCGGCTCAGATTTTGAATATCAAGGATTTAATACTGTCAGCCAACAGTTAGTGATTTCAGTCCAGAGAGGAAAAGAAAAAGCCCCCAAAAGGTGTTGAATCATTGTGACTAACGAATACATTTGAATGAACTTTCCATTTGCCAACTGATGTTCCACAGGGAAAAAAAGGAACTAAATTGAGTAAGTCTTTTATCCACAATCACTTACTCAGCTCTCCTAAGTATAAATGATCTGTGTTTTACAGAGTCAGAGACAGACAGAGACGAAGTAACTTGTCCAAGTTTACATAGGAAGTCAGTGGCAGAGCTAAGAACAGAACCAGGTACGAATTTACTTTCAAAACTCTAATGCATTCCCAAGACCACTTCCTCAATGGCTGTCTTCTTCATCCCCCTTGCAATTACAAAATCCTGGAACAAGGTAGGGATGGGCCTACAAATTTCCCTCCTCAGCCCACTTTTTTATTTAGTTGTCACATGAAATTCAGCAGTTATGTAATCCATCCTAAAGACAAAAAAGATGAGGATTTTTGCCAGATCAAGGTTACACTCACACATTTATCTTGCTGAATAAACATATAAATAATTTGATGCCTTTTGTCATAGATTGATATTTATGCACAGAGTTTAAATACACAATAAACAAAATCAATGTGATTTCTTTACATTCTGTTGCAATGTGTGTTGTTGCTGCTGCAATTGACTTACATTGTCTGACATGCTGCAACTTAATCTAACTGGATTTGCTCCAGCCCAACTTCCTCTTCATCATCACAACAGAAAACCTATAGAAACTACAGTAATTAGGGTCTGCCAGATACCAAGTGCAGGATTTACAGTGCGGTTACCTCCAGCTAAATCCATGGAATTTGGCACAGTCCTATTGATATCTTACTTTCCCAACACTGTACTTAATCTCAATCAGAATACATATCAGGAATTTCAAAATCAAGTGAACGAAATGAGATATTGATTCTGATCTCACTTAAACCAGATTTGTATGAGGTTTACTCCACGGACTTCAGTGCAGTTGTTCCTGATTTACACCAGTGTTACGTGAGGTAGAGTTACAGAGATCCGTTTTTCCAGTACGTGACTGTCAAGAACACAAAATGTATTCAGTTAGTCAATGGGGAAAAGTTACTTAACATTTAAAAACACTTTCTCCTTCTACCTGAATGTTTTGGTTTGTTAATCTCCTGGGGGCAGGTTGGTGGTGGTTTCAACAAAATTACTCTTCAGGAGTGAAGTGTATATATTTACATTTGTATATTCAAGCCATGGATCCTATGTAGCATAGTCTACCAGGTCATGCCATCAAAGGAACACACTGATGTACACTGAGTCATTCTACTTCCTGCCCCATCTGTTCCAGCATCTGATCTCACACCTGGGAACAGCCAAACAGCGGGGAAGATTGACATAATGGCAAAAAAGCAGCAGCAATTAAGAGAATGCAAGGGTCTGCCACAGAAACTACTCGGCTACTGGTTATGCCAAGTGTCCCATTTGGATTCTGTGTCTCACACAAAAACTATGAGGCTTGTTGGGGCTCTCTTTGGCTTCCTAACTTTATCTGACTGGTCCCAAATGAGTAGATGGTTAGGAATGCTGTGCCCCTATTTCCTGAAAACTTAATTTCATGCAGTGGAACACAAGAAAAAAGGAGTAAATCTTATATTCCTAACAACTCGTCCAGTTTGCACACAGTCAGAAAAAGTCAGTTAGACAAATCCAGTTCACTTGGTTCTCATTCATTACACAGGAAAAATCACCAAAGTAAACCCTTAACTGACTCCTAATATAGTTTTTTTTTAAAAAAGCCGCCCTTCATGCCTATCAGACTCACATTTCTTTCAACGCACATGGCCATGTAAGGCCCTTAGTGCATGCAACTGCCATTCCCATCCAGAGAAGCTGAGGGTGCTAATCAAGGACATGAACTGTTTACAAATGACCAGAATAGATTTCCTGATTCTTAATGGCCACTTAAAGGAAAAATAGTGGGGATCCCACACTTCTGCAACTCTTTTTGTGTGCCTATAACAAAAGCAACCTGATGTCAGTATTAACTCCCACTTCAAGAGATGGATGTTATACACGGATACATTTACAGGGCTCAACTTCCTTTTTATGCCTGCATTTTTGGTGCCTAGGATGTGATTTGTGGATACAAATCTAAGTGCCTGTGCTTCCAACAATCCAATTTGTGGTCACAGTCAGGAAGCTAGAGGTGCAAGTATTGATTTGCATCAATTTTGGATAGATAATAAGACAGAAAATGTCATATTGCTTCTATATAAATCCATGGTACTCCCACATCTTGAATACTGCGTGCAGATGTGGTTGCCTCATCTCAAAAAATATATATATTAGAATTTCGAAAAGGGCAAAAAAATGATTAGGGACATGGAGAGTCTGTCATATGAGGAGAGATTAATAAGACTGACATTTCAGCTTGGAAAAGAGATGTCTAAGAGGGATATGATTGAAGTCTATAAAATCATGTCTGGTGTGGAGAAAGTAAATAAGGAAGTGTTATTTACTCCTCACAACACAAGAACTAGGGGTCACCAAATGAAATTAATAGAAAGCAGGTTTAAAACAAACAAAAGGAAGTTTTTCATACAAAGCACACTCAACCTGTGGAACTCCTTGCCAGAGGATGTTGTGAAGGCCAAGACTATAACAGGGTTCAAAAAAAGAACTAAATTCATGGAGGATAGGTCCATCAATGGCTATTAGCCAGGATCGGCAGGGATGGTGTGCCTCGCCTCTGTTTGCCAGAAGCTGGGATGATGATTACTTGTTCTGTTCCTTCCCTCTGGGGCTCTTGGCATTGGCCACTGTTGAAAAACAGGATATTGGGCTAGATGGACCTTTGGTCTGACCCAGTATGGTCATTCTTATGTTGTTATGCATCAGCAACTGAACAGTGTGTGCAACACACAAACATAAATGTTGCTGGTTCAAATTGCAGCCTTTTGAAAATTTTGCCCACAACTGTGTATTGACCAACAGCACAGTACAGCTGAAGAATTTATTTATTCCAGAAACTACTCCAAGGAATTATTTCTCACTGGGGAAAAGTAAATGTGAGAAAACAACATCCCATTACTTTGTGGGATTGAGTTTATGATCTCTATCCACAGGGAAAGATTAGCATTTAAATTGTGACAAGTCCAGCTATTTTGAATACAAAAGTGACAATGGTATATGATTTAAATATGGAATTATCATATTATGAATGTTCTATATATCCTAATATTCTTGATAGCTTTGTGGTTTAATTCCTATTTAAATAAAAATCAGAAACACAATTTTCCCCCCAGCAAGTTACTTTGCCAGTAAAAGAGACCACTGCATTCTGCAGTAGCTTCAGTTTCTCAATGAATTTAAGATGTAGTCCCAAGAGGAGTGCGTTGCATTAATCTAGTCTTGAGGTCACGAAGGCATGAATCATGGCACTGAGATCTGCGTGGGAAAGAAAATGTTGCAAGCCCCTTGTCAGATGCAAATATTAAAAGAGTCATCCTGCCTACTGCCGAAAGGTGGTCATCCAGCAATGATTGGGAATTTAACCTGATATCAAGTTAATACCAAGAGTAACACCTGGTAGACAAACATCCTGAATTAGAGGAGCAGATATACTCTTCATCAAATCTGCCATTTGTTTTCCCCAGCCCACCTCTCTTTTAGCTGGATTGAGCCTCAGAAAGGTCACTGACATTCGTGTCCCAGAATTTATGAATCACTGGGAAGGCTCTCAGCTATATCCGTTTCTCTTCAGGCTTGAATGAAAGGGCAGCCACTTTTCGTGTGCAGGATCTTTAATGGGCTGCCTTTGCAGAAATGGAGAGAATGGGGAGGGCAGACAATCAAGCAGGGATTTTCCCATAAAGTATGGGGTTTTTTTATAGACACATAGCAGGTTCTGAACATCTCTAGCATATACGCTGGATACCCACAGAATTGATCTCAGAGAGAAGCATGCAGCCCCTTAAGAAAAGCTCCATCCATTCCAACAGAAGTATGCAGGCACAATGTTTTTATGCTTGCAGGCCTCTGGGGATCAACATTTTCAAAGGCAGGTGATTGATAATATACCTAATATTTGTCCAACCCTACAAAATTAACCAGAGTAATTAATACAGTCTTTTTCCCATATCCAGATTAGTAACCAGACTGACATTCATCAAGGCAATTTGAGGCTCAGAGGTACTATCTCACCATACCCTTTTCAGTAAGCTTAACCACAAAGGGAAGATTAGACAGTGGACAATAGTTGGCCAGACTGTCACTGTGAAGTAATGGAAACTTGAGTGTAGCCTACCCTGATGCTTAAGAAAAGCTGGCAGCCCTCCTTGGACAGAGGTGCTGATAATTTCCACTAACCCTGGCCACAGTATCTCCTCCCTCATTTTTCTAAGACACAAAGGCAGAGTTCCATTGGACAGTTTATGGCACTAATATCCTTCAAGACCTCCAGTATCTGGCCATATTTATGCAGAGATGAAGTTCTTGACCCTAGCCCCTGACTCTGTCCTGACTCCTCAGATGCAGACACTTCCAAATCTGGATTATTTTTCTCTGTAAAATAAAATTTCCTCATGCTGGGAGAAATTCCTACCAATCTCTGAATGGAGTCAGCTCAGATTGTACATCTGAAAACAAATCCCATCTTTGCCTCTTTCACTGCTAGGTCATAAGAATCTTCTGCCCCTTCGCCTTCCCTTCCTCTGTTATAACGTGCACCACTGTAAAATCTCCTGTGTAGCTGTTCTATGCCAATGGAAGAAAGCTCTTCCATCAACAAAATTAAACTACCCCAGAGAAGCGGCGGTAACTATCTTGGCAGGACAGTGTCTCCCACCGACACAGCACTGTCCACACCAGCACTTCTGTCTGTGTAGGTTAGGTCAATCAGGGGTGTGTTTTTTCACACCACTGACCGACAAAAGTTTTACTGACAAAAGTACTAGTCTAGACACAACCTTAGAGGTTATGGGAAAAGGACGTTTGGGGCCATTTATCAATGTGGGTGAAAAAAGGGTAATTGTAAAGTTAGAGAGAGTGATGTATCTTACACAGGGTGGATAAAAATCTATATTTAAAAAAAAATAAAAATCAGATTTTTTTAATTTAAATTGGATTTTTTGATAAAATGCTTTTTGAGGAAAAAAACTATCTAAAGATAGTCTTAATTACATGACAGCTCAAAGATCTCATCATGGAATAGACTATAGAATTAGAATTTATAATATGAGACAATATATTCAAGCAATGTTTAAGAAAAGTTTTGTAAATGAGTTCCAATAGTTTATGGATTAGGGAGCCAATTTTATGGGGTTCCAGGGGTGTCTGTATAGATTATATAGGTTAATCTTTCTATCTACTAATGGGACTCAGTGTTCAATCTAGAAGATACCATCAGAGATGCTAAGTTTTGCAGTTCTCAGACTGTGGATTTGTGACTCCAGAGACAATGTGCTTGTTAATAGCAAAAATGTTTTAAAATAAATAAATATATAAAGACCTCAACCCTATTGTCCCTCTGCAAATTTGTGTACACAGTGTCAATCCCTTATCTCTCTCTAAAAGTGCAAAGTTTCAAAAAGTTCAATGAATAGAAGATTGTTGGGGGCAGAATAGATCTGAAAAAGGAGAAGAAGTCTGGAGATAAATGTGAGAAGGGAGGGACAGGCAGTAGAAACAAAAGTGAAACTGTTTGAGCAGCATATTCCAGAAGTCTTGAGGTCTGAATGTAGCCTTCGTTGATTTGAGAACTACCATTCCATTCTCTCACTAGAAGGGAAAACCTATAATGGCAGCAGGCCATAAAAGAGTCCCAGTTTGGGAATAAGAACCATTCAAGAAATACGTGTTTGCTGATGTTTTAAAGAAAATCCCATCAGTGAACTGGTAGAAATCACTTAAGCACTTGGATTCAGAGACTGTTGAAGTGATAATCTCACTTTTAACAGCAGTACCTTCTTCTGCCAGTATAGAAAGAATGTTTTCTTCCTTAGGACGAATTCATTCCAAGCTGAGAAATTGTTTTGGACCCAAAAAAGCAGGAAGCTTGTTTTTCTTTTCTAGATTATGAACAAAAGGAAAAAAGAAGGTGATGACGACTAAGTTAGCTGGAGAAGCCAGTATTTTAAGTTTCTCATGTTGACCTGGCTGAAAGTTAATTTAATTTTTGGGTGTTTTTTTTTAAATATTTCATTTAACTATTTTAGTTAAAAACAATTTTAACAATAACAAACCTGATTTTAAAAAGCTCGAATGTAACTAAATTCAAAAATTCATATGCCTGTTTTGTTAAAATATTATATGTTTGCTGTTGAAGAAAAAAAATCCAGAATACTTAACATTGTTGTTTTGGTTAAATAAAACAATTTAAATGTCTGTCTGGTGATGTTCTCCTGCTAATACAGCATGGCAAGAAAATCTTCCAAATATTAATGATTAACCTGTTGAATTGGAGATAGTTCACCTCCCATTGACTTCATAAATATCTGCTTCAGTTACCTTTGGTAAATGAAATAACCAAACGTTCATTTTCTGATATAGCTGTAAAACTTATCTGAAAAGCTTTTAGAAATATCACTTTTAAAATGTATAGTGTGTACCTTCTAAAAATGAAACCTACATCTATCTTTGAGTTGTGAAGAATATGTATTAAAGGTTATAACAACCAGCAAGAATGCACTTCTGTGTAGAAGTATCAGAGGGGTAGCTCTGTTGGTCTGGATCTGTAAAAGCAGCAAAGAGTCCTGTGGCACCTTATAGACTAACAGACATATTGGGGCATGAGCTTTCACGGGTGAATACCCGCTTCGTCGGATGCCGACGAAAGCTCATGCTCCAATACGTCTGTTAGTCTATAAGGTGCCAAAGAACTCTGCTGCTTTTATGTAGAAATCCATGATTAAATTGAGTCTTCCTGACTAGTAATTTAAAACATGATTTAAATCAAATCCACCCTGATCTTACATATTGATTACTCAGTTACTGCAGCATCCTTTTCTCTGGCCTTGACAAATTCAATCTGGGCCTACTCATATCCATTCAGAATGCTACTGCAAAGATCATTTTCCCAGCCTGTCATATTGACTATGTCATCCCTCACTCCACAAACTCCCCCTTCCCTATTGAACCAAATATCAGCTGCTGGTCTTCACTTTCAAGGCTCTACATGTCCTAATCCTTACCATACCTATCCTCTCTCATTCACTATCAAGATGTTGACCCTCATCTATGGCTGGCCCATGGTGACAGCTTCCCCCCACCCCACCACTTGTTAAATTTTCAAACACCTTCACGCTTTGTTCCTTTCTGCTGGGGAGGAATTCCTGGTGAACATCTGCAAAACTAACACATTATCCACCTTCAAAACCCTCCTTAAAATCCTCATTTGATACGATGCCTCCAAAAATCTTCACAATGTTTAGGCCTCTGGTGCACTGATACCACTGCCTATCATGCTGAGCAATATTGTCTCACTGTTTTCTTTGACTGTAAGATCTTTGAGCCAGAGACTTTGTGTTTTGTTCTGTGTTTGTACGGTGCCCAGCACAATGGGATCCGGGTCCTTGACCTGCACGCTCAGGTGTTACAGTAATTCAAGTAATAAATAATAATAATAATAAAAGTGGCAGGGCCTTGTGAAAGTGGTTGGTAACATATTTTCTGGACAAACAATAAAAACAAGTCCTCAGTTCCAACAGGAAAGGCAAAGCCCAACCACCAGCTGCAGGAGATTGTGGTCAGTCCATGACACTGGCAAACTATCTAGCTTCCCAACTTCCAGTCCTACGCCAAATACCAGATTAAGACTATAGCCACGGCATCATTTGTAGGCAAGCTATTGCAGCAAAGAAGTTGAGGCCAGAAGTACACAAAGTGCTACAGGATGTGGTTAATTTTATAAAAACAAGACTTTTAAATAGTAGAATCTTTACAATACTTTGTAATGAGATGGGGAGTGACCATGAAAATATTTTGTACCACACAGAAGTTTACTGGTTATCTCGTGGCAAAGTGCTTAAAAGAGCTGTCAAACGTAAAGATGAGTTACACATTTTTCTTTTACAAAAAGACAAGTGTTCCAAATTTGCTGACCTTTTCTGTGATGATAAGTGGCTGTCAGTAGTATGCTGCCTAGCAGATATTTTCGAAAAAATAAGCATACTTAATCTGTCTCTTCAAGGTAAAGGTGACATTTTAACAATGAGTGAGAAAGTAACTGCTTTTCAAAACAAATTCCTGCTATGGAGAGAGCATTTTGAAAACAGATGTTTGGAAATGTTTCCATCGTTATGTGATTTTGTTGCTGAAAACGATGCAAGTGTGTCACCTACAAAAACTCTCTCATATCTGCATACTTAAAAATCTTGAAACAGAATTTTCTAACCTGTTTAAAAATCTTCCAAATGAAGTGTTTCAGTGGGTTTTGAACCCATTTGTTAAAAATATAAAAATACAACACCATTTGGTTGTATTTCACCGCCCCAGGCACACCGTGGGGGGGCGCTCTGCAAGTCATCGGTCCTGCGGCTCTGGTGGACCTCCTGGAGATGTGCCTGTGAAGGGTCCGCTGGTCCCGCGTATCCAGTGGACCTCCCGCAGGCGCGCCTGTGGATGCTCTACCGAAGCCACGGGACCAGCGGACCATCTGCAGGGAAGCCTGTGGGATGTCCACAGGAGCCACCTGCTGCTCTCCAGGCAACCGGCAGAGTGCCCCCCCACGGCATGCCACCCCAAGCACGTGCTTGGCGTCCTGGGGCCTGGAGCCACCCCTGGCAACGCCTTCCAATTAGTTTGCAAGAACAATGGATTGACATTAGGGAAGATGGAAATTTACTAGCCGAATTTCAACAAAAACCTTTGCATAATTGGTGGATGGGATTGAAAAATGAGTATCATGATTTAGTAAGCGCAGACAATGATGCACTTCTTCCATTGGGATCTACATATTTTTGTGAGGCATCTTTTCCAGCTATGACAGCCATTAAAACCAAGGTGTGAAATAAACTGAACTTAGAACTAGACCTTCGAATCGCTGTACCAAAAAGTGGTAAACCAAGATTTTCAAAAGGAATGAAGTATATTCAATCACAGTGCTCTCACTAAAAATTATTATTAATAATATTTTTAGTGAGAGCAAAAAGGTTTTTTGTACCACTAATAATAAAAAAATTTAAAAATATTTTTATTTTATCTTTATCTCAGCCTTTAATTTCTATTTTTTGTATATTTTATAATGTACATAATATATATATATATAATTTATACATAAATAAATATACATATATTGGGGGTACATGCTCAAAATTTTTTTACTGATTGGGGTGCGTGATCAAAAGAGTTTGGAGACCACTGCTTTAAAATATATTTTTCTGTAAGTGAGAGCTAAACTAAAATCCTAGGTTTGAGCAACCCCAATTTTGGAGCTAACTCTAAACTGCTTAAATCTAAATCTGGCTTTATTTTAATAATTAGACACTCTTTCACAGTGACTACCAGGTATAGGATATTTAAAATACACATGTTGATCCAAATTTCTTTTTTATACTCCACAGAACCTGATCCTGGAACTACCCAGTCACCTTAGGTTACTAACAGGGCTCAGGCAACATTTTCACCAGATCAAAACAAATCAAAAAACAGATTATTCATTCAGAACTAGAGGGAAAAGCATTAAGTTTGTGATTTGGAGCCCATTCAGAGGACACAAGCCTGCCATGGCCAGCTGAACCTGGATTTGGGGTTTACCCAGACTAGTTACTCATAGACTTTAAGATCAAAAGGGACCTAGTCTGATCTCTTGCACATTGCAGGACACAGAACCTCACTCATGCACTCCTGTAATAGACCCCCTAACCTCTGCCTGAGCTCCTGAAGTCCTCAAATCATGATTTAAAGACTTAAAGTTACAGAGAATTCACCATTTACACTAGTTACAAGGAAGCTTCATCTTGGAACAATTCTTAGTCATCGCTGAAGGGTGTAGACACATTATTTTTATGAGGGTAGCATTTTTTGAGAGACAAATTTGCTAAACATCAAAGTAGGTACTCTGGGCCTATAGTCCAACATTTTCATCCAATAGCCTGGCACTAAGAAATATGCTCAGAAATGAAGGAGAAAAAAAATACTTGATTGACTGAGAATGAGTGGAAAAGCCCACCATGCTAAGCCTCAGAGAGGGCCTAAAACGCTACAGCCTCTGGGACTGTGGCACCCCCAGCCTATTTATTCATTCAGACTCAGTTTCAACTACTAATTATTTTGGCATTGGGAGCCAGCCACCTAGGATTATTGGAGGTAAGTAAACAGCCATCCACACATTGAGAGAAAGAGAGACAGAGGCAGTCTGGATTCCAGAACTACAGCTATTTCTTATTTAAGAAAGGTGGCTTATAACTAAAATATCACTTATATTATTATACTGTCCTTTTCTCCCCCACATCTGTTTATTTTTGAAAGCTGCTTCTGGTTACACATTCTATGTATGGTTCTGATGCTGAGGCATGACTTGAAGCTCTGTGCCACAGGGAGTACGTTAAAAATACATATGTGCTTGGTTAACTGGTTAAAAACTTGACAACTGATCCAAATTTTTTTTTTTTAAAAAAAAAAATTAGTCAAATCCTTTTACTTTGGTGGGTTAACTATACAGTTCACATTCTTTTGCTTAAGAAATAAAAACCTTCAGACTATAAAAAAAAAAGGACTGACTAGTAATGATGAAAAAAGGCTAAGTGTGATTGATTAAGGGTGTCCATGTGACTCACTGCTGTAAGGATACACTGTGCTGCACTGCACAAATAACCTTCCTAGTTCCATGCAGTGCACTGCAAGCTTCATGAGTTTTCTCAGGGAGGCCGCACTTTTGCTGTTTCCACCTGCCTCTCATCTCATACTGAGATTGTGAGCTCTTCAAAGAAGGGGCCATCTTTCTGTTCTGTTTTTGTACTGTGCCTAGCACAACACTGATCCAGGACTATGGCTCCTAGGTAGTCTGCAATACAGATAAATAATAATAGTAATACTTTCAGCAGTGTTTATGGGCTAGGAGTACAATTTTCAAAAGTGCCTAAATCACTTAGGAAATCTAGGCTATGTCTACACTACCGTGGCAAGTCGACCTATGCTATGCAACTCCAGCTACGTGAATAATGTAGCTGGAGTCGACGTACCTTCGGTTGAGTTACCTCAGGGTTTACAGCACAGGGAGGTCGACAGGAGAAAAATCTCCTGTCGATTTACCTTACTCTTCTCATTGGGCGTAGAGTACAGGGGTCGACCACAGAGCAATCTGCAGGCGATTTGGTGGGTCTTCACTAGACCCACTAAATCAATGTCTGGTGGATCGATCTCAGAGTGTCGATCCCGGCTGTAGTGTAGACCTGCCCTAAATCCCATTCATGTTCATTGGGACTTAAGCTCTTAAGCACCTAAGTTACCTTTGAAAATGGCACTAAGGAGCTTTTAAAAATTTTACCCCACACCTTCAGCTGCTGTCGATTGGTGTTGTTAATGAAGTTAATGGAACTCTAGCAATTTATACCAGCTGAGGATGGGGCCTCAAATTCCTAAAATGCCAGTGCCCTTTAAACACTGTTTGCTGAATTAAACAGTGTCTTTGCTGCTCATTTGCTAAATGTCACCTACTTTTTTGCATGTTCTTTTAAGCAAGTTGTTTGCTACTGTGATGACAGAGGTCACATAATATGCTATAATGACACTTCTTAAATGAAAGGTACTGTATCCTGTGACCCAAGCACTGAAATCTGAGCACCAGTTCTTAGAATCTGTCCATTGGAGCATGTGTGTTTGTGCACTAGAGCACTAGTGGTCAGACAACTTCCTTTCCTCATATAAATAGAACAGGAACAAGTATGTGAGGCACTATTTAATAATATACTGTTTATTCTCTATTTATTCCAGTCACTATATTTTTCATCTATATTAAGCTAAAGCATTTGATGACGGGTTGCTTCAGTTATAATGTAATTAAAAGCAGAACTCTTAATTCTGCATTTGGATCACCATAAACCCATCAGCACCTTACTATGAATGTAACGACTGAATGCCAGTAAAAAAATTTACACTGTCAACTCCCAGTTTAAAGTGGCAATGAATCCCTGGATCAAACCTCCAAAATTATCACCTAAGGGCTTAGATAAATGTGATCCTTGGCTCTTTGAGAAATGGTATGGGAGAAGATGAGGGATTGGGGTTGGGGGGGGACCATTATGTAGTAGCTAGAGCATGGTTTGAGGATTTAGGAGTTATTTTTCCTACTTTGCCACTGACTCTGTGTGTAATCCTTTCCAAGTCACAAAGGTCAAGTTTTCAAAGTATCCTCTAATTATGCCTTCCATTTTTGAGCACCCATCTTGATTTTGAGTGCGTTCATCTCTTGCAGTACACAATGATTCCAAACTGAGTTCTTAGTGGTCAGCATCTCTGAAACTACAATTTGCGTGACAAATTTGTGTACCAGATAATTAGGCTAGCCAATATCTGCAAGTATGACAGATCTTGGTGAAAGCCAAAAAGAAGCTGATATCTTGAGACACTGAATCCTGACAACCAAATGTGTAACAAGAGTAGGTGTTCAGAATATATGTACTTTGTATAATACTGGAAAGATTTCACCGGTTATATGAGAATTTCAAATATACTCTCTGAACGTACTTGGTGTCAGATGAGATGAGATGGGCAGGGAGCGGCCAGATGGTGTCCAATAGTGATATAATCTTATACTCAGGAGGAGGAATGCATGAAAGAGCTGTAGAAATTATGTTGGCTAATATCATTGAGAAGACCCTGCTGTCATGGAAGCCAGTGAATGCCAGAACAACAATAGCCAGGCTTCAAGCCAGACATGTCAAGTGTACAAAAATCCAAGCATATGCACCAACAAGCACAGCAGGCAACAGTGAAAAGAATACATTCTACAAGCATATGCAGTAAGTATTGGATGATGTCCCTCACCATAACATCAACTTGACAGTTGACTTCAATGGACAAACTGACAACAGCTCTACTGTCTGGGAAGGAGTCATGGGTACAGCAGCAGAAGACATCCAAAATGATAGCGGTGAATGGCTGGGCATTCTTTGTGGCACAGACACCCTAAAGGTAGAAGGTAGTCTCTTACAGTACTAAAGGATTCATAAGCTCACACAGAGATCAATAGACAATGTGACCGTTAACCAGATAGACCATGTGTGTACATCTAAGAGATGCGCATCTTCTTTGAGGGATGTCAGAGTCAGCAAAGGAGCAGAAGCTGGCTAAAATCATTACCTTTTAGTGGCCACATTACAATGTTAACTAAAAAACAGATCATGAAGATGGACAAAGTGTTATAGCAACAGAGAACCTGAAGAACAAAGAAACATAGTTCAGATTCCAGATTGCATTTAGCAATGATTCAATGTTTTACAGGACCAGGCTAATCACAGTCTAGAAGACAGATGGCCAAACTCGAAAAAGGTGGTACTCAAGATAGCAGAGGAAATAGTGGGGCACCAGAGAGGGTGAAAAAAAGATGCATGGATTGTATCTGAAATATGGGCCGTGACTGATGAGCAAAAAGTCCTGAAAGCACGGGCAAAAAAGCAAAAAGGTGTGGGCAGACCTCTTAGAGGCAGATGCAAGATTCAGAGAAAATAAAAAGAAATAAAAATTAGATGCAGGTGAGAAAGAAATGCCTGGGTTCAGGAGAAAACTACAGAAGCAGCAGCACATAAGGGAGACTTCAAGCAGCTATATAGAATAGTGAAAGACTTTTCAGGCAGTTACAGGTAATAGCCATCAGGGACTCTCATGGACAGATTGAAAATGCATGAATGATAAGCCAGACAATGGGAAGAGCATTTCCATTTCATGTTAAACTGTGCAGAGCTGATGATTACGCACAGGTTGGAGAAAAATGCCATGGCTAAATTAGGAATAGAAGCAGGGCCAACAACATCCAATGAAAGCAAAGAAGCTATCAACACAGGAAAGCTCCCTGAGCAGAACTGAAACAGAGATACTAAAGACAGGAAGCAAAATTCTGATTGAGCAGCTAATAAAACTCTGTAAAAAATGAACACATGCCGCAAAACTGCAAATACAGTGTCATTGTGACATTGCCAAAAAAGAGGGATCTTCTAAGTACATGAACTAAAGAAGTATTGTACTGCTATAAGTCCTGGGGAAAGTATTGGCTACAGTTATGCTGAATAAAATAAAGAAGATGGTAGATAATATATTACAAGAAGAACAGGCTGGATTCATGATTCAGGTAGATCATGTTGTGAACAGATATTCACTCTTTGACAGATCATTGAAAAGCTATTTCTTGGCAAAAACCCATCTTAATCAACTTTAAGAAAATGTTTGATAGTGTGAGCGACCCAATGAAATATTGCTACAAGATACAGCATACCAGATAAGCTGATCAACATAACAAAAAGTTTATCTTATGGGCATAGTAAGATAGGATACAGGCTGGGTGAGTGGTTCACTATTGTGACTGAACTTAGAGAAGGGTGTGTGTTATCATCAATTCTTTTTGCATTAGCAATAGACTGGCTGATGAAGTTGGCAAGAAAAGGCATCATGGTGTCAAATGGGTTAGCAGAGACAAGTTAACCAACTTTGACTTTGCTGACAACATTGGTTTACTAAGTATGCTGTGGAATAGAATTATTGCTATGACAGGTTGCCATCCGGGGTGCCCCCTGGAACAGGGGTACTACGGAGCCCTCTGACCATCCTGGGTTCCTCTCACACTGTGCTGTGACAAGGTGCAGATACTCTCCTGGTCTTATACTTCTACTAGCATATACACAGGTAGAGACATACCCAGCTGCAGTTACTTGCTGGCTCTCTGACCAGCCACTGCATGTGAACCAACAATAGAGAGGCTACAGCCAAAATAACTCCAGCTTTCCAGCATAGGACCCTAGAGCAGTACCCTCCTGCCCTGGTCCAAACCCCAACCAATATGAATTTATTTTCCAGTTTGCCTCTCCCTCAATGTGGAGAGGAATATGCAACAGCCCCTGCTCCTTGAGCTAAAATTTCCAGGCACTTGACTCTAAACTCACTGGGTTAGATTAAAACATAAAATAAATTTATTAACTACAAAAGACAGTTTTTAAGTTAATATAAGTGATACCAGCTAGATCAAAGTAGATTATTAATAAATAAACAAAAATGCAAACTAAGCTTAATATACTAGATAGACTGGATATGAATTAGCAGATTCTTAGCCTAAGAGAGGAAACAAGCAGGTTGCAGATTAAGGGGTAAGCTGCACTTGCTTTGCAACTTGGAATCCCCAGGTGTTTCACACACAGGCTAAAAATCTCTTTAGCATGGGTCCAGCTGTTCCCCCAGTACAGTCTTTGTTTCTCAGGTGTTTTCCAGAAGTCTTCTTGTGTGGGGAATGAAGAAGCACAGATGATGTAACTCCCTGCCTTATATAGCTTTATCATATGGTGGGAACCCTTTGTTTCAAAACTTGGTTCCCAGACTGGTTTGTGGAAAAATACTAATGCCCCAAGATGGAGTCCAGAATCATGTGTCCTGGTCACATGTCCTTATAGAGGCATAGCAGCCATTACTTACAGGCTGTCTGGAATGTTCGCAGTAAGGCTCACAAGGCAGGAGATAAGTGTCTCCTAAGGCCTACTGTTTTCCCTAATGGCTCTTTGCCCTGAATAGGCCCTTCCCAACCAGCTATCTAGACTGAAAGCATCTTGTATAGTGGGAGTTACCCAGGTGTAACTGCATTTGAAGTACAGATACATAGTCAGTATTTATAACTTCAGATACAAAAATGACACATGCAGGCAAATAGGATAGTCATTCAGCAAATCATAACTTTTTCCAATGACACCTCACATGCAGGACCGGTGCAAGGAAGTTTTGCACCCTAGGCAAAACTTCCACATTCTGCCCCCACCTCCAGCCCTGCAGCAGCTACCCGCCCCCCCCGACTGTCCCCCGAGGTGCCCCCACCCCCGAGGCAGCTCCTCTCCTGCCCTGATGCTCCCCTCCCCCCCGGGAGCCGTGCAGCACCTCCCTACTCCAGCTCACCTCTGCTCCGCGTCCTCCCAGAGCACGCAGCTCTGCTCTAATTCTCCTCCCAGGCTTGTGGTGCCAAACAGCTGATTGGTGCTGCAAGCCTGGAAGGCAGGAGAAGTGGAGCAGCAACCACGTACTCGAGGAGGAACCACTGTAAAAAAAAATTGGGGGCACTGCTTTTTGGCGCCCCCAAATCTTGGTTCCCTAGGCAACCGCCTAGTTTGCCTTAATGGTAGCACCAGCCCTGCTCACTTGACCTATCTCTTACAAAATGCATCATTACTATGAAGAATATGGGATGCAGTGTCACAATTGCCATTACATCAAAGGTACAACAGGAAGCATAAAAATTGCACAGAACATAAATGCAGAGATAACCAAGATTATGAAGGTAGGAAACTGGACAACAAATGCTAAGATGTATGTGGATGGAAAAGAAATCAAACAGGGAGAAAGGTTCTGACACCTGGGCAGTGTGATGACATATGAAGGTGTTGGTTAAAGATACAAGATTAGGAAAAGCAAGTATCACTTTTGGAAGGATGAACATCATCTGGTCAAACAGAGGTCTGCGCAACAAACTAAAGGTCAGATTATAGCTTGTGATTGTACTGATCCACTACTTCATGGAGCATAAACTTGGCCAATGACGGGGGCTGACAAAAAGATTGGAAGCTGCCCATCACAGATGGCTGAGGAGGATGTTACATGTGTCATGGAAAGACAAAATAAACATGAGAGAAAGGGAGCTGAAGAGCAGGGCATGTTTGAAGTATCAAAGAAAGAAGGGTCAGGTGATTGGGATTTATACACCATATAGAAGATGGGAGACATGCCTAGCAAGCACTGAATTGGGTTCCGGAAGGAAGAAAGAGAAAGCAAGAAAGAACTCTTAGAAGACAATGACAGAGGATATTGAATGCACTGCCATCACCTGGGAGGAGTACCACAACTAACAAGTGACTAATCTGTGGAGGAACTGGATTGCCTGATGTGTTCATGGCACAGAGGGAACTAAGGTCTAAGGAAATGGATGGTTTTAGGCTGTGGAGCCAATGGATGAAATATTCTATGCAGGGCTTTTCATGTCTCCCCCATCCCACACACGCCATCACCTATGTCAACAGGAGAACTTCATCCATCAGCATAGGTACCCCATCTCCTCAAGAGATGTTAGTTATGTCAAGGGAGTAGCCCTCCCATTGACATAACTGTGTCTACACTGGGAGTTTGGTTGCTCAGGTGTGTGGATTTTCCATATCTCTGAGTGATGTAGTTAGACATAAGTTTGTACTGTAGACCAGGGCTTAAAGGAAGGCTTTTAAGGGTGGGAAGCAGGCAGGGAGAGAGAGCTGACTGAGGGGTGAAAAGTGGGTCTGTGGTAGCAATTTGGCGGCGGATCCTTCAGTCTCTCTTGTCCTCCTTGGTGGCACTTTGGCGGCAGCTCAACCCTTCCACATCAATCTTTGGTGGCAATTCGGCAGCAGATCCTTCATTCAGGTTTGTCTTTTTTTTTTCTTCTTTTCTTCGGCGCTTGGGGCGGCAAAAAAGCTGAAGCCACCCCTGATGGGGAAGCAAGGACTCTGGGGGCAGGGGAGGAGTGAAATGGGAAACGGGGGAGGGAAATGGGGACCCAAGGGAGAGCAGCGTGGGGGAAGCAGGGAACAAGAGCAGAGAGGGCTGGTGGTGATGAAGTAATCAGGGACTGAGAGGGGGTGAGTGAGTGGAGGCAGGGAGCAGGAGTGGAGAAAGTTGAGATGCGTGGAGAGAAGCAGGGACTCAAATGGGGAGCTAGCAGGACTCTTTATAACAAACCTGAGGTTTCTCAGTTAAACCTCCACAAACATTGCCCCTGGAAGAAGGGCCCAGTGTGGAGGAGTAGGGCAGCTGGGAGTGATTCGCAGCCAGGGCTTTGGAGGAAGAGGGTTCTGGAGGGTCTGGGTATGAACTTCTCTGGGCTCAAGTGGGAATGGCATGGAGGGCATGTCAATGAGTAACTAGAGGGGAAAGGACAAAGCAGCTTTGAGTGCAAGGCTCAGGTTGTCTCTAACACCCCATGAACCCATCTAAGCTGCCTCTCCTGGTCCCCATTACTCTTCCCCCTTACTCTTTACACATCATCTCCTTCCACCAAAATGGGGCTGGCAGAGGAATCTCTTTTGCATCCCTCCTGCTGCTTACACATATCAGAGGCAGCATTTTAATACTCTGTTCCTTCCCTGGGTGTACAGCTCAGACTACATAAGCATCAAAGTATGTGGCTCTCGGTTGTTTGAATATATATAATTAATTAAAAGAGAATTTAAACTCATTCACACCCAGAATTCATGCTTTACCCAGCCCTATTTAAAATAACAGGTGTAATTTATTTATATATTACTGGGACCTGTCAAACTTATATAGCTGATGTAGCAGGTCTGAGCCAAGCTTCAAAGTTTAGCTGTGTGTAACAGGTGACAGTTGTTCTACTGTGTACAATTTCCAAATGCAACATATTAGGTTTCCAGGAGTTCAAGAGTAATACAGTAGATCAAACAGATAATAAAATAAAATTTCAGTGAACTCCGCTTATGTGTTGAAAGCTGCTGATTGAATATTATCACAGCACCTGTATTTCAAGGCCCACTCCTATTCAAGTCAATAGCAAGACTTGGTATGATTTGAATGGAATCACAATCAGGCTGAACAAATGTGTATTATGGAACAGACATCATACATTGAATGTCATTTGTGTTACAGAACAATCAATGCAGTGTTAACAGTGTGAGGGAAATAGACAGGAATCAACACACCCTGCATTTCCCACTGAATCATTATTTAAAACAATGCCCATTACTTCTCAGACCATGACATCCCTCCTCCTCATTCTCTATAGGCTCGCTCTTTTTCAATATTTAAGCTTCTTTTGTTCAGCATCAAGGACCTTCACAACTCTGCCCTTCCCAGCTTGCACATACTTTTCTGTTACTGTGTCACTCTACCCTCTCCACTTCATCTGCAATGCCAACTTCGACTGCAAACTTGTCCACATCTCCAAATGTATACTGTCTTCTACACCACTCCCAATATGTGGAAAGCTTCTGTGAGATGGTTCATAAAGCCCCTAAACACTCTCCTCCTAAGTTCTTCATCTAATGTGGCATGTACAAAAAAAATAGATGGCAATGTAGAAGGGTAAGGCTGGGACAGCTGACATTTGTAATTATATTTAGAAAGTGGTAAGTAGTCCCACTATTTTTATTCCTCTCACCTCTTCCCTTCATATAACAATTGTTTTCTTAGACTGTAAAAGCTACAGAGCACAAACTGGCTTCATACTAACTGTGAATGCTACCAAAATACCATTTGTTGTTTTATACACATGTATGCAGGCACATGCACATGCACACACACACAAACAACACTCACTGTTTCTGGTTTTCATTCAATCTTCCCTCAATCAAAGAAGCAATAGGGCCATATTAAAACGTTAAAAATTGTGAAATCCAAAACCAGAATATTTCCCAGATTGTAAATCTAATGCTAGGACAGTGCTAAACTAGAACATAATTTATTTTCTATGTAACACAAGCGGGAATCCATTATTGAATTATTATGCACATTTTTATAGAGGGCTGGAAGGGACCTCAAGAAGTCATCAAGTCCAGGCCCTGTGCTGAGGTAGGACCAAGTAAACCTAAAGTATTCCTGACCTGTTTGTCCAATCTATTCTTAGAAACCTCCACAGGCCCTTCCTCCTGATGTCTGTTAACACTTGTACTCCTCAGTCCTCCAGCAGCAGCACTCATTCTCAGCTCCTTGCACCTCTTGTTCCCAGCTCCTCACACGCACCACAAACTGAAGTGAGCTCCTTTTTAAACCCAGGTGCCCTGATTAGCTTGCCTTAATTGATTCTAGCAGCTTCTTGATTGGCTGCAGGTGTTCTAATCAGCCTGTCTACCTTGTTTCCAGAAAGTTCCTGATTGTTCTGGAACCTTCCCTGTTACCTTACCCAGGGAAAGGGGACCTACTTAACCTGGGGCTAATATATCTGCCTTTTATCACTCTCCTGTAGCCATCTGGCCTGGCCCTGTCACACTAGTTAGAAAGTTTTTCTTATTATCTAGCCTAAATCTCCTTTGCTGCAGATTAAACCCATTACTTCTTATCCTACCTCCAGTGGACATGAAGAACAACTGAACAAAGTCTTCTTCATGTAATATTTGAGGACTCTTATCTTTTCTTTTCTCAAAACTAAACACATACAATATTTTAATGCTTTTAAAATACTTTATCATTTTGGTTTATCTGCTCTTGACTCTCCATTTTGTCCACATCTTTCATGAAATATGGTCCCCAGAACTGAACACAGTACTTCAGATGAGGTCTTGCCAGTGCTGAGTAGATGGGACAATTACCTCCTGTGTCTTACAAATGGCACTCAAGTTAAGACATCCCAGAATGATATTAGCTTTTTTACAATTGCATCGTATTCCACTTGTGGTACATTATAACCCCTAGATCCTTTTCAGCGGTAGCCAGTTATTCCCCATTTGTAATTGTGTATTTGTTTTTTCTTTTCTAAGTGTAGTACTTTCCTAAGTATAGCACTTGTCTTTATTTAATTTTATCTTGTTGATTTCAGACCAATTCTCCAATTTGTCAAGGTCATTTTGAATTTTAATTCTGTCCTTGCAACTCCTCCCAGTTTACTGTCATCAGCAAATTTCATAACCATGCTCTCCACCCCATTATCCAAGTCATTAATTGACTAGTACCAGGCCCCAGACTGACCCCTGTGGGACCCCACTAGATACATCATCCTAGTTTGACAGTGAATCATTGATAACTATTCTTTGAGTATTGTCTTTAAACCGGGTGTGCAACCACTTTATAGTAATTTCATCTACATCAGTGTTTCTCAACCTTTTTGGGCTCAGGTCTGTCATGAGGGGTGGAGGATCTGGGGTGGTTTCAGTTGGGTTCTGCCCCTCATGGGAGTTGGATTTTGCCCAGCACTTACCTATAGTGGGGTGGGTCCTGCACCTACTGTGCTGTGGGTCTGACTGAGCTTGGCTGTCAAGTCTGGGCAGGGCCGGCGCAACCCATTAGGTGACCTAGGCAGTAGCCTAGGGCGCTAACATTTGTGGGGTGGCGACCATGGCAGCCGGACCTTCAGCCGCCTCTGTCGGGGGTGGCATTTCGGGGGCAGAACCTTCTGCCACCTAGGGAGGCAAAAAAGCTGGCGGCACTCCTGAGTCTGGGTGTTACAATCTCTGGGGTTGCAGCACCACTCGGGTTTGGCCCAGCTCCTCTAACTGGACCAAATTTGTGTGAGCGGAGTTGTGACCTGTCTCATGGGCTTGCAGTGACACTCACTCAGATTTGGCTTACCCAACTCTCTTCATCATGACGGCTGGGCCAAACCTGAGTGGCACTGGGACCCCAAAGGTTGCAGTGCCTGGAGCAGGGAGGTGAGCCTAGACAGCCCTGTGGGACAGAAGCCAGAGGAGCTGCCATGTGATCCTTTGAAATAGTCTGGTGACCCAATTTTGGATCCCGACCAATGGATTGAGAAACTCTGATCTAGACCACATTTGCCTAGTTTGCCTAAGAAAATGACACATGGAACTATGTAAAAAGCGTTACTAAAATCAAGATATAACACGTCTACTGCTTCCCCCATCCACTAAGGCCAGTAACACAATTTGGGGCAAAGAACGGATTCTTTAAAATATGAGATGCCAGTGCCCACTGCTTGTGAGAGTTTTTCAGGCAGCAACCCAAGAAATTTCAAGCAGCCCTCTCTGGCTTTCCTAGGGGGAACATATTTTTACTGGACATGTAGTGGGCACAGAGGATAGTTATAGTATCTATCGTTTGCATTATAGTAGAGCACAGGTTCACAATCAGAACAGGGTTCCCGTTATGCAAAACACTGCACAAATAGTGAAAGACTGCCCCTTATCCGGAAGAGTGAAAATTCTAATCAAGCAGATAACCCCATCCTATACGGCGTGCGCTGTGGAGTTACGCCTCTGAGTTGGAAAGGCACCAATGGAATACAACTCTTCAACCTGTGAGGGCCCTGCTCCCACCAGACATTATGAAATACTTCAATACATACAGGTTTCAGAGTGGTAGCTGTGTTAGTCTGTATCAGCAAAAAGAACAAGAAGTACTTGTGGCACTTTAGAGACTAACAAATTTATTTAGGCATAAGCTTTTGTGGGCTAAAGCCCACTTCATCAGATGCATGCAGTGGATGACTAGGCAGGGAAACCTGAAAAGGCAGAACATTGAGAGGGCTCAGGATGGAACAACAGTAGGAACAGTTAGAAGTATGAGTCAGGAAAAGATTACCTAATTACACTATGTAAAAGGCTAGACGCAGCTAGCTGAGGGCCCAGGAACTTATGCACCACTGAACTTGTGCAAAGCCTTGATGGAGGAACAGCCTAAAGACAAGGCAACAGAAACAGATCCTGGTTATCGAGGAGGATCATGAAAAGGGAGCAGACACACTAGATCCATCCGGGGTAAGGAATGTAGGAGACAGGAAATGGAGCCATTATTAGGGGAGTTGGAATGGGAATAGCAGAGGATGGCTGGATGTAGTGTGAGTGAGTTGCAAAGCTGGGCTCACACTTGTAGTTGTGCTAGACAAAGAAACAGACTGAACACATGTGCAGTAGGAGGAGAGTTATGTCTTGAGAGCTTCACTGAAGAGAGTAATAGATGCAGTGGACTTAGGCCTGGTCTACACTACGTGTTTATACCGATTTTAGCAGAGTTAAACCGATTTAACGCTGCACTCGTCCACACAATGAGGCCCTTTATATCGATATAAAGGGCTCTTTAAACCGGTTTCTGTACTCCTCCCTGACCAGAGGAGTAGCGCTGAAATCGGTATTACCATATCGGATTAGGGTTAGCGTGGCCGCAAATCGAAGGTATTGGCCTCTGGGCGGTATCCCACAGTGCACCACTGTGACCGCTCTGGACAGTAATCTGAACTCGGATGCACTGGCCAGGTAGACAGGAAAAGCCCAGCGAACTTTTGAATTTCATTTCCTGTTTGCCCAGTGGGAGAGCTCACTAGCACAGGTGACTACACAGAGCTCATCAGCACAGGTAACAATGCAGTCTCCTGAGAATCGAAAAAGAGCTCCAGCATGGACCGCACGGAGGTACGGGATCTGATCACTATATGGAAGAGGATTCTGTGCTACAGAACTCGGTTCCAAAAGACGAAATGAAAAAACATTTGAAAAATTTCCAAGGCCATGATGGAGAAAGGCCACACTAGGGACTCAGTGCAGTGCAGAGTGAAATTTAAGGAGCTCAGACAAGCTACCAGAAAACCAAAGAAGCAAACGGAAGTGCAGGGCAGGCCGAAAACATGCCGCTTCTATGCTGAGCTGCATGCGATTCTAGGGAGTCCGCCACCACTACCCCACCCCTGCCCGTGGATTCCGAGGTGGGGGTGGTAATCGCAGACATGGTTGAGGATTCTGAGTACAGGAAGAGGAGAGGAGGAAGAGGAGGACGAGCATGCAGAGAGTACACAGCACTCCATTCTCCCCAACAGCCAGGAACTTTTTCTCACCCAGACGGAATTCCCTCCCAGCCCTCCCAAGCCACTAGCCCAGACAATGAAGCCATGGTAGCAACCTCTGGTGAGTGTACCTTTGTAAATATAAAACATGGTTTAAAAGCAAGCGTTTTTTAATGATTGATTGCCCTGAGACTTGGATGCATTCGCAGCCAGTACAGTTTTGGAAAGTTTGTTAACATGTCTGGGATGGAGTGGAAATCCTCCAGGGACATCTCCATGAAGCTCTCCTGGAGGTACTCCAAAAGCCTGCAGAAGGTTTCTGGGCAAGGCAGCCTTATCTCATCCACCATGGTAGGACACTTGACCACACATGCATGTAGAAAATACTCTGGTATCATTGCATGACAAAGCCTAGCTGCATATGTCCCAGTGATTGCTGGCATTCAAGCAACATCCTTTCTTTATCTCGCTGTGTTATCCTCAGGAGAGTGATATCGTTCATGGTAACCTGGTTGAAATTCAGGAATTTAATTAAGGGGACAGAGATATCCATTCCTACTGGGCTGTTTGCCTGTTGCTTAAAAGAAATCCTTCCTTGCAGGTAGCCAAGCTGGGGGTGGGGGGTGGGAAATGGCGCTAAGCTTTTCCGTGTTGGCTAGCAGGGGTCTTCCCTGCTACCAGCCACACAGTGGGAATGTCTCAAGGTATGATTCTCCACCTGAACCTTAGCATCCAAAAGATGGGTACCTGCATGAACTCCTCTAAGATTAATTAATAGCTTAGAAATGATGAGCTGCCGCCACCCAAAAATATAGTGTTTGGGACACTTTCTGGCCCCCAACCCTTCCTGGGGACCCCAAGACCAAAACCCCTTGGGTCTCACAACAAGGAAATAAACCATTCCCCCTCCTTTCTTCCTCCCAGATTCTCCCCTCCCTGGGTAACACTGGAGATCCCTGTGATTCAACTCCTTGAATCTTAAAACGGAGAAGAAATTCACCTTCCCCCTTCTCTCCCCCTCCCAGACTCTTCTGAGAGAAAGACAGTGATCCTAACACAGAGAGAAATCAGGCTTTTCCTCTCCCCTTCTCTCCTTCTCCCACAAATTCCTGGTGAGTGCAGACCCCCTCCCCTTGGTCTTACACAAGAAATGAAAAAAAATCAATCAGGTTCTTAAAAAGAAAAACTTTTAATAAAAGAAAGAAAAAAGTAAAAATTGTCTCTGTAAAATCAAGATGGAAAATGTTACAGGGTCTTTTAGCTTATAGACACTAGAGAGAATCCTCCCCCAGCACAAATACAAGTTGTAGCAAACAGAGATACAATCTTTCAGCAAAATACACATTTGCAAATAAAGAAAACAATCAAAAGACTAAACCGCCTTTCTAACTGGTACTTACTAAATTGAACAGAAGAGGCTGTTTTCAGAAAATTGGAGAGTCTTATACATGTCTGGTTCCTCTCAGAGCCCAGAGAGAACAAAAAAAAACAAAACCAAAAGCACAGACAAAGGCTTCCCTCCACTGAGATTTGAAAGTATCTGTCTCCTGATTGGTCCTCTGGTCAGTTGTTTCAGGTTTACTGAGCTAGTTAACCCTTTACAGGTAAAAGAGACATTAACCCTTAACCATCTGTTTATGACAGAGAGGGGGAAAGAGGGTGATTAGCAGTGATCTTCCATGATACCAGCCACGCGTGGGGGGAGGGTAAAGCAATCATCCCAGAGAATTGGATGGCGGGTGGTTTCTGCTGCTGCATGTTAACAGGAAAGAAGCAGCACTGAACGGGATTTGCTTGGTATTGGAAAGGAGGCACTGTGTATATGAAGGCTGCAGAAGCCGAAAGACAATGGCTTACCATGGCCATATACAAGCTGAATTCTGCTGCCTGGACCTGCATCTGTGAGATTTCTAACACCAAAGCGGCAGGCACTCAATATTAAGATGCAAAATGCAATCTTATAGTGAAATCACATGTGCTATGTAGGTGAATAGTGTTGTTCACTGTGAAAGAGTATAAGCTGTCCTATAAAATGTTATCTTTTAAATACTTCTCTCCCTGCATTACTTTGAAATTTTTTAGTGATTTTTCCTTCCCTCCTATCCTCCTCCCATACCACACCCGGCTACTTTGTCATTCTCTCTCTTTTTGTAATGACTTTTTAATAAATAATACATGATTTAAACAATAGTGACTTATTTCTTAAGCAAGCTGTAATCGAAGGGGAGGCGGGTTGCTACAGAGAATGATCAATCAAGCGGGATTATCAAGGGGACAAACACAACAGTCACACCATACCCTGGCCTGATGAAACTCGTTTTCAAAGCTTCCTGATGCGCACCGCTTCGTGGTGTGCTCTTCTAATGCCCGGGTGTCTGGCGCGCGTAATCTGCGGCCAGCTGATTTGTGTCAGCCTCCCACCTGCATAAAGGTCTCCCCTTACTTCCACAGAGATTGGAGCACACACAAGCAGCAAAACAACAAGGTTTGGCTGAGGTCTGAGCGAGTCAGTAATGGCGCCAGCACGCCTTTAAACGGCCAAATGCACATTACACCATTCTGCACTTGCTCATCGTTAGTTGAACAGCTCCTGGACTACGTCCAGGCGGCCTGGTATGGCTCATGAGCCATGCATCAAGGGTAGGCTGTGCACCCAGGATAACTACAGGCATTTCAACATCCCCAACTGTATTTCTGGTCTGGAAGTAATTCCCTGCTGCAGCCATTTAACAGAGTAAAAGCAGCAGAAATCCGTGCACCTTATAGACTAACAACGTTTTGGAGCATGAGTCTTGTGGGTGAATACCCACTTTGCAATGAATGTAGTGAAATTCCAGGGCAGGTATATATATGCTACAGCAAGCTAGAGATAACGAGTTACAGTCAGGAGGATGAGCCCTGTTCTAGCAGTGAGGTGTGAAAACCAAGGGAGGAAACTGTTCTGTAGTTGCAAGCTTCCAGCTTGTTCAACCCTGATTGATGGTGTCAATTACAGACGAATTGAAGCTCAGCAGTTTCTCTTTGAAGTCTGGTCCTGAATTTTTTGTCTGCAGGATGCCACCTTAAGGTCTGCTATAGGCCAGGAGTGAAGTGCTCTCCTACAGGTTTTTGTATATGCCATCCTAATATCTGATTTGTCCATTTATTTTCCGTAGAGACTGTCCAGTTTGGCGATTACATAGCAGAGGGCATGCTGGCATATGATGCGTATATACATGTGGGACGTGCAGTGAATGAACCTGATGTGTGCTGATCTGGTAGTCTGTGAGGGTCGCCAGTGTAGAGTGGCAGAGTTGCATGGGGTTTTTGCATGGATTGGTTCCGAACTAGAGCTATATGGTACGGTGTCTGTTGCTGGTGGAGAACGTTCAGGTTGGCAGGTTGTCTGTGCAAGATTGGCCTGCCACCCAAGACCTGTGAAAGTGAAATAGAGTAGTGTCCTGAAGACGCGAGCATCATGAACCCTTCCCGCCATCCCACTTGGATGTTGGTGAAACGCCCTGGGATCCACCATGGCTGCAGCACCATGGAAAAGCACCCCTTGCATTGTACATACTGGGTGCCGTGCCCGGCCAAGGTAGGATATGGTTCCATCTATCGCCCCACAGTTAGGGAATCCCATTGCAGCAAGCCATCCACTGACCTGCACATTTCCCAGAGTCACAGCCTTCGTAGCAGCACTTAATGATTGCTTGGCTACTTGCATCACAGCAGCCCCCACAGTAGATTTCCCACTCCAAATTGATTCCCGACTGACGGTAGCTGTCTGGCGTTGCAAGCTTCCAGAGGGCTATTGCCACTCGCTTCTCAACTGTTAGGGTTGCTCTCATCTTGGTATTATGGCGTTTCAGGGCAGGTGAAAGCAAGTCACAAAGTTCCATGAAAGTGCCCTTACGCATGCAAAAGTTTTGCAGCCACTGCGAATAGTCCCAAACCTGCAAAACTATGTGGTCCAACCAGTCTGTGCTTGTTTCCCGAGCCCAAAATCGGCGTTCAATGGCTAGAACCTGCCCCATTACCAGCAGGATCTCCAAAGTGCAGGGGACCAGGGTTTGAGAGAATTCTGTGTCCATGTCCTCATTACTCTCGTTGCCGCTCTGCCGTAGCCACCTCCTCCTTGCCTGGCTTCAGCACAGACTGCACGAGAATGCGCGAGGTGTTTATAACGTCCACAATTGCGGTCTTGATCTGAGCAGGGTCCATGCTTGCTGTGCTATGGCGTTTGCATAGCTCACCCAGGAAAAAAGGCGCGAAACGGTTGTCTGCTGCTTTCACGGAGGGAGCAGTGAGGCTGTACCCAGAACCACTTGCGACAATGTTTTTTGCCCCATCAGGCACTGGGATCTCAACCCAGAATTCCAAGGGGCGGGGGAGACTGCAGGAACTATGGGATAGGTATGGGATAGCTACCCACAGTGCAACACTACGGAAATCGACGCTAGCTTTGGTACATGGACTCACACCGCCGAATTAATGTGCTTAGTGTGGCCGCATGCACTCAACTTTATATAATCTGTTTTACAAAACCAGTTTATGTAAAATTGGAATAATCCCGTAGTGTAGACATACCCTCAGACTAAATGGGATAGGATGGGAAAGCCCTAGTCTGAAGCTACACAGAAGTCTAATAGTTATAGTAAAGGAACATTGCAGGTCATCCACTATCATTTTCTTTACTTTTAATGGTCAACTCAATTGCATTGATTTGAGGATTTATAAATTTGGTTCCTGTATTTAAAGAGTTGTGTGATATTTTGTTGTGGTTAGTTGAGATATGCAGGGTGAATCATAACACCTTGTCACAGCAGGAAGGAGCCATGTCTGTGGCCACCAAGTGAAACACTCCCCAGCCACTGGCAGCTTGGCAATACAGGTACTCCACTCCATTTTCTGAGAGTTCTGTTCTACCCCAATGCAGGCTAGCAATTTAGACAAAGCAATTTGTTCCATTTGTGTGTCTAGTCCCCTGTCTTTTGCAATTTACACCAATCTGCTGCCTCCGTGGAAACAGTGCACCACAGTTCACTGGTTTCACCTCAGTTCAACACTCCCCTTAGCACAGGTTTATAGTAAGGCCAAAGCGAATTTTATTTAATGGAGCTGGAGATAAAGGTTCAAAATACAGTCAAGTAAAAGGATTTGGAAACATTGGGTTACAGGTAAAAGAAAAAATATAATACACAATCTATAGCCTATACTTATCTGCAAGGCACTTTCCTGTCTAATAAGGTATTTCTTGCCCATTGGTTAGTTCTTCCAGCACCTGTCCAGACCAGAAAGCTGGATCTACCATGCAGGAAACTCTCACCTTCACTGACAGAGAGTCCCCTCCTGTATCAGATGCCTACTTGGGCCAACCTTCTGCTCTTATACAATTCTAAACTATTGTCTTTTAGCCCAGGGGGCTCCCTCTTTTGAGAATTCTCTTGAGGTTTCTTTGTCTTTGTAGTCTCCAGCCTGCCTGTACTCCAAACAGTGAACATAGACTGTCTCAATTGTTCTAATGTTGATTGGGTCAGCTCTCAGATTCTCCCTCCTCTGGTGATAGGTTTCACTACCAACAGATTAGAAACACAAAATCCTACATAACTCAGTTTCCCCTATACAAACATCTCGCAATAACCATGACAATCAGCTAGACCCTTAGCTTAGGTAGAAAACAAACACTAACCCCTTTGGTGTAATATCAAGAAAATGATCAGACACAGATATACTGTAATATTCCTGCCAGCACAAACCTGGCACATTTGGGTACATTTGTGTCACAAACAGTCATGTTCAACAATGAGAGTTTATTTCTGTGCTGTTTGTTCTTCACACAGTCTTGGTATGAACAGAACAGGTGCTACATAGAGATTGAGGACTAAGTTTTCACATGCTGGCACAATCTGTGTTAGTACAAATGCATGTGCACTTGATACACTGCAAAAACCAGCAGAGCAGGTAATGCATATGCAAACATATAGTTAGGCACAAAAGTAAGCAAACTGCTCCTGGAGATGCCTGATTTTATTGTTAATAAAATAATGACAACAGCCAGATTGTATCTAGGGCTTTTTTAAATCAATAGATCTCAAAGCACTTCAGTCTTGAATGTGGGATTTAATTGATGTAATATGTGCATGTTTATTTTTACAGGTATATCATTTGCACCCAACCTTTAAAATATAGTCTTTAGTATAGCCTTTTGTGCCTATAAGAGAGAGTACTCCCGAAGCACTAGCTGAGGCAGAACATTCATGAGTTTCTCACCCCAAATCTCTCTCCTGAAATGTAGCAATACTGTGATATATTGGATGATGGCCCTTGTATTTCTGAAATAAGTCTGTTTAAACCCCTTGTAGTAAAAAGTGGAATGCAAGAAATGCATTAACAATATTATTGATTTACTATTTTTGATTATTTCTGATTGTTATTTCTGAAATAAAAACATCATTTTAAATGTAACAAAGAATGTTAACTGTTTGGCCAGAAATATTTTACCTTGAAAGTTTACGATTATGTTGAGACCAGTCTTTGTGTTCTAAGCAATTTTTATTTTCTAGTCAGGGTGATATTTTTTTCTTGTTGTCTGACTGCTTGCATATTTCTAGTGACAGCTATTCATTAATTACTATTACTATTAAGGTAGCTTTGTAGAATTTAGCTGTCAATGTGATAGATGCTTTAAAAACCCTAATAAAATAAATAAAGGAATTCCATCACCTCCATTGCCAGGAAATTAAAAAGAAAAAAATCACTATGTTAGTGTGACATAGAAAACAATGTGTGAACTCCCTCTGCTGGTTCTTCAGTAGCAATACTGCACCAAAGCTACTTCTAGAGCAGTGCAAATTCCTGGAGACTAGGTAATCAATTTCAATAGTGTAATAAGAGAAATTTTGGCCTTTATAAGAATAAAACACACAGCTGGATCTATTGTTTTCAAAATGGGGGGGAGGGGAATGCCAGCATCAGCATGGAAAGCTGTGTTTTTTGATAAGTAAAAAAAGATTTAAAAATAAAACAAGTGAATATTGAATCAATTGCACTGAATAAAATAAGGAGGAGCTGTTCTGAGAGGTCACATGTGGTTCGCGGTTTCAGTTGTCAGGGTAACCACTTCCTCTGTCTGTAAATGTTCAGAACAACTGCTTTTGATGTTGGGCTATCAGAATGAAAGAGACAGAGACTGCACATCACAAAGCAGTTTGAGAAAAAACAATTATATGAGTCTTCCTGACTCAAACAAATAAATACACTAGAACTTATTTCTTATTCATTTTGGGTCAAATCCTGACCCTACTGAATTCAATAGAGTTTTGATATTGACATTAATGGGCCAAGGATTTGGACCTTCCTGATTTCCAAATTCTGCAGACTATTTAATGAGAACTAAATCTTCTCTTGCTGCACACGTTCTCCTTTCATTTAACTTTCTCTTTGGGATGACTCAGGGTGGGGAAGGTGTGAAATTCCTACTGGAAAAAGCAGACTATCACTTAGAACCTCTACACTTCCTTTCAATTCCTCTCATCGCTTCTTTCAGAATATACAATTGCTACCTAAACTTTTAAGCAACACTATGGCCACGTCTAGACTACGCGCCGGATCGGCACGTTAAAATCGATTGCTCGGGGATCGAAATATCACGTCTGGTCTGGACACGATATCTCGATCCCAGAGCGTGCTTAGATCGATTCCAGAACTCCAGCTAGATGACCGGACTTCCGGATTCGACACAGCAAGCCGCGCGGATCGATCCCGCGCGGTGAAGACGGGTGAGTAAATCGATTTTAGATATTCGATTTCAGCTACGCTATTCTCGTAGCTGAAATTGCATATCTAAAATCGATTTAATCTCGTAGTGTAGACCTGGCCTATGGGAGGAGAGATAGCTCAGTGGTTTGAGCATTGGCCTGCTAAACCTACGGTTGTGAGCTCAGTCCTTGGGGCCATTTAGGGCTCTGGGCCTACTAATGAAGGCAAGAGGCAGGACTCAATGACCTTTCAAGGTCCCTTCCAGCTCTAGGAGACTGGTATATCTCTAATTTTTTTAATTTATATTTTTTATTTTAGTTGTTCAATTACCATAATAAGAAGATCTCTTGTTCTGGAATCAATCTCTCCTATTCCATCATGCCATTAAATACTTCCTGATCAAATAGATTTAAATGCTGCTCTCTCTGTAATGGAACTACAGTCATTATAATGGCCATTAAACTCCACTTTAAGGGTTAGCACAGTTTCTGTTCAAAATGTTCTTGTCATAATTAGGCCAGAAGGTGTTCTTACCCTGATGTAATTTCTTTTCAAAGAAGTTTCTCTTAATTTACACCAGAATAAATCAAAGCCTTTCGTTGATGCTGGGGAATGTCTCATCTCTCTTCAGTGTGGCCTTTTACTTAAGGAACACACAGTACCCATTGTATCATGTATTAGTTGGACACTTCATGTGCAGTCCTGGCCCCACTAAATGGTCAATGGGACCAGCATTTCAACTCAGAACACTAGCATAAATGCTTTGTAAGAAACTGATGCCTAATCCCCTATCCTGCTCTCACCACCAAACTATCAGCATAGCACTCTGTGCCTTCTGATCCAAAAACAGTACCAGATACTTTCAATAAAGGACCAGGAAACGCTATAATGGACAGTTATGTCCCTGGAGTAATTTCTTCCCAATTTTCAATAGTTATTGGCTAGTTGATGTGCTAGGTCCCCGACTCCTAACCTATTGCTTCACTAGGGCTCTGCTTTGGCACAGCCAGACACCTGTGTGAATCACAATACATGACTGGAGTCTAACAACAAGTGGCATATCAAAGATGGGAATAAAATTCAGTTTTATCCATCTGCCACTTGGCCGACTCATTTAACTTCACAATGCCATAACAACATACATGGATTCAGGTTGGTTTGAAGGGGTTACACCTCTTAAGATGAAACTGAAATGTTGGTAGGAATTATATTTAGGGTCATATTCTTGGCCAATTGAAAAATAATACAGTTCTCCATAAAAAAGTCAGCTTTTGCCGACAGCAATATCTGAGATTCCACAGTGATCCCCTTATGTTCAGAACTGTATGATAACTGTGGGAGAATGTAGCTCTTTTAATAGCAATCACTGTACATTTATATTTGATCCCAGGTGAAAAATGCAATAAAACAGTCACTGAAAAGGAAAATAAACAGAGAATGAACAATATTTAAAATATTTGTGATCTGGTAGCTTTTACATAGATTGAACTGCCCAAGTAAACAACTGTGCTAATGGCATTGTAATTTTGGGTTAACATAAACTTTCACAAGAAGCAAGCAGAACATGCTACGAAGCTGTTGACTGGAGAGTATAATCATACATCAGTTTGCTCGCATTATTTGTTTATTGTGCAGAATATTCCATGCACCCAAGTATCTGCTTCTTCTTATTGTAGGATGTCACGCACCCCATGCAAAATCGCAGAGTTGGTCAGGTACTTGTTTTTCCCCCTATTTTCCAGTAAAGATTCCAACACTGACACTGTTGGAGACATTTTTATATACATATTTTTAATGAAATATGAACTATTCCACTGTCCCTCAATGTCAGCCAGTGTCAGTTAGGCAATTTCTTACAAAAACAAGATTGTTACTTTTTGCAAATTGGTCTCCATTTATCTATCTTAGTTCCACGTTTCAGTCATAAGTAAAGCTTAAACACTAAACAGGGCAATGGCAAATTCTTTCAGAAGCCTTTTCCCTCTGGAAAATGAACCCTCCCCATATCTTTCCTTAAACGCCCATACCATTTTTCTATAAAATAATGTTTTATTTTAATAACACTGGTTTACAATTTTTGAGAAGTCATCTGCTTCAGAGATAAAATGTGGTATTTATTATGTATTTTGATGTGCTGAATTCAAATATGACAATTAAAACAACTGATTGGCTACTGTTTCTAAGATATTTAAGTTTTTACATTTTATGTCTATGTATATTGTGTAGATAGTAGAGTTTTAATCATAAATTGTAAACCTAGGTCTTTTCATGTGTTTATGGTTGCTTTACATGATAATATTTCACCTGTCCTGTTTATGTAACACTTTAAAAATCAGCAAAAGGGTTATATAAATAAAATTTATTATGAAACAAAAGGCAAAAAACTATTATGTACATAGTTTAGTCCTATTCAGTGTCTACTCGGCGCTTCTTGGCTTGTCTCTTGTATTCATTAAATGGAGCATCTCTTGTCACTGTCCAGCAATAGTCTGCAAGCATTGATGGGCTCCATTTGCCCTGATAGCGTTTCTCCATTGTTGCAATGTCCTGGTGAAATCGCTCGCCGTGCTCGTCGCTCACTGCTCCGCAGTTCGGTGGAAAAAAATCTAGATGAGAGTGCAAAAAATGTATCTTTAGTGACATGTTGCAACCAAGGCTTTTGTATGCCTTGAGGAGGTTTTCCACCAACAACCTGTAGTTGTCTGCCTTGTTGTTTCCGAGAAAATTTATTGCCACTAACTGGAAGGCTTTCCATGACGTCTTTTCCTTGCCACGCAGTGCATGGTCAAATGCATCATCTCGAAGAAGTTCACGAATCTGAGGACCAACAAAGACACCTTCCTTTATCTTAGCTTCACTTAACCTTGGAAATTTTCCACGGAGGTACTTGAAAGCTGCTTGTGTTTTGTCAATGGCCTTGACAAAGTTCTTCATCAGACCCAGCTTGATGTGTAAGGGTGGTAACAAAATCTTCCTTGATTCAACAAGTGGTGGATGCTGAACACTTTTCCTCCCAGGCTCCAATGACTGTCGGAGTGGCCAATCTTTCTTGATGTAGTGGGAATCTCTTGCACGACTATCCCATTCGCAGAGAAAACAGCAGTACTTTGTGTATCCAGTCTGCAGACCAAGCAAGAGAGCAACAACCTTCAAATCGCCACAAAGCTGCCACTGATGTTGGTCATAGTTTATGCACCTCAAAAGTTGTTTCATGTTGTCATAGGTTTCCTTCATATGGACTGCATGACCAACTGGAATTGATGGCAAAACATTGCCATTATGCAGCAAAACAGCTTTAAGACTCATCTTCGATGAATCAATGAACAGTCTCCACTCATCTGGATCGTGAACGATGTTGAGGGCTGCCATCACACCATCGATGTTGTTGCAGGCTACAAGATCACCTTCCATGAAGAAGAATGGGACAAGATCCTTTTGACGGTCACGGAACATGGAAACCCTAACATCACCTTCCAGGATATTCCACTGCTGTAGTCTGGAGCCCAACAGCTAGACTAGAGCCAGTCAACAATTTTAAGCATCATTTTCGTTCTCAGTGACCCAGAATTAGTAAAGTTTGACTACATTTATTTCAGAAGCATTTTGGCTGTAGAGCAGTGTAATCATTTAAAAGGTATCTATATAATCCTGTCTCACTTTTTAGTTATTTTTGTTCTTTTTCTCATCCAGTGATAAGAGAGAGGACAAACTAAAATAGCTGCCAACATAATTGGAAAGTGACAGAGACAGAAAATATGACAGAAAGTAATTTCTAAACTAAGGGATAGATATTAGAAGACTATTGCTTTTAAGTTCCCCTGAATAGTGTAAGAAGGTGTTAAAAATGCCTTGTCATTGGCAGGGGTGTGTGTGGGGGGCAGTAAAATGTAACAGAACCATAAAGTCTACATTTGAACGATGTGGAAAAAATTGAAGTGATAATATGAAACAGTGTGGCACTGCTTTGGGGGTAGAGTGCAGCCAGCGGATAGATGTCAGGGGATCTGAATCTGCCTGTGATTTGCTCTGCAACCTTGGCAGGGCCAGCTCTAGCCATTTCGCCACCCCAAGGATGGCGGCACGCCACGGGGGGCGTTCTGCCACTCGCTGGTCTCGCGGCTCCGGTGGACGTCCCACAGGTGTGCCTGCAGATGCTCCACCAGAGCCGCGGGACCAGTGGACCCTCCGCAGGCACGCCTGCGGAAGGTCCACTGGAGCCACCTGCTGCCCTCCCGGCAACCGGCAGAGCACCCCCGTGGCATGCCACCCCAAGCATGTGCTTGGCGTGCTGGGGCCTGGAGCCTGGAGCCAGCCCTGAACCTTGGGCAAGTCACTCTCTGCAGTTCAGTTTTCAGTGTGTAAAGAGGGGATGATATTATTTACCAGCTATTTAAATTGGTTTGACTTTACCCTTTTGGCAATCTGGCCCATAGGATGATGCCAAACAAAGTGCCCCAACATAACTCCTTTATTCTGTTACTCTCTGTACTATCAATGAAGGGTCCCAAGAAGCTATTATGCTTCAAAATTCATTAATGCTACTGCCATAAAATGCTTTTGAGGAACTTTCTCATCTTGCTACTTTCTCATCTTCTTACGGTGAAAGACAAAAATATAACTGGGTTCAAAGAGGAATGAGATAAGGAATGAGCACAACCCATTGTCATCTCCCCTTTAGCCAGTTCATTACCCTTCATATAATTCTTGTATGAATCTTCATCTTCTCCAGTTTAACTAACACTTTCCCATGTGGTACTATATCAAATGCTTTACTGAAGTCCAGATATTACCCCGAGTTGAAATATTTATTAAAAATCTTTGCTACGAGACTTGCAGTTTCATGCACCAGTTTCTCTCAATATTCTGGAATGGAGATTATCCAAGATCCTGACTTCAGCGTATTAAACACTTCAAATTTTTCTTTCTCTTCAGAAGTGGTAATTTCCATTTCTGTACATTCATTTCCATTAGTCATCCTGCCTTTTCTTCTAGGTTCTACATTATCAGCCTTACTGAAAACTGAGGATTCATTTAGTTTTGGGACCATACCTAGATTACCCTCAATCTCGATCACATCCTTGATGCATAGCAGCCTCATTTCTTTTATTCTCTTTTTTATTTCTATAGCTAAAGAATCTTTTTCTATTTATTTTAATTTCCTTTGTAAGGTCTAACTCAGCTTGACTTTTTGGCAATTCTCACTTTATCCCAACACCTTCTGACCTCCAAGACAGAGCTTCCCTTGCTAATCAATCCCTTCTTCCATTCCTTGTAGACTCTCTGCATGCTCCTAATATCCTTTTTGAGGTGCCTGTTCATCAGTTAGGTCTGGACCCCTTCCCTACAAGTATTTTTCCCTTTGCTTGGGACACAGATTCCAAATACTGTTTTAAGTCATGGAGCTTTTCAGTCCAGCTGACTTCACTAATTACCGTAGTTGGTTTAATTTCTCAAAGTCTGCTCTTTTGAAACTGAAAACCTTACTTATTGACCTGTTTTTGATTATCCCTTTATTATTTGATTTAAACTGAATCAATTCATGACCATGCTTTCGATGAAGAAATCTGTCAACTAGCACATCCGGGCATAACTGGACCCTGCCATTATTAGTAATATTGATTATCCAGTCAGTATGTGGGAAATTAAAGAGTTGAAATCTTCCAAAGTAACAATTCCCATAGCGTTTATCTCTTTAATAATATTAAAGCGATCTGTATTGATATGCAAATCTGACTTGGGGAGTTCATAGTAGACCCTTAACGCTTCCCAGCTGATCCTCTTTTACAATCTTTCCCCAAAGTGCTTTTGACTCAAACCATTTCTGTTCTATCCTCGCTATCACTTCATATTTCTTCAGTCTACTGTATCTTTGGTGTACACTGATGCCCATTACCTTTACTCTATCAGTTCTAAACTGTGCATGCCCTTTAATATCTGTATTCCAGTCATGATTGCTATTCCACCATGTTTATTCCCTACTACCCCTTTGTTTTTGGTGGAGAGGGGAAGTAATTTGTTACAGTCCTTTACCAGGTATAACATGCTCTCCATCTCATGCAGAATCAGTGCCGTCATGGGAGAAGTCCCAGGGTTGCAGCCCCAGTTATTCCCTTTCACCCAGACCCAAGGTCCAGGGAACATACAGCTGAACGCAGGACTTGGGGAGAGTTTACTCTCCAATGCTCCTGTGTATAGCCATATTAGCATCAGGAACAATCTGGGCCATTAAGATCCTCACTCTGCCAAATTTGGGTCTCCCGTAAACTTAAATGGGATTCCATATGCACATATCTGAGGGTAAAATGTAGTATTACCTATTTGTATCGTAAAAACATCCTGAAACCCCAACTAGGGGTCAAATTCTGTCCTGTCCTATATTCTGTGCAACTCCAATAGAGAAGAATGGAGGAAGAGTTAGGGTAGAGTCTGGGCCTAATGGAAAAGATTGTTTAATTGCATTTTCTTTTCAGCAAATGAACAGTTTCCTCTACTTTATAATCTGGGGAAATCTGTTAACTACATTTTTTTTAACTTGGATGCTAAACACCACTTACAACTGTCTGTCTGTCTCTGGGGTATGCTGCTGTAATAGCGTTCTCCAGTCCTCTACATTACTGCTGTATTGTCAGACTTGATCGGGCCTAGGCAATGGGATCCATAGAGATGCAAATTACAGCTCTGTCATAGTGCCAATTGTAAATCTCAATCTTGCTAATTTTAAGTGTTTGAAATATAATGGATTAAATGTCTTAATTGAAGCGGCTTAGAATTCTGGCTATAATACATGGCTTTGTACCTTCATTTCTTTTAGAAAAGTCAAAGAAACAAAGAGCAATCTTCCTGGCTAAAAACAGGTATTATGAAAATAGTGTTATAGAGTCTTGAGAATGAACAGATGTTTCATTATTTGTAAAGCATTAGGAAAATATAACAGTTAGTAATATACCTGAAAAAATAATACAATATTTTCATATATATGTGTAATTCATTGTTAGAGATACATAAGCACTCTGTTGTTCTTATGGAAACATATATGAATGTTGCCATTTTTACAGCAAGGAGGGAAATTAAATATGATGAACTATGTAACTGTATTAGCTATAATTAGTGTAAATATGTAAATTATCAGACAGATCATAATAAAGACCAATTGTAATACAGTATGTGCGTCCTGAAAACAAAGGACCTAACTCCCATGACAGTTTTACTCCAGTTTTACACTGGTGTAACTCCACTGAAAGCAATGATATTATTCCAATCATAAAACAAGAATGCTGGTGAATCGGGCTCTCCAGTGTTTAAATGTAAAATATGGAATTCATTATATCCCTCAATTATTCAGTATGTCATGAAACTCAGCACTCTTTCTTATTGAGTAAATATTCTTTTTGGCTAAACAATGCAGCTGTGTTTGCTCGTTTGACCTTGACAAACTTCAAGCACGTCTGGGAACATTGGATGATATATACTATTCACTGAGTAATTAGAAGATAGAAGCGTCTCTCTAATCAATACAGGTTTGCAGTGCACCTACATAGCTAGGTTCCTGTGCATGCTACAAAGCTCAATCCTGCTGTTCTTCTCAAACCATAAGTCCTATGGTCTTCCATGTATGAATTAAGTAAAAAGGTATATATAACCAGTAAATCAATAAGTGTTATATGAAGTATTTACCTTCCACCATTAGCAAAGGGATTTTTATTTTTATTTTTTTGGAAATTCATACCCTACTCCTCCCTTTCACTTTAGTGGGATCAGACTCAGGGCCCAAGTGCTATTCTGAAATGGATTAGTTTCACTGCACATCTAAATATAATTGACAGTATTTTAAACCAAATCTGACACCAAATAATTAGCCAGGCATATTATATTTTATAGCAATTTTAAGTTATTTCAGTGACACCAGCGAACAGATGCTGGAATTTTATCAAATGTTAATATTGTCACTTCTTTCTGAAAAGCAAACTTTCCTTATGGGTGAAATTCAGCCACCCAGCACAGAGCTCAAGCAATTGAGCTTAGTGCCGGGAGCTAATTGATGAATAGAGCATACCTTTCCTTTCCGTGGGGCAGTGGTACAGCCCTCATGTGGCTGCTAATCCGGCCTATGAGATGAACAGCAACCACTGCCCTTCTGCAAACACTAGGAAGGAGATTTTGGTCTACTGGATTAATATAAAAATAGTTCCTGTGGCCCCACCTCAGCCCAGCCCCAACTGGCTCCCTTTCACCAAAATCTCTGGAACATCCTTGGCACTGAGTGTGGTATAAGGAAGAGTTCTCTGTGTGACCATTCCACCTGTCTACCTCTTCTCTGCTCCACTATGGGGCTAAATGAAGAGGAGAGTCTTGCACAGTTCCTCTGCATCTGGGAGAATTGTATAATCTATTTTGGCATATTGTGAGCTCTTTGTATTAGTGGCCTTTCTATTTGAGAATTCAATAAAAACATTGAAATCGTATTGTTGCCATCTGTGTATTATTGTAAATGTCATGTTGCCTGTCACTTTTATCCGAAAATGTGAAGGTTAAATATGAGATAAATTGGGCCTGATTTGTGCTTAGGGAAATAGATAGGTTAGGAATGTTTGGGCCAGCCAATTAGTATAGACAAAACCATTTGATTCTTGTATCAATAAACATGCCAATAACTCAATTAGATTGTGTAATGTTTGTGAGGCTAATTCATCATGAAAGATGTTTACATACCCTTGGGGGTTGACATCACAGGGTTGTAATCAAATTCATCAAATACATAACTGAGTCTTGCAATAGCCCGTGATTTTCATATTTGTTTCTATGACAGGAATAGGTAAATATTTTTTCCAGTGTTCAGTTTTCCTGTTTATTATTTTTTCCTTGTAATTAAACCTGATTAGAGTGTATCTAATTAAATTAATGTTTGTTGATTCCTTCTCCTAAACTGAGATATTTATGTCTTTAAATAGCTACTAAGAATCATTTGACACAAGTCACATCATACAAGGCAGCTTAGTGCAGGGTTTACAACACATTAGTACATGAAACCTAACCCTCAGTAGTCAAACCTGGTTCGAGATGCTGCGAAAGCAGCTGAAAAACCATGCTTTTAGTCCTATGTTTAGCAGTTAAATAAAATCACTCTTCAAGAAAGCAATTTATATGATGTTTCCAAAGCTGCTTTTCGAGTTACAATGATTTTTTCTTCTGCCTTCCTGCATCTTACTCTCTGCTCTGTCTGGTTTCCTCTTTCTTCATCTTTATTTCAGCCCAGTTCATTACTTATTCCAAGATCCCCCATGCCTTGATATAAATCCCCACAATAATTTCAGTTAATCTGACATACTCTACTATAAATAAAATGTGATTATTTCTCTAAATTAACTAACAACTAAAATCAGTGATCTCTACCAACTAGTTGCAAGATTCAGTAATATTGTAGCAAGTAGCCTTCGCTGTAGCACACTCCTTAGGATACTTATGGCCTGAGTCTGTGAGGCCTGAAGTGACTGCAACTCCCACTGAATTCAGTAGGACTGCAGGTGCTCAACACTTCTGATAATCAAGTCATTTTTAAGGTGCTTAACCAGAAACAACCATAATTCTTGATGGTGAGGGTTGGGGGCACAACTTAAAGTTTGCACGGGGGCGGGGATCTAAAAGGAACCGTGACAGCTCTGTTCGGCATTGCCAACCAGGCTGTTAAAAGTCCTGTTGGCAGAGCAGTGGGGGGCCATGGCTAACGCAGGCTCCCTGCCTGCTTTGTGTCCACACAACTTCTGGAAGTGGCCGCCAGGTCTGTGCAGACCCTAGCCACATGGGTGGCCAGGGAGGCTCCATAAGCTGCCCCTACTCTAAAGGCTGGCTGCGCAGCTCCCATTGGCCAGGAACCATGATCAATGGGAACCATGGGAACGGTGCCTATGGGTGCCTCCCTGGCTGCTCATGCATCTAGGGGCTGGAGGGACTTGGTGGCTGCTTCCCAGGAGCCACAGTAAGTACTGCTGGGATCCCGCAGCCCAAACCCTCTCCCACACCTCAACCCTCTGCTCTAGCCCAGAGTCCCCTCCCACATCCAAACTCCCTCCTAGAGCCTGCATCCCCCCAACACCCCAACCCCCTCTTGCACTCCAAACCCCTATCCCTAGCCTCACCCCAGAGCCTGGTCCCCCAGACGGAGTCCTCACCTCCCGCTAACACCACCTCAACCCCTGCCCCAGCTTGGTCAAAGTGAGTGAGGATGGGGGAGAGCAAGCAACAGAGGGAAGGGGGGATGCAGCAAGTGGGGTGGGGCAGGAGTGGAGCCTCAGGGAGGGGGCGGGGCAGCGGCAGGGCAGGGTTTTCAGTTTTGTGTGATTAGAAAGTTGCCAACCCTACTCTGGGCTGAGGAGCAGCAGCGGAGTCAGAAGTGCCAAGTGAGCATCTCATGGCAGTTGGGCTCCATGGGAAAGCCACGCACTGCCTCCATGGCTAACTATGGATTTAGATGTGTAGAGTAGCTGTAGGCTTCAGTGTTTAAATCAGACCTTTCCTTTGCTTTATACTACAAATTCAAATTCTGATGAAGTAGTCCACTCAAGAAACCAAGATGTAACCTTTTTCATTTCCCCATTTGCTTTCCCAGTCATGTTTTCCTGATTGTTTTAGGCATACATGATAGAGTGAAAGTTAGCACTCAAGTCTGGTCCTGGCCCAAACCACTTCAAAAAAATTGGTACAAAGGAGCAGCAATTTATCTCTGACAAATCAAAGGAAGAAGTCAATCTTTTAAATTAGATCTATGTCCTGGGGCTCCCAACAGGTGTAGGTGAAAGTTAGATAAGGAATGCAAAGAAAGAACAAAGGGGAAAGATTATTTGTATTTCAATTATATCTCAGAATAGTTTTCAGAAGTATGAATCTGCAGCTGGTGGAGGGGAAGAAATATATGGAGACTTATAAAATTATAAGATTTTTTTAGAAAATTTGGGGCTGAATGCAAGGATGAAAGATATAAATCTGAATGAGGGGTAGGTGGCCTAAGGAAGATTAATAATTTTTGGTTTTAAAATATGTATTTGTAGACCTTTAAAATGGCCTTCATCACAGGCAATGATGCAAATTTTAATAGGTTAAATTCATTTTAAACTTTAACAAGATGAACAAAAACCAATACAGTTATCTCAGCTATCTCATGCTGGAAAGAGGGTACACATTTGTAACAACTAGAACAACTTAAGCAAGGGTGTGATGGATTCTCTATCACTTGAAATATTGAAATGAAGACAGGATGGTGTAGTTCACAAGTTATTGCACTTGACGCAGGAATTACTGGGCGATACTCTATGGACTGTTCTATAGAGGACGTTAGACAAGATCATCATTGCCCTTCTGACCACAAAAATCTTTGAATCTCCCCTTATTATTTTCTGACTGGGGTAATAGCTTCATATTTTTTGTACATTACCTAGCACAAAAGAGTATTGATCCTGATTTGGTCACAGGTGCCAACTTTCCAATGTGCCCGGGGGGGCAGGGGGCAGGAGTTGACCCCCAACTCTGCCCCAAGCCCTGCCCTCACTCCACCCATTCCCCCAAGTCCCTACCCACTCCCTACCTCTTCCCACCCCATTCCACCCCTCCCCTGAGCACACCATGTCCTTGTTCTTCCTTCTTCCTCCCCAGAGCCTTCTGCATGCCATGAAACAGCTGATTGTTGTTGGTGGGAGGCACTGGTAGGGAGGGGGAGTCGCTGATCTGTGTGGCCCACCAGCAGGCAGGAGGTGCTGGGATGGAGGAGGGCTAATAGGGGGGCTTCCAGTGGGTGCTCAATACCCACCATTTTTCCCCTATGGGTGCTCCAGCCCTGGAGTTGGTGCCTGTGGATTTGGTACTGCCCTTCTGCTAGAACACACCATGGTACCTTTGTTTCTCAAAAACATGTACTTCCATTTAGGATTATTATTATAATTATTATTCCTTTCCACTAGAAAAAATAGAAAGACACAGTCCCTGCCCTAAAGAACCTACAATCTGAAAAAATACAGACAGATCAAGGGCAAAGTGAGGGAGGAGAAGAGGGGAAGTGGTACAACTTATTAATCAAGTAGTTAAGGTGATGATGAGCTATGACTTGATAATGAAATCACAGAAATGTAGGGCTGGAAGGGACCTCTAGAGCAGTAGTTTTCAAACTTGTGTATTGGTGACCCTTTTCACATAGCAAGCCTCTGAGTGAGACCCCCCTCATAAATTAAAAACACGTTTTAATAAATTTAACACCATTATAAATGCTGGATGCAAAGCAGGGTTTGGGGTGGAGGCTGACAGCTCGCGACCCCCCATGTAATAACCTCGTGACCCCCTGAGGGGTCCTGACCCGCAGTTTGAGAACGCCTGCTCTAGGGGCAAATAAGGATATCTAAAAGTATATAAAAGATTGTATGGTAGGAAACAGATTGCAAGTCTGTATTCTCCCTGTCTCATAACAGAAGTGTCTATTTCCATTGAAAAATTCAACTTTTCATCAAAAAAGCAAAAACTGAAAAGTTTTGACTGAAGAACTGAAGATTTTGTTTTTTTGATGAAAAGGCAAAGTTCTCCATAGAAAGTAGAAAATTTCAGCGGAAAATTTTCTTTCTTCAAAAGCCCAATTTTTTGTCAAAAACAATTTTGGTAGAAAAATTTTGATCATCTCTAGTTTCAACTTATAAGATACTAGTGGGTTAGCACCTGTATATCTGAGAGATCTCCTCTCTCCCTGTGTGACAGTACCACAGTTAAGGTCAGAGGAGGCTCTTAAACTGGAACTCCCTCAGTTTAAAATGGAAGGTGCCCCGGGCAGCATTTTGTCTAGAAAGGCCCCTCAATTTTGGAACTCACTCCCATATGAGTCTGAAATAACTTGATTCTGTTGATCTTCAGGGTACACTCCAAAGTCAATCTATTTGCTCTGGCTTTTGCAAGAAAGAGTTGGATGAGGTTTGGTATTCCTGACGCTAGGGTGGGGTATTTTGGTTGATTTAATTTTGCCAATCAGGGTGAAGCTATGCTGCTTGATCTGTTATTGTTTTGAGGTTTGGAAGATGTTGAGGATGGCTAGCTCATAGGATAGGTGCTCTTTTATTTATGTACATAAAATAAAAGTAATAATTTATTGGATTTTATTACCACTTGACATTCATTTGCATTCAGTCATGACAGCAGTCTGCCCCCACACAAGTTCAAAGCACGCCAGTTCTCATGTACTTTTCTGCGTAAGTGTTATGAAAACATACTGAGTGAATGGCACATTTTACCAGGGCTGTACTCATTAGCTTCTCATTTCATAGTATATATATCACAGTCTACTCTGTAAACTTATTAGCCTACAGCATGACCATTTTACACAGTAACACATACAGACTGTACTCATGATAATGCTTTGAGATTCTTATTTATGACAAAGTCATTGGAAAAACACTCCGAGCCGTTATGCTGAGGTTGGGGTGACTGCTATTGTCAGTGTTTACTTAGTTCCCTGTGCACTCTAAAATGGTTCTTCAAGTTACTTGTACAGATTTGGATCCAGATGTTTCCTTTTCCTGGATGTGCTGATACACTAGGTCAGATTCTCAGCTCCTTACACTGACTGTAAATCTGAAGCATCTCTGTTGAAGTCAATGAAGGAACAGAGAGCAGATTCTGGTCCAGGATGTAGCTCCGAAATATGCTGAGAGCCAGTTCAAATTTGTAATGTTCCTTAGCGTTCAAAATATTATTTGGAAAGGTCAAACTATGCATTACTGGGAAAAGCAAACCCTATAGTACTGAATCCACCTCAAAAGCCAGCTTCCAGCAGGGTTGTGAATTGGAGCAACATTCCAGGATAGAACATGCTGAGATATTCCACAAATTGGGAGAGCATGGAACCAGAGAAAGAAGAAAAAAGTTAAGCGTTAAGTTAATGTTCTGAATGCTCTTCACACTCTTGTTACTTGGAGAATTCATCACATTGCTAAAGTGTATGATTTTGCAGATCACAATTAAGCATAGTTTTACTGCCATAACTGTAGTTCTCCTGGAGTTTGAATGAGGGAAGGTAAAATATCTGCCTTTCCTTTCTTTTGCCCACTTAAAAAGTTTTGACAGAAGGAAAAATAGAGGGAAAGAATCATTTCACTTTCTGGACAGTAAATTTAACTCTAGGACTCTCCTACTGAGAGATTAGGTTTTATACCCAGTGATGCCTTCATGACCTCTGCTGTGCCCAAGCCTGCTCCTGTAGAAGTTAGCAGCCGAACTTCTATTGACTTCAGTGAGAGTAGGATGCATCCTTAAACCCAAACTGTGAATTCTACTCTACAGTTAATTTAGAACCAAACATGACTACTCATATCTAGTAAAATCTACAATGCCGTGACCACACACAGCAGCTTGTAATGTTGTGATTGCAGAAGCCAGTTTTACAGAGTGATATTATTTGGGCAGCATCAAAAGAAACATTTTTAGATCAATGTCCCACCAAGTTGAAATAACTGGCCATTACTGGCATTTTTTTTTAAAGTCCCAGCATAGCATTGTCAGCCATCTTTGTCTGTCAGTTTTGGGCCTCATTGGGTTAAACTCAGAGGTGAATCTTCATGTATCCAGAGGATGTCTCAGTTTCATTTTCTTCTGGCCCCTTCAATATATATGTCACATTAACTTACATTCTAAACATACTTCTACCTACCTAGGGGACATCTACAGGTGTAATTTCCAACTCGGTTAGATGTACCCACACTAGCTTTGATTGAGCTAGAGCACTAAAAATAGAAGTGTAGCCACAGTGGTGCAGGTGGTGGGATGGGTTAGTCTCCTGAGTAAATCTCTAGAGTCCTGGTTGGGATTGTACTCAGGGCAGATAGCCCATCTCTTCTTTCATGTTGCTGTAGCTACACTTCTATTTTCAACCAGAATTAGGGTGTGTACCTCTATCCAGGCTGGAAATTACACCTCCAGGTCAAGTGTAAATGTACTCTTGCTACATTTAAGCTACAAGTTGGGGTTGTGAGTCCCACCTCGCAAACATGTACTTGTACTATCTCTTATCCAGCTAACATAAGTGTAAATCATAGGGTAGCCAAAGTAGCCTGGGCACTGGCAGTACTCATCCATTTCAGGCATGTTTGTACTCAACATGGTTAAGCCATGTATGTGTACATGAACTGGAAATCACACCCCTAGCTTATAGTGTAGACATAGCCTTAGACTCAGACCCATCTGGCAACTTACAAACCATCCCTACATACGGTCAACTGAATCTAAGTGCATCTACATTCAAATAAATCACATGCAAGGGGCCAGAGAGAAGAGCACAGCAGTAAGGGTCAATGAGCAGATGAGAGACGTAATGGCATGTTCGTTGAGAAATTTTGGAAATGCTATTGCCCTTGCCTGCACTACAAATCATCTCATCCTTGTACTAAGCTCCAACAGCAAGCTACATCCCTATTTGATATGTCTATGAATGACACTGCTCTGGGCTACGGGCAGGCCAGGTTTATCTTACATCAGTTGACAGGAACTTGGCAGATTCTGAGTGAACATGCTTCTGCAAATGTTCTGATGCAGGTGCCTCTTTTGGCCTGAGTGGTTAGCCAAAAGTAAGGGCCCTTAGGGTAGTTTAAATTAAGAGGGGAAGTTAATGATGGAGCCAGGTATTTGATGCAAGCCTGCTTATTTACAAGGGATGAATGAAGTGTTGTTTCCTTGAACATAGCAGGAATCAAATAGGAGATATTTTCTTTGCTCACAGTTCCAACTAAGCCTCTTTCAGCCAACCCTTGGCCCAAAAAGCTCTGTCTTCGCATTTTATCTGGCTCACACATTCAGTGTTTGTTCTGCTGTCTCCATGGCTTAGGATTTGTGTATAGCATCTCTCTCTGTGTCACATGCACATACACTCCAGGCCAATCAATCACACGCTCCTGAGTTTATCATCTGATCACAGTAGAACCTCTCTTGGACCATACTACTAACTCCTACTCCAACGTGACATGTGATGTATGTTTTGGATGGAGGACCCTGTTGTTTCAGCTATCTGTTCCATGAAGGAACTCAATTCCTTTTTATATTCATTCTCAATGAAAGGTGGCTGTTATGTCCACCATTCTCAAGGATGTTTAACCTAACCCATAACAATACAATAGAAGGCTATCAAACAGACATATTGTGCTGCAAACGACTACCTGGTGATCTATTAGAATGTGCTTCTTTATTTTCTCCCCATCAGCAACACTGAACTTCATTCCATTTTCAAACAGCATTGACTTTGGCTTATTCACCTTTCATATTCAGCTTCCTTTCCTTGGCCAGCACTACCATTAAGAGGGTTTTGTGGTAGCTTTTAGTAGTTCTGAGGCCAGGGCTAATCCTTTGTTTTAGAAGTTTGTTTCTTATATAAACCATTGCTCTAGTTACTTTTCATTAAATGTTTAAGTCATTATGAGATTAAGTGTTAACATTTGGTTATTAATCAAGATAGGAAAGTTTCTGGTTTTTCTCCTGAATTTTTGTAAGGGGAAACTGCAAGATTTAGTGGAATTTCCACAAAGTGTATAAAATTGTGCTTTCTGTTTGAATTGAGGATGAAGACTAGTTCACACTCCACTATTTGAAAGAAAGTATTGCATATAAATATCTGCCCACCTATGTATTTGTAAACCCATTTTTCACCATGGTAACACAGCATGTATACAAGATGGAGGAATTAAAAAAAAGAGAGAGTGAGGAGAAGGGTTTATCTGGAATGTTATTCTTAACAGCCCTAAATAAATTTTAAAAGTGTGTACATAGTGTAGTTTCAATAGGTCTTAAAACCAGAAAACTTTAAATATCAGTTTCAACAGCTAATAAGTTTTCTCAAAAGAAAAACGACTCTTAACAGTCTGAAAGACCATCAGTGATGGTAGACTAGCACACTTAACTCTTCCAAGCCCAAGAGATATCATGACATTAAAAAAATAAGGAAAACAGGCTTGGATAAAAAGTTAACACACATTAAAGCACAGGGAATATCGAGAACATTGTTTAAAAAAAGGTCAGATGAAAGTCTGCACCTTTTTGACATTACAGCAGGACAGTATTTATTTACAATAAAATTATTGCAATATGAGTTATAAAACACCATATGAATGGTTATTTCAGTTTCCATAGTGGTATTTGTGTACAGTCCTGCAAAACCTGCTATGGACTTAGCTATTTAATATTTTTATAGCTGTAGCTCTATTGCCCCATGTTTTTAATTAGGGAAGCCATATGTTTTGTATTACTGTGCTTGTAAGAATAATAGCTGCTTCCATATTCCCACCAAGCTCTAAATGATTATCTGGCTAATTTATTTACATGGATCTTTCCTTTCATTTGAAGTCTCTATAAAGAAGCAGTGCTGTTTATCCATTGCTCTAGTAAAGCGCTCTTTTTCCCCTAGAAGGAAACCAGGGAGAAATTTCAGGGCTGGATATATAACATATTTTTAATTATCTCTGCTTGTTAGAGTAAGAGAGGTTAGTGTTAAAGTCTTGCAATGCACCAGGCATCAATAATAGTTAAAATGATTAATTACTTAAGTAGTTGCAAGTGAATACTATACTTGTGTTGTATAATGTTCATTATGCCCAAAACTTTAAAATGTCCCCCAAACTTATTTCAAATCTATAATTAGTAAGATGTCAGCTCGTAGTGCTAACCAGACTGCAGTGTGCCATCCTCAGAGTGACCGAGCATGCTTCCACCCCTCACAGCTTGTACATGTGACCAGATTGTGCATATGCCATCCCCACAGAACAACTGACCATGCTTGCTCAAGCTCAGGGCTACACAGACAAAGCCAAACTTTCCTATAATGGCTGCTTGCTACCGAAGTAAGGCCTGGCCTTAGAACTGAGAGCAGAGAGCCTGTCTCTCTTATGCTTATAGGCGCTGACTCCATGGGTGTAGCCCTGGAACACCCATGGAAAAAAAACAGTGGGTGCTCAGCATCCACCATCAGGCCCCCCCGATCAACTACTCCCACTACCTCTCAGCACCTCCTGCCCACCAAGGATCAGCTGTTCTGTGGCACACAGGAGGCACTGGGGTAGAGGAGGAGGAGCGAGGGCAAGGAATGTTCAGGGGAGCGGCAGGGGCAGAGTAGAAGTGGCAAGAGGCAGGGCAGGATGAGGGCTTCGGGAAGGGACGGAGTGGAGGAAGGGCTTGGGGCAGAGCAGGGGTCAAGCACCTCCAGGGCAACTCATAAAGATGGCACCTATGCTTGTGCTTTCAATCCCCGGATGTCATCCAGGCAGCATGAAGGAGGACGCTGCCTGAATCTAACTGCAGAGAAGACAAGAGCTGGATCTGGGGATCTCAGGGAAGGTAGGAGAGAAGATTGGGACAAGGATTTGGGTGGAACTGGAGAGACTGGGACTGGAGGCTAGGGGGGTGTAGACAGGGAAACTAAGACTGGGAGTTGGGTGGAGACCAGGAGTGGCTGGGCATGGAGAACAGGACTGGAAGCTGTAAGTGGAGAGACTGGGATTGGCTGGCAAGAAAACTAGAAGAGGGAGCTGGGGGAAAACAGTGGAGGAGACTGGTGGCCAGTGGGCAAGGGGGAGATTGGGACTGGATGAGGAGTTGGGGAAGAGACTGGGATTGGTTGGGCAGGAGACTGGGAAAGAATGGGAAAAGAATGTGTGGGAAGAGGAGACCATTGAGGAACTAGAATGAAGTGGAGGACTAGAATTGGTTGCGCAAAGAGATTGGGACCGTAAGCCAGTGGAAACAGAGAGCGTGGATGTGGGTGTGCGGCTCACAAAATTGGGAAGAATGGGGGGAACTGGGCTGGCTGAGCCAGGAGACTGGGACTGGGATGAGAAGCCTGAGTAGAAACTGCAGCTGGCTATCTGAAGAAAATGAAACTAGGACAAGGAGTCAAGCATGAAGAAGATACAGGAATGGAACAGAGACAGCTTGGAGGGGATGGGGCCAAAGGTGTCACATTTGGGAGGCAATGGTCATAAGAGACTGTGCTCACAACAGCACATTCCCCTTCAGAGCCTGGAATGGAACCCAAGACCCCTGAGTCTGATCATTTCTCCACTCTCTGCAAACATCTCTGAAACCCACTGGCAAAGTGTCCCATCCCCCTCTAGGGCTGTAGGCAAGTAGTGCCAACTAAAGCAGCACTCCTCAGACCTAGTGCAGAGAGGGTGCAGGGTCAGAGAGTTACAAAGGATACCTTTGTGCCCCTTCCCCAAGCCTGTTCTCATCCAGAAGCTGGTCCAGTGTCTTCAGCAACATGCCCCTTAGCCAGGGGCGGCTCTAGCTTTTTTGCTGCCCCAAGCACAGCAGTCAGGTGGCTTTTGGCAGCTTGCCTGCAGGAGGTCCGCCAGTCCCGTGGCTTTGGCGTACCTGCTGCCAAATTGCTGACGAATCTGCAGGACTGGGGACCTCCTGCAGGCATGATGCCGAAGGCTGCCTGACTGCCACCCTCACAGGGACCGGCAGGGCGCCCCCCGCAGCTTGCCACTCCAGGCATGTGCTTGGAGCGCTGGTGCCTGGAGCCGCCGCTGCCCTTAGCAATATGTTGGGTGTTGACTCATTACTGACTCCGTGATTCATAATGCATTAAAAGAGTTTTCCACAGAATTGGAGACTGCAGTGAATTTTCTCTGAATATATTCAGATTAACAGAATTATTGGTTTACAAAAATGTGGAAAAAGAACACAGAGAACCTAGAATCCTAACAAAACAATAATCAGATAAGGGTGGGTGATTGTTTTGTCAACAGATAATTTGCAAGCATTTCGGCTAAGAGCAATTAAGTTTCTGTAGCGTCTTTGATTTAGAGAGGGAAAAGACATGCGGAATGGAGGAGAGACATAACCCTTGATCTCTTTGAGTTTTCTGTTTGGACAATGCTATTTAAAATGATACCAACAGTTTGGTATGCCTTCCGCAAATAGAGTGAAGAAGCAGCAACTGAAGGTTAAGTTACCTCTGCAACAAAAGTAAAACAGTACTCTGGAGGGACTTTATGAGAATGGACCTTTATAAACATCAGAGCATCTTTATTAATAAAGTTCATTCGCTTCTGTTTAATTAAATCCTTTGCAGAGTAAGCAATAAAAGAAGTGATCCTCTTAAATGCAATCCAGAGCTTTCAGAATGCCTTTTGGCTAAAACAGACGTTGCCTATCAGATTTCTAATGAAGCTACCTCTCTCAAATACAACAAAATCCTTTTGGTAAAACCAAAACTCTTTGAATGCAGGGGTGTTTGCAGAGTAAGAGACAGACATTTTCCTGTGTTCTTTTCTAAGAACTGATTGACATTGCAAGGGTTTGCATGCTATTTCCATGAGTAGCTTAGCCAAAAATTATTCTGATGGGACCATGGTTTCAGTTATTTTGAGGATGAATATTCTTATTCTACCTAAAGAGAACAGTGTAGTGAGATAAAACCTTACATTTGTATACAGTGGGTACCATAACAAAGCCAGCATGTACCATCAGTTACCACACTGTGCTACCTGTTGTATTTCCCTATAATTAGAATAGCAGATACTGTGGCATCTCAGTGTGGTAACTGTGTAGTAACTATGGACAAATGCTGACTTTTTAGTGGTCATTTACAGAATAATCTTTTTACTACCAAAATGCCATCATATCCATGGTGTAGGACAGCAACCAAGTGAATAACTAGTAAACAGCAAAGGAAATTCTGGTTAGAGAAAATGAGACTAAAATACTACTCTGATCAAAAGTGTAATAGATTTTAGGGTTTTTTTCACATATTTTATTGAGACACAAACCCTGCAAATAAAGTCTATAATATACCATGACCATCACACCATGGTGCTGGGTGCAATCTATGAATCTGAATATAACAGAAAATATTGTTTTTCTACAGGGTAAATTAAAAAAGACCATGTTGATAATGTAAACCTTTCCTGGAATTCTTGCTGTCCTCTCCCTCTTCTCTATCTCCCCAGACAATTATTTTTGACCTAATTTCTTTCTGATTTTAGAAAACTCTGCTTGCTGAATTCTTCTAATACAGGCTGTAACTGTTTTCATTCAGCCAGTAGATTGATTATGGTATCATTCTCATTGAGAGCATATTTCAGCATGCTGTTGGTTTCTAGAATACAGCTCTGCCACACCTAATGAAGTGTGTAAATAGTGAGTTTCTCTCCTTCTTTCTCTGGTTATAGAAGGTAATACAAATGGCCCCATTATAATTAAATATTTGTACCACACCCATTGATGGGCTAGGTGCCTAAGGCCTGGTCTACACTAGAAAATTGAGTTGAGGGCTGTGAAAAATTCACATCTCTGAGCTGCACGGTTAAATTAACCGACGTCCCCATGTAAACAGCTCTAAGATGACAGATGAATTCTTCTGTCAACCAGCTTCTGCCTCAAGAGGAGGTGGATTTCCTATCCCGACTACCAACCCCTCCAGTTAGCATAGGTAGTGTCTACACCAGTAGTTCTCAACCTGTGGTCTGCTTTCAGCCCAATCAGTGCACAGACACTGCCCATGTGACATCCTCATGGCCATATAGGTAATGTATACATATATTGTGTTGATGCGATCTACATAACACATAGAGAGCTGCATATGTGGCCCACAAAGGTGGAGAACCACGAGTCTATACTGACATGCTACAGCTGTAGCATTTTAAGTGTAGACATGCCCTAAGAAATAATGGAAGATGCCTGGCCCGTGCCCCAAAAAGCTTACAGTGATGAAAAGCGTAAGATGTGAAAAACCAGTGATGACAGTTACAAATGTAAGGGCTTGAGAGCAGGACATATTTACAGAGATAAAATCATAGGTTAATTCAGATTGTTCACAGATTCCACTTATATTTTAATTGCTTTTAATTAGTTGTTACATATGTATCTCACACCAATTCATTCATTCTGGACAGATCCATTCTTGCAGGGAATGCTTTAGATGTGAGGTTTTAGGCACATAAGCATGGCCTTTATCTTTCTTATAGAGGGGTAAATTCTATCCCTTCCTGTGGCCCCTTAACACTGTTCCAGCAGTGTAAAAGGGACGAAACAGCTCTCTGGGGGAATTATCCTAGCAAAGGGTCAACATAGTCAGCCCCCCACCTCTGGCATGGGAGCCTGCTGAGGGGAAATGGAGCTGGGAGGTGCATGGTTGGAGCACCCTGCATGCCAGCTATTTTGAGGCTGTAGAGCAGTGATGTGATGTGGTGCTTTTGTAATTTAGTGTTGCCTTGGGGCCGCTTTAACTCATGCCATGAGTCAAACAGAGAGTGGATTACAGGAACTGCAATTATTCTATTTTTAAGGATGATGAGAGGAACTGAGCCTCAGTATCCACAAAAGATTGCACTGTTTCGTTATGAAAATTAATAAAGCTAGGAACGTAACTTCTACTCTGCTGCATCCAGAACAGTGCCATCTGACAATCATTAGGCATGTGACCAGCTTAGATTACTGCTTACTTGCAAACCATGCTCATTGTACTGTTAGCTTTTCTTCTCATTTCTTTCCAGACCCAGTACTCATTTGTCTATTTCTTCCACTTTTGCATCCCATTATAATTCTCATCACTTGGGTAGGAAATATTTTAAAATGTGCCTATACAATGCCTAGCACATGGTATTCCTACCCTTGATTTGGGCCAAGGCATCATCATAATGCAAATATTAAATAAGGATAATAGCATGTTCTCTGATGCTATTATATGTTTTATCAATGGATTAAAAATGACCAACATTATTGTTAATGGGAAGGGTAGGTGTGTATTTACCCAGAGGTGTAGCGAGCGCCCTCCATATCCTCCGACCGGAGGGGGCCCCGCAAGGAAGGGGGCCCCTAAAACTGGCAAAAAAAATGTAAGGTATAACTAGGTAAGTGACATTTATTGATGCTATTGCACAATCCATGTCAGTTTTACTGACAAAACAGTGAAGTCATTATGATACATCATAATGCTATTGGCTACATCAGTTGTCTGTCGGTCAGTTTCGAATTTTAGTTGGACCCATTCAAAGAATGTGTATTTGCGTTCATAATGGCGGTCGGCGGATAAATGTTGTTAATTTAGTTGTTTAGTTTTTTATCGTTTCCAACGCAGAAGCGTGCTTTGTGATGTCTAAGAGAATGTATAAGAGCGGAGCTAGTAAACGAAAGGCAGCAAAAGATGCCGAGAAGGAACTTGAGAAAATTCCAAAGTTGTTCACGTATTTTGCGCTGCAATCCAACGTACAGGTACAGGCACATGAAACGGACAGCGCTAGCAGCGACGAATCGTATCCAGAAGTATCCAGAAGTGCTTCAAGTGAGGTCGAAGGTGAAGCCAGTTGTTCTACCAAACAAACTGTGACAGATATTCCAGCTGCTGCCGGGAAAGAAGTATCTGAATCTGAACCACTGACTGATGATCCAGGAGATTGGCCGTCTATAATATCGGACAGGCAAGTGTGTGACATTGTTGCACGTGGCCCACCGCAGCAGAATGAAAGTTATGAATTTCCATTTAACGAGGAAAGACGGAGGTTCACAAGTACTCATTTCTATCGAACCATGGCAAATGGCGAGAAAATAAGACGTTCATGGTTAATGTACTCAGTTCAGAAAGATGCCATTTTTTGTTTTTGTTGTAAATTATTTGGCACTGGCGACATACCGCTACGTCGTGGAACATCTGCTTGGAAAGCACTGTCAAAAAGACTTCAGCAGCATGAAACAGGCAAAGGTCATCAAGACTGTATGGTGAAATGGTTTGACCTTCGGTCAGGCATAGTAAACCGTACATCTATTGACCAACTCGAATTGCAGGCTTTTCTGAAAGAAAGAGATTTCTGGAGAAATGTTGTCAAACGCATGGTTGATGTCGTTATTTTCTTGTCCGAAAGAAACTTGGCATTTCGAGGAAGTAATGAAAAGCTCGGCGATCCTTCGAATGGCAACTTTTTGGGACTGTTTGAATTGCTTGCAAAGTATGATACTGTCCTCAGCGAACTTTTACAGAGGATTAAGAAGGCAGAGACACATGTTCAGTACCTCAGTCCACAGATCCAAAACGAGCTGATTCAACTTGTTGCCAGTAACATTCAAGAGGCCAACATAGCGCAGCTTAAAAAAGCAAAATATTATTCAGTTATTTTGGACTGTACTCCCGACGTGTCACATGAAGAACAGATGTCTGTGGTGTTACGCTTTGTTGAATGCAATGGTGAAGATGGTGTCAATATTCGTGAAGCGTTTCTTGGTTTTCTTAATGTTCATGATACAACTGGCGAGGGCTTATTGGAAGCGTTTCTTGAAAAGGCAAACAACTTAGGAATAGACATTGCTGACATGAGAGGCCAAGCTTATGATAATGGCGCAAATATGAGAGGACAGAATAAAGGAGTTCAAGCCCACATGCTAGAAATAAATGACCGTGCCTTGTATATACCATGAGGAGCTCACACTTGGAATCTTGTGATCTCAGAAGCGGCAAAGTCATCGAAATATGCTGTTGACTTTTTCGATAAGGGGCCTGGGACACATGTTCGGAGGTGGCCACGTTCTTTGCTGCTACGGCCCTGTATTTACCTCTACATTTAATCTAAAAGCCACTCAAAACTCTGCCTTATTAGAAAACAATGATAGTCTCTCTGTCCAGTAATGCTGTGCACAGAGTCTGATATTTTCACATCTATGATCCAGAAATGAAGGTGCCTATTTGGAAACACTTACATTCAAGGACAATTTATAAAGGAAATAATAGGAGCACTATGATAGACAGTGGAGTGAGGGCAGCTACTGAAAGAGGAAATACAGGAGGAAAATCTAGAGAAGTCTTAAATCTTGCTGATCTGGGCAGCAACAAGAGCAGAGAAACAGCTTCACTTTCCCATTTCACTCCCTCTCTCTTAGGAAACAACTGCAGTAGGGACTGCACAAGCTGGAGTGCTTTCTTCAGTGAGGAAGTTTTCCTGAATCCGGGCCTGGATGAGAGTAAAGTGATATGAAAAGGAGCAACTGGAACATACTGAGAGCAAAATACTGTCATGAGCCTGGAAGGTAAAATGCATTCCTTTTCTGGCAAACGGAACACAGAGAGAATTGTGTTTGTTTGCAGTGTTTCATCTTGGGGTTCATTGTCTGTGATTTTCATAAACATCTACAAGACCATTATATAGCAATGTGGTCGTGGTGGTGGGATAGCCCTGCCTTAGATTATAATGGGAATATTTGACAGCATCTGGAGGACTGACTCCTGGGCTCAGAACATTTTAAACTGTAAGTGCCATCTGTATTAAAAACCATAGGCTAACCGAATGCTTAATTAGCCAGGTGCTACTCATCTGCAGTCTTGGTTCTACTGTTATCAATTCTAGAAAGAGGGAGACACTTACAGCTTACAAACTTAAAATAGCTCCAAAGTGTTGGCGAAGATATACTTGTTGTGAAGGTACACAGAGAGCTCTTTGTCAATTTTACCCCACAAGTGCTAACTGACATACAGCATGCAGTGGGTGACAGCCATGTTAAAATTGTTTAAAGAAACTGAAAGACTGAGAATCTGGCTGCTTGTTATATGAGCCTCTTTGGTATCCATAGCATAAAATATCAAGGGTAAGGATGCCAGATCAGACCTCTTCATGAGAGAGGCAAAACTGATAAATATGTAGCTCTCTTTTTAATTTTATACTCATTTAACCTCTTTACTGGTGACTAGGGTGACCAGATGTCCCAATTTTATAGGGACAGTCCTGATTTTTGGGTCTTTTTCTTATATAGGTTTCTATTAAACCCCACCCCCTGTCCCAATTTTTCACATTTGCTGTCTGGTAACCCTACTGGTGACAGGCCTGGAACGTTGAAGGCTGGGGGAACAAATGAAACTAGACTGAAAGATCCTGAAACAAAAATATGCTTTAAATGATCTAGGGTGCTTCTCTGACCTGCCATTCTGATAGGAATGGGACTCACAGAACACGGTCTGCAGCACTGCAAACTGCATAGAGAAATATATTGCCCACATGGCAAATGACATGTTAAGGACCTGACTATGCATCATTGAAATCACTGTTGATTTTGCTACTGACTATAATGGGAGTAAGTTTAGGCCCTACCTCAGTCTCTCACTCAGGGGGTGAGTAATAGTAATATTTTCTGTATTTAAGGGGTGAAATTCTGGACCAAATGAAGTCCTATTGACCTCAGTGGATCCAGGATTTCACCACCAATTTCAGATTTCAGTGAGTTTTCCCCCATAACTTCATCAATGCTTACTATTGAGAAGTCAAACCATATACATTATTGGTTAAATCCAGGTCTCGTTGAAGTTAGGGGCAAGCCTTCTGTTGGAACCTGGATTTGGCCTTAAGGGACAATATTTGTACCTTCAATAGCTAGGGAGCTTTGGACATAAAACCCTGCAGACTGAAATGACATTATATCCAGAGGTGTCCTGGGTTGGGCTTCTTACAGAAGGAACCATTATTGGACCAAATTTTGAGGCTTGCTGAGCCATACCCTTAGTGTTGCTAAGCACCTAAGCAAGTCCCATTGACTTCAGTGGAAGGACAGATGCTCAGCACCTCTCTGATGTTGAAGAAATCATGGATGCATAGACTTCAAGGCCAGAAGGATATATTGTGATGAGGGCCGGATCCAGGTTTTCTGCCGTCCCAAGTGGAAAAAAAAAAGCTGTGGCAGTGCAATCGCGCCACTCCACTCTTCGGCGGCAATTCAGCGGCAGGTCCTTCACTCCAAATTGCCGCCAAAGACCTGGACCTGCCACCCCAATACCGGCTGGAATGCCGCCCCTTGGTATTGTCCGCCCCAAGCACCTGCTTCTTTAGCTGGTGCCCAGAGCTGGCCCTGATTGTGATCATCTAGTCTGAACTCCTGTCTAACAGAGGCCACAGATCTTTCCCGAGCAATTCTTAGAGGAGATATTTTATAGAAAAACATCCTGTCTGGATTTAAAAATTGCCAGTGATACCCAGCCCATATTTCTGTCACTGTGGGATTGTTCACTAGTATGCTAAAGTGCTTTGTCCAGACTTGTTTAAAATGTCCCAAGCAACAGAACTTCCAGCAAACGACCCCATGGCTGGGAAACAGAGGAATTAAGCAATGCACCATGTTGACAAGATTTATTATTACAACAACGACAGCACAGCCTTTCTGAGCAACACTCATCCCAAAACACATGCTTCTTGTAAGCCATATGATCCTCTAATTAGTTCAGGTATCTAACGCAGAAGATAAGAGTCAACTCAAATTTCTGATGGCCTCTTTGTGCTCCATTATTTCAAGTAAATCACATAAGATACTACATGACATAAAACATTATGTCTGAATATAGGAAAAAGCTGCATGTTATTTCAGCTGCCAAGCATGTTTTTGGGTAGTAAATTTCACACTCTGTTTTTATGCAGATAAAAGCTGGGAACACAATGGTACAATGTTATGTAAAAAAACCTGCATTTCAACAAATTAATGTTGGTGGCTGGGCATATTTCTATTGAATTTTTAATTATAATAAAAATATATTTTAAATGTGCCTATCCTACATGGAGTTGCCAAAAAAAAAAAATTACAATCAAATTAAAAGAAAAGCTTCTCATCCCCAAGCTAAAATATAACCAACCAGCTAAGGAAAGACTAAAAGACTTGCATTATGTTGACCTTGGTTAAGCAATGATAGAGGGGGGTAAGAGGAGAGAGCTATAATGATCCCCTACTACAAGAACTGGAAGAGTGTAAGGACACGGCTACAGTCGAGAGTTTACAACAGTGCATCTACACTGCTGCAAGCTCTCCAATGTAGTCGCTCCAAACCAACAGGAGAGAGCTCTTCCATTGGCTTAACTACTCCAGCGCCTGCGAGCGGCAGAAGCAACGTCAGCAAGAGAAGCTCTCCCACCAACTTAGTGCTGTCCGCACTGATGCCTGTTAGTGTAGCTTACGTTGCTCAGGGAGCTGATTTATTCACATCCCTGAGCAATAGAAATTATTGTGATATAAGCTGTAGTGTAGACATAACCTAAGAGTCAAAGAGGGAAAGTGATTGTTTATGGTGGTTAAAGAAGTTAGGAGACAACTGAAGGAAGGGATATTTGGATGGCTATCTGGATGCATTTCCTAACAGCTACATCTATTAAAATGTGTTATATACTCTTGAGTAAAAGGGGGGAAGCTCCCTAATACTCAAGTTATTTGAAACTAGACTGCATACTGCAGGGAACAATCGTACACTGGCAGGGGAAAGGCCCATGTGACCTAATACTAGGCCTTTCCATCTCTAATTACGATAAGTCTATGACTAGATGCTTCAGGGAATTGGAAATGGGATACCAATCTTTCACATCTAGGTCACTGGAGACATGGGCTGGAATTGTTTACCATTGTTCTGACACCACAATGTTATTTCAATAGATGTATACTGACATTGTAACTAGAGATGAGCTAGAGTCAAAATACCACAAAAATCCCATTGAAAAGGTGAGAGGGAGAGGGCACACACACAGACATACACACCCCAGTATTAGCTTTTAAATGTTAGTCAAATAGGTTGGAGCGTGGGATGGGACTGGGGACTTCTGAAACTGATTACAAGTTATAGCCAGCATCCTGTTCTATTGAAGTCAATGGGAAAACTCCCACAGACCTCAGGGGAACAGGCCCTATATTTTCCCACTCAATTGCTTAAATATTTTAATGGATATAAGCATTTTTAGGTTTTTTTAAAAAAATCACACTTGCGCTGACAACCTAGATACAAGATTTCTTTGAGTTTGATGTAATTTGAAATATCCCAGATGGCAAAACCCCCAAAATCAGATTTATAAAGGAAACAAAAACGTAAACTTAACTTTGACAACTCTGCTGTTAACACTAATATGAATAAAATAAAAGGTTGGTGGGTTTTTTGTTTTTGTTTTGTTTTGTGTTTTTGCAACTCCCTAGAGATAGACCATTCAGTGACTCCTCTCTGAAAAATAACTCCCACTACAGGACTTCAAAAGATCCCTGGTCACAACCTCACATATAAGTGGTTCCCTTAACATTTCTCAGTAGCTTTCTATAAGCTGTTTTTATGCAAAGCTACGAACTCAGCAGTCACATGACACTTAAACAGTACATCATACATAGCAATGCTAAGGGTGTTTTCACAGGCATGGGTGTTATCACAGGATTAGGTCATGTCACACCATGTGGCTTCATAATCTTACACAAATACAACAGAGGCTGTGACAAGCCTTCTGGGATCCTTTGATGCCCTATGCCTCTTCCCCCAGCCCCTCTTTTAATTCTTGCTGTAAAATCTGCATGTCAAAGCAAACCTCTCTCCAATGGGGAAGAGCTGAACACAGCTCTCTCTTGTACCAATTAATATCACTCCTCTCTGTTAGCCAGACAGGTTTGCTAGTGAGGGATAAGAAATGAATCCAGTCCCTGCTAACCTGGAGCAAAAGAGGCAGCCTCTGTCCTCAATTGTATGTTAGGTGGTAGCACATTCAGGTGTCTCTCATTAATGTGGCTGGTCTAAATATTTCAATAGTTTTTCATATTTTGTTCCTTCCCTTCTCTTGGCCGTAACACTCACTTTCTTTTTACACATTCTAAAATTTTCATTTTGGAAAGCATCTTCCCCTGCACTTCCACTTCTGTTTACAGGGCACCATGGAGCAAATTCAGTAAATTATACCTGCTGCGCCATCAAAGCCCTTTATACATGGAGTGGGTGAGACTCATCTCAAGGAATCCATGCACTTGTACTTTTCTCTCCCTCCCTTAGGTTTTCTGATAAGAAGGGCAGCTCTAATTCCCACCAGAGGCTCCATAGGAACCCTGCTGGAGGAGGCTGCTGAAGGGGTGCAGATAATTGATTGCTATACAGCCTCTGGCCTCTGTATCCATACCAGGCGCCCAACTGGGGGTGGAGTTGTATGGCTTTCCATTTGTCCACAAGAGAAGTGAACTTTCTGACAGAGTAGGCCATGCTGGTGGGGGACTGGCACTATGTGTTTAAAAAAAAGCATAGTCAAATAAAGTAAAAATTTTAAATGAATCAAACTGTACCATAGACTCTCTATGGATAGAAATTCCATGCTTGAATAATAAGAGTATAGTAACAGGAATACACTACCAACCACCTGACTAGGATGGAGACTAGAACTGTGAAATGCTCAGGGAGATCAGAAAGGCTACAAAAACAGAAAACACAATAATAGTGGGTGATTTCATCTATCCTCATATTGACTGGATACATGTCATGTCAGGATAGGTTGCAGAGACAAAAATTTCTAGACACCATAAATGACTGTTTATTAGAGTAGTTAGTCCTGGAACCCACAAGGGAGGAGGTAATTCTTGATTTAGTGCTAAGTGGAACACAGGATTTGGTCCAAGAGGTATCTATAGCTGAACCATTTGGTAATAGTGACTATAATGTAATTACATTTAGCATCCTTGGCAGGGGGGATGCCAAAGAAACCCACTACAGCAAAACTTAACTTTAAAAAGGGGAACTACACAAGAATGAGGATGTGAGTTAGAGGGAATTTTAAAAAAGCAGTCACAAGAGTAAAATGTCTGCAAGCAGCCTGGAGACTACTTAAAAACACCATAACAGAGATTTATACTAAATGTATAGCCCCAATTGAAAAAGACAGTAGGAGAACCAAAGGACTGCCACAAGACTAAACAGAAAAATAATGGTGACTGTTAGAGGCAAAAAGGCATCCTTTAACATTTGGAAGTGAAATCCTAATGAGGAAAATAGGAAGGAGCAGAAATTCTGGCACGTAAAATATAGAAGTATAATAAGGGAGGCCAAGAAGGAATTTGAGAAGCAACTTGCTAAAGATAAAGAAAAATTATTGTTAGTTTTTGCAAGTACATCAGAAATAGAAAGCCTACCAAATAGGCAGTGGGGCCAATAGACAACAAAGGTATTAAAAGAGCACTCAAGGAAAACAAGGCCATTGCTGAGAAACTAAATGTATTCTTTGCATCTGTCTGCACTGGACAGGATGAGGAGACAGAGCCACATCAGAGCTATTCCTTTTGGGTAATAAATCTAAAATACTATCCCATGGTGATGTGTCAAAAGAACAGATTTGAGAACAAACTGATAAACTAAACAGTAATAAGTTATCATGACCAGGATGAACTCAAATATGAAATTGCAGAACTACTAAGTGTAGTATGTAACCTATCACTGAAATTAGCTTCTGGTACTGGAAGGTAGCAAACGTAACACTGATTTTTGAAAAGTGGAGATTCTGGAAATTTTAGACCTGTGAGTCTAACTCTAGTACTGGGCCAACCGGTAGAAACTGTAGTAAAGAACAGAATTATCAGAAACATATCAACATGATTTGTTGTGGAAGAGTCAACATGGCTTTTCTAAAGGGAAGTCATGCTTCACCAATCTATTAGAATTCTTTGAGTGAGTCAACAGCAGTGAGCAAGTTGATATAGTGTAGTTGGACACAATCCCTCACCAAAGGCTCTTAAATAAAGTAAGCTGTCATGGGATAAGAGGAAAGGTCCTCTTATGGATTGGTAACTGGTTAAAAGATGGGAAAGAAAGGGTAGGAATAAATTATCAGTTTTCACAATGGCGAGAGCTGCGGGAGTTCCTCCAAGAATCTATACTGGACCTGTGGTGCTCAACATATTCATTAATGATCTTGAAAAAGGGGTGAACAGTGAAGTTTGCAGTTGATACAAAATTATTCAAGAAAGTTAAGTCCAAAGCAGTTTGGAAGGAGTTACAGAAGGATCTTACAAAACTGGGTGATTTGGTAACAAAATGGCAGATGAAATTCAATGTTGATAATGCAAAGTAATGCACATTGGAAAAAATAATCCCAACTATACATATGCAATGATGAGTTCTAAATTAGCTATTACCACCAAGAAAGAGTTCTTGGAGTCACTGTAGATAATTCTCTGAAAACTTCTGCTCAATGTGAAGCAGTGGTCAAAAAACTTAACAATGTGTTAGGAGCTCTTAGGAAAGGGATAGAAAATAAAACAGAAAGTATCATAATGCCACTCTATGAACCCACAGTATATCTACCCTTAAATATTGCATCCAGTTCTGGTCGCCCCATCTCAAAAAAGGATGTAATGGAACTGGAAAAGATTTAGATGGCAACAAAGATGATCAAGGGTATGGAATAGCTTCCATACGAGGAAAGACAAAAAGAATTGGGGCTGTTCAGCTTAGAAAAGAGACAACTAAGGGGAATTTGATAGAGACTTATTAAATGATGAACGGTGTGAAAAAAGTCAATAGAGAAGTCTTATTTACCCTTTCACACAATATAAAACCCGGGGATCACTTGATGAAATTAATAGGCAGCAGGTTTAATACAAACAAGAGGAAATACTTTTGCACACAATGTACAACTAATATTTGGAACTCATTGCCATGGGATGTGATCACCAAAAGTATAACTGGGCTCAAAAGGGAACTGGATAAGTTCATGGAGGATAGGTCTTTCAATGGCTATTAGCCAAGATGGTCAGTGACCCACCCCTGTGCTTGGGGTGACCCTAAACCCTTGATTAACAGAAGATGGGAATGGAAGACAGGGGTGGATTATTCCATAATTGCTCTGATCTGTACATTTCCCCTGAAGCTATGGTGGAGATAGGATACCTGACAAGATGGACCATGGTCTGATCCAGTACAGCAGCTCTAATGTTCTTAGGCTTTGTCCCCACAAACTCCTCCTTTATAGTCTTTCTGTCAAGCAGCATAAGCAGATTCTCACTCTGGGGTATGTTAGCCCCATGTGGTTATTTTTTATATTCCACTTCCCTCGTTTTCTGGTATGAGAAAGTTTTGCAATACAAATAGAGTCTTTGTTTTAAATAGTTCAGTTTCCCCTAGTCTTTGTGTCCCTCATAAAGACAATCTTCCTTTGCAGCATTATGGATGTAATTCATTGCTGTGGAAATAACTATGACGTTTATGGAATCGAGATTTACAATCTCAGCAGGAGTAGCTGACCTTTTGGGGCCAAAATTTCAAAACAAGTCCCTGCCCATATGAACACACAGCTTTGCCTGCACAATCAAGCATTATCACTTGAATCGTTCATGTATGTGCAAATGGTACCAACTGGATTTTGAGTGTGTTAATTCTATTGTTAGAGCACATTTGATATGCACAAAATAATTTCATAGGCAAACGATGGGATACACGCAATTAGAGGCTGGGATGAGGCCCTTTGAAAATTCAGCCTGCAAGGAGCAAAGCCTGGAATTTTCAAAAGAACCTAAGGGAGTCAGGTTTCGGAGTGACAGCCGTTTTAGTCTGTATCAGCAAAAAGAACGAGAAGTACTTGTGGCACCTTAGAGACTAACAAATTTATTTGGGCATAAGCTTCTGATAAAGTGGGTTTAAGCCCACGAAAGCTTATGCCCAAATAAATTTGTTAGTCTCTAAGGTGCCACAAGTACTCCTCGTTCTTCTTGCTAAGGGAGTCAGACGACCAATTCACAGTGAAATTCAATAGCATATGGCCACCTAGCTACCTAAGGTCTCTTTAAAGATCACAGGTGTCCTTAGTAATGGCAAAAGGAAACGCCAAGAAATATGCCAGATAACCATTATTCTTTCTAGCTAGAATTCTTTTCACATTTCATCTTCCTTGTGTTATTTACACTAGCTTCCTTTGAGATAGTGAGTTGATTTTAGCTGGATCTCTTGACATCACTTGCCTTATGAGGGTTCCATCATCACACCTAAAGTCTGCAGATGGTAAAACTCCTACTATGTCAGCCCCTAGGATGAGTAATGCACTTCCCCGGAGAGCTGTCTCATTTAGGAAAACATCTTATTAAAACACTACTTTTTCAGATTTTTTCCATTCCCATTTCACTGAAATCCCTTTTTATATCACATTGGTTGTGTTGGCCCCTAACAATTTTAGTGAGTGGAGATAGTGAAGAGATAAGTGATCCCAACAGCTTACAAAAGCCTTCAAATGTAAGTAAGGAGCAAGTGCCTCTCCAATGTGTCTCTATAGCAATCTGCAAAGAAATATTATGAAATCTTTATACTTCAGTTCTTTTTCTGGTCTAGAAGTTTTTCTGGCATTGTGGAATCAGAACAGATTTAAATGGTATCTGATCATTTTTTAAATATTTGCCTTCTGCGCATTGTTGCGATATCACTAATGTGCATTTCTGCCATTGTCAGTGTGTGTTATGTATGAATACAATAGAGAAGGAGCAATATTTAATTCGTGTCTGGCAAAAAATAACAGACCTCAACAATGACTGCTGCCAAACTCAATTGTCTTTCAAAGTTAGTTTTTCTTTTTTTTCATTTTCTCGCCTTCCTCATTTTGAAGTTACTCTCTCTAGAGCTGGGTTTACAATTGGCTTTTCAGATGGCGACCGAACCAAAAAAAAAAAAAAAAATTGTTTGAGGTCAAACCAAACCAACAGCTATTCAGTTTTTCTTGGCAAAATGAAAAAAACTAAACATGTTTTGTTCAAGCTGAAATGAAATGTTTTGTTTCATTTTGGGTTGTAGGAGGTTTGGAGGTTTTTTTGCCCCATATTTTTTGTTGTTAAATTTAGCAGCTATATTTCGAAATGGAACATCATGTCTAAGTGAAAAGTCCTTTGTTCCAAAAATGTCAAAATAAAACATTCTAGCTTTTTCAGAATTTGTTTTTCTCCATTTTTATTTGGCTAAAATTATTCATCGAGTTCAACCCAAATTCACGAATTGTTTCATTCAACTGAAAAATGCACTCTTTGGCAAATAAACTATTCACACACACACACGCACGCACAATCACCTAGCTCTAACTCTATTCTTTTAAAACCAGCTGAAGCTTTTAGGAAAAAGAAACTTACACTTAATTTTACTCTTTCCCCCAACTCCATCCAATACATCCCTTTCCATAAAACTGTTAAATAAGTCTATTTATAGTTATTATATTGTTTTATACTATGGACTTTGGGCTTTTTTACTTTCTGGGATTTTACAGAGACAGAGAATTAGGTAACAGCCTTATGAGCAGTTATTTTTAAGTGATATTGAAAATAGGGACAGTACCAAAAAACTAGCAAATATTGTACTGATTTTCAAAGGAAAGAATATGGGAACCTGGCCATCACCATCCGACAAATTTAACTTTATACCTAGTAAATAACGTGACAAATATTAAGTTAAATAAAAGTATTCGGTTAGGAGATCATGAGAAAATGAGCAATAAATAGCAGGGGTTATGAAAGAATGTATCTTGAGGAATAAATGTGACTGCTTTTTAGATAGCATTTCTAGATCAGTGAATGAAATGATTGCAGTTCAAGGTATAATCACATTTTAATAAAGCATTTGATACTGTATTTCCCAAAATTTTACTTGAAATATTAATTTAAATTAGCTTGGATAACTACAGATATAAATGCAGATTTAGAAGACCAAACAAAGGATAATAATAAAGAGGAGGTACCATGTTAGGAGAAGTATCTAGTGACATTGCTATAAGGCTTTATTTCATGAACCTGGATGAATTTCCTAGACACTGTAGAACTGGAAGTAGTTGCGAATACCAGTCAGAACAGAAAAATTGGTGAAACGGTCCTCGGAAAGAGAAAATATGAAAAGGAAAAGAACAAGATTCACTCTGGAAAACTCCAACATTATAAATCTGAGGAAAATAAATTGAAACGCATAGATTCACTGGAAGGAAGAAATCAGGTGAGCGACAATGCAGGAAAAGATCTAGCAGTAATAATGGCCACAAAGGAGACATGAGCTTGCAATGTACCATGTTACTGCTTATTAAAAAAAAAATCCAACTTTGGGAAGAGTCTCTAAAAAGCATCATGTCATGGAGCACGGAGGAAACAGGCTTTCTCTGTACAGTTCTGCTGAAACGACATCTTCTGGAATATTGAGGATAATTCCAGACATCACATTACAAATTGGAAGGACTTGAAAGAAAAGCAATAAAAATGATTGACTTGCAAGTTAAAACAATAAGAGCTAAATGTGTGTCTCTTGGCTACGCAACAACTAAGGGTAGGTAGGACACAACAATCTTCAAATATTTGGGTGTGGACATTATTTAGTGTGGTGCACAGGGATGTTACTGAGAAAGGAATTAGACCACCCCTGTGCACTGGGCTACAATGCCACTCACTGAATTTTGGCCCTGTCAACTCCCATCCTGACAGAGGGCTGGCAGGCCAAACAGAGTGGGCAAAGGGACAGTCAGTGCTGTTCCTCCTACGTCTCTGTTGCTGGGAGGCAGCTTCTGCACCAGTGTTCTCCCCTGGGAACTCACCTGGCTTGCCCTGCTTCCAGCAGCCCATGTTCCCTTTCAGGGATGGAGAGTGACACTGCACCTGGGAAGGCCTGTCTGGAAGGCAAGGACTGAGCATGGGGTACAGACTAGATAGGAGAGGTGCCAGGGCCTTTGACTGCAGTGGGGATGGCTCCATAGGGACTGACAGTGCTTACCATAGAAATAATTTCAGGGAGGGGGTACCCTGACACTAAGGCCAAGATCTTAAAAAATAGATGTTTAAATCAGGATTCTAAATTTATATTTGGATCATAAACCACATTTACACACACTGACCCAATCTGTAGGCCTGCCCGGGACTGATTTGAACCCTGGTGCAAGTTAGGACAACTTCACTGGGATTTTCTGCCCATTTCCCTCCTCCCATGGATCTCTCACCACAAAAGGAACAATTAATAGATGTTAAGGCTAGTCTGGACTTCCTGTATAACACACACCACAGACTCTCACCCAGCAGAACATGAGCCCAAGCTTGTATAAAGTCCTTTCTACCAACTAGACTCCTTATAGTCAAGCCCAGTTTGACACAAATGAAATGATATATGGGTGCAGGCTTGAATTCATTTTTTCCCACAGTTCCTAAATCATTTTTAATGGTGTGTTTTCAAGACAATGATTATGGATGGATTTTATTCATCTTCACATTTAAAGGTCAGTTGAAGAGTCCTGTGCACTTCTAAGAGAGGCTGTGATTCAGCCAAACACTTAGGCATGTGCTTAAGTGCCGTGCTGGATCGGGGCCCAGAATGAAGAGCTGAAAGTTGATTCAAGGTTTATATTTGTTTTTCTGAAATGACTTTAGTTTTATAAGTACAATAGACTCTCATATCACTTAACCCAGTGTCACTCCTGATGCTTGCTTTAAATTAAATAATAAAAGCCAGCATGGGTACTCCTGTAAAATAATTCATGCTTTGGGGAAAATTCCAAAGATGGCATTTTAGCATCATGAGTAAACGCATGTTATATATATTTTAAAAATATCAAAACTACACTAATTTTAACCTTGTATATTGTATTATCTTAAATGATTATTACATCTCAAATACATTATACATATAGAGAATTTTTCAATTTCTTTCCTACTATAAAAAAAGCATAATCAATCATCCAAACTGTGCATCAAGTGCAGGAAATTCACAAATAATTGTGGTTTTCAACAAAATTGTTGAAAGACAGAATTTTTAAAACAATATTTGTCTTTAATATCCTGAAAACCTTTGGGTCAAGTGTCAGACTCAAACAACTTTAGAAACGTATAGTGGGATGAGTTGAATTCAAGGCAGACGTGGTTGGAGAACAAAAGAATGAAAAAGTGTGGCGGAATTCAGTGCCAAGTGCTGCAATAGACTACTTTCTCCTCTGAAGATCTGACTTTCAAGGTGGCTAAGTCACAAATAAACACCAGTTTGATAGTCTTTAACCCAGTTTTTAGTCCTTTGGGCTACAGAGCAAAACCACCATACAATTTAGTATATTTCAGTAAAAGGAGAGGCGAGGGATGCAGGTGCTGACCATGAGCAGGGACACTGCAGGTTAGATATAGGTGAAGAGACTGTAGAATACTGACCATGAGATTGGGGATCATTCAGAAACAATGTTTAAATCACATGGACAAATAGGACCACATCACTGGGCAACTTAAATTGATTAATGAGATGGAGGGACTGATTTATGAGGCAAGATTGAAAGTGCAAAGTACATAGGAACATGGCTAAACAATTACTAAGGACCACATTCTAAGTGGCAAGGTTAGGCATTTGGTATCTCAGCGGGTAACTCCTCCATCCAGGCTGTAAAATAGCAGTGGTCTGACATGATCTTCCATTTTTAAATGGGTGTTATGTTTTGGGATGATAGCATGCTGCAGTAGCCCCTTATCTGCTTCACATGTCTTTTCAGAACAACTTATAAGGGTTATGGTGGATTGCTTACTACTGACAATTTTTAAATCGAGATTAGATGTTTTTTAAAAGATATGCTCTAGCAATTATTTTGGGGAAGTTCTAGTCAATTCAAATTTATTTAGCCAAGGGTCAATGCACCAAAACAAAATATATTACAATAAAAGTAAAAACTAAATCCAAATTATTTAAGTATTAAAATACATATAAATACTAATTTAAAAGAACATCAAACCAATGAAACCATATGTAATCACTGTGCCACTTGCCTTTTCCTTATTTTAGTGGCTGACCAAGCAAATAGGGCTACTGCTCAGTTCACAGATAGAATATTTATTAGGAAATTGCAATGTATTTTCTAAAAGTTTGCAGAAAAAGGGTTCCAGGACAGTAACATGGAAAGCCATTTTGACCTCAAGTGGCAATACACATTACCGTATAATAAATTATGGGATAGGTCTTCCTCTTGCCCAGGGCCATGTTGACAGAGATGATTACATTTCTCAGTATATTGGCCTTCTAAGTAAGCTGACTGCTTAGACTGAAAATGATGAGCTGTAAAAGTCTTAACTTGTTATTGAACAAATTGTCTAAATAAGTGGCATTCCTATATCTTTTTAATAAGAGAGAACCAAGGAGACATATGTGTAATGGAAACAACTGCCATGTCTAGTTGCTTGTTGACATCATCTAATCTCATCTTGATTAAGGTTTTCACATTTTTAAACTGAAATCTAATCATTTCCAGTTCAGAGAAGTCTAGACCTAGAGAACACAACAAATTCTAAATATACTCTAGGAAATTTAGGTGAAAAAGCCTGACTGAACTGTCCCTTGTCTAAGCATAGCCTTGGCAAACATTGTGGATACTTACAATGAACGTGAAGCCAAAAAATTTTATTACAGTATTGCACTTTAGACAGAATAATATTAATGCCTGTCTCAGCTCTAAGATGAGCAGCTGGGGTATTATTTGGGAGATCAAGAGTCTTCCTAAGAAATTTGTTTTGGATAGTTTCCAATCCCATGGGCTCATTCCATCTCTATATTTCTGCACCATACACAATTTGAGCTCATACCTTGGTCTCAAATACTGAGGGCTGTGTAATTAAGTTGCCTGCATGAGTCCGGATGAAATGTAACACAGCTTGCATTGAATTTGAGTCCTTTTCTTTTGTTACCCGCATGTGTTTGTCCCACAACCCATTTTGTGAGAACCAGATACCAATAGAGGTTAAGGAACTAACTTGTTCAATAGATTGCCCATTAATCTTCCATTTATGCAACCACCATCTTTGACTAGACACAATTACTTTGACGTTGGAGTAATTTACTGAACGGGCCTCCCCTTGACAGTATGAGCCAAACACATAAAATAAATGCCTCAGTCCCTCATGTGTCTGTGATAGTAGAACCATATTGTCTGCAGGGTAATCCATTATTTCAGGTGGAAAATACTGCTCCCCTTTAATACTAAAACAAAATCACTTATGTAAAAGTTAAAAAGAAAAGAGGGCTGAAAGACAGCTTTGATGTACATCCTTTGTTATTTGGATGGAATCAGTTAGCTCCCCATACAAACCTTTCCTAATCTTGGCTTGTTTTTCAGCAAATAAGTTTCTATTTTCTGGTCAATCCTCTCGTCTCCCCCGAAAGTATCTAGTATACATTTTTAAGACAATGCCCAATAAGCTGATTAGGTGATAATTCCCTGGGCCTTTACTATCCTCCCTAGGCACTTGATCATTATGTTGTCGATCGATTAAAAATTTAACCGCCTTACTAGATACTGCAGTCCATTCTGAAAGGGAGCAAGGAAGGTAGGCTACCATGTCGATAAAGTTAATACATGGCATATCATTATAAAGTGCAGAAAAATACTTCTCCCATATATGCTTAGGGATCAGTACTTGAATATTACTCCTAATCTTCTTGGAGGCCAATGCCACCAGTTTCCAAACATCTGCCAAAGTTTTCATTTTGGCAGCAAAGTCAAATTCCTGCCTCAAAGCCATGTGATCTTCAGACGTTTTATTTTCCAGCGATATTTTATAAAGGTTTCTAAAATTAACTAGCTTTTGGATGAAATCCTACAAGCTGATCTTCCATGCCGTAACCTATAGCTCTTGTTTATGACAAAAACAATCTGCATCATACCAAATTCTCAATCTTTCAAAGGGTAAGATGGATTCTCCATCACTGACAATTTTTAAATCAAGACTGGATGGGGACTGAGGCCACTTTGCCTTGACTCCACACAAAATTGGGAGAAGGGTGTATCCAGGAAATAGGATCAGAAGCACTAACTTTTCATATATATAAGGTGATCACACAAAATGGTGCTCCTTTTGAGCAACAGACCTCACATAAACCATCTTTCACACATGCATCATTTTAATAAATGTCTGAAGTGACAATATTTTAAGAAACAGTAAAAGGGCAACCCGGTGGAAAACACAATACAAGGAATACAAATCCATGAGCCAAACTGCCCTAGACCCCAGAAATAAACAACAAAACAACCCAATCCAAACACTGAATGCTCACATTTATTTAGAATAGGAAGAGGCTGGCTAAAACAGCAATGAACCCCAAATCAAAATTTTCTAGAATTAGTGAAAAATATTATGAAGTGTCTTATATTAGTGCCTTATATTAGTGCCCAATTTAATGACTTTGCATAATGAAAAGATTTTCACATTCCCTTTCCCACTGTCATTTGAGTTCATATGATTCATAAAGGGGTTAATATTCCTGCACAAGTTATGAAAATACAACAATATTTTTTTCTTTATGGGAAAAAAGCTTGAAGTTGATAGTGTAAGTGTTTAACATGTATCATATAGGATACAAACCAAAACCAGTTTGCCCAGCTTCTCCATATTTTAAACAATATTTATTGTATAAACAATTTACATTTAACACAAATGCTAAATGGGGTGTTTTTTCTTTTATTGTGCTTCATACTCATGTGCTTCAAAGCTGACATCTGTAGTTATCAACTGAAAGTAAATGAGGGTGGGGGGAGCACAACAGATGATCTTGATGGTCCCTTTCTGACCTTAAAGTCTATGAGTCTAATCTGCATATGAGATGCCCCATCGGTGAGCTACCTAAACCCCAAATCTCAATTTTGCTGCACCTCCAGACCTGGCAATAGCACCTTAGGGTGTGCCTGGGAAATAACACGTCCTCTTCCAAAATGTACCCTATATCTAGTCCTGTGTTCACACCACTGTAAAGCGGACTGGCCTAAAGTTTGTGAGGGAAGGCTCACAAGATGACTATTTGGGTTACATCCCAAATGTAACTGACTTGTTTTATGTGGCAGAGTGTGTATATCAGAACGAGAGAGTGTCTGCGTGTGTATATCCTCACACCTTCCAGTGCTGAAATAAAGTCCAGACACTTGTTCTGTGTTATGTGCACAGCTGCCAACATTTCAAGTAGTTTTGCAAGGGATTGCTCTGTTTTCACACCCAGAGCAATACACTTATTTTTCTGTCTGAATGACTTATTTCAGCTCAAGGAAATCGAACAAATAGAGCTAATCAAAAGTGTGTGTGTGTGTGTGTGTGTGTGTGTGCGTGAGAGAGAGAGAGAGAGAGAGAGAGAGAGAAAATGGACACAATGAGTCAATCTAACACTGCTTATGAACTAAAATGCAAATTGGCAGGTGCCTCACAGCTGCTCCCACACAAGGCAGAGTCCTCAACATTCAAAGACGTAACACAGAGAAAACTGAATGGAAACCTTCTCTTTTTAGTTAGCTGCATGCAGCTCAGGAAAAATAGTCCAAATAAGCAGGGGACCTAGACCCCCTAGGCCTCTGAAGTGTTCTGCATGTCTTCTGTTAAATTTTGTAAATATACTTTCCCATTTTCATCAGTTTTTCCCAAACTGGCAGGATTGGATCTTTATATGTTAAATTTTCTAGGTATAAATTAATATTCAAAGAGGGAGAAATGACTATTTCTGGTGTAATCAGTCATTTTTTGTAGATTGAAAGTAATGAGATCTCCCTTGGCTACTATGCTTCCTTTCAGTATATTTTTATACACAATTTTTGGTTTGGGGTAGGGTGGGAGAAGTTATTACAGTGAGCTGGAATTAGCAAATGCCGAGAAAGTTTTGGCACACTTTGAACCTGCTGCCATCCATTTGGTATTTTTCTCATTTCCTTGAGGCAAGATGAAGTGAAATGTGTGTGTTTTTCAAGTTGTAGTTATAAAGGACACAAAAATATTTCTTCCTACTTTCACTCTGTTTTTCTGAGAATCCATCCTCTGTTTCTTAATCATATGTGTTTTTTCCATCCAGCAGATATGTACCATCTGACACCTGTAAGAAGCCACAGTATGGTCATGTTATTGCTAGAAATCTTATATTCATGTGGCATGAACTTTAAACGTCCCATAGTATGATTCTTAGTACTGTTACCTCTTTTGACCTGAATGGTGACCCAAAGCTCAGGGTCCTGTGGGTCATTTCTGTTAGGAGGAGAAATTGATGAGGGAGTCAGTTATCTTTCATGTAATCCTGTTTTATTTACAAAGAACATACACAGTCCTGCTTCTTTGAACACAGGAGGAATCAAACAACAGGAGACAGTTTCTTTGCTCACAGTTCCAACCCCCTTTCACCCAGCACTCATCCCAATACCTCTCTCTCTAGGTTTATTTCAGTTGTTGTTCAGGCTATGTCTGGCTTTTTGCTCCTCAGTGTCTGAGTCTGTTGTGTTTCTCCTGCTTCTCACTTTCTCTGGCTCTCTCATACACATACACCTCTACTAAAAACACTACCCAGTCGAGCCCCTCTGCCCATGTAGATCCTGAGCAGCTTCATGTTCACCTTTGTTTTGGTAGATGGTGACATGCCTGTGTTTGGGGTGAAGATGGCTACTGTGTCATAAATGAGTTAACTGTTTCTTACTGCTATCTTAAATTAAGGGAAGTGTTTTCACACACCACTTTCTGACCCAGTTTCAATTAGATTTAGTCCAACCCACAACACCACATTGATTTATTTTATGGATTAGACATTAGACACTGGGGCGTGGGGCGGGGTGGAAAGCCTGGTGCCTTTCATACTTTACTGATGGATCTTTCACTTTAAACAAATGTAAACTACATAGATGAAAGAAGGAAAGCAAAATAAAATGAGTAAGTCAGTATCCTAACTTAGTAGGCATAGTCTTCTAGTGAGAATAAGTTCTCAATGCAATACATAAGGCTATTAAAAAAAATTAAGCTGTGGTTATTCACATGATTAAGAGTTATATACTTTGGACAGGCAAACCTTTAGAATTTGGATTCCATTCAGAGACGCATACAAAAGTTTGACTTTTACCCCTTGTAGTTCAGGTGCGTCATGACCTCCATTATTCTCTATGGGTCCAAACCTCTGACTTGGACTACATTTCCCATGATGCACCACAGCCATTCTGTTCCAGAGAAGGCAAATACAGTTTAATGTTGAACTAACCTAAACCAAAATGTTTTGATGATACTTGACAAATCAAAATATTTCAGCTCAGGTTGATCTAATCCAAAATGAAATATTTCATCAATTTTCTTGACAAATTTTCTTGGGTTTTAGATTTTTGATGAACAGTCAAAATTTACTAGGGAAATTTTTTTTTGACAAAAACACTGTATTTTAATTTTCATGCAAATTTTCTACAGGGAAAAAATAAAAAACATTTTCCAACCAACTGTAACACACATACACATGCCAAGCAAGGCTGATTGTTCAGAATAACTTTTTCTTTCTACTTCATCAACGGCCACATTTTTTCTCTAGAGCCTGTCATAGGTTTTTAATTAACAATTGTGAACAACAATAGATATAGATACCATAATCTGGTAATAGTCACAACCTGTCAGTTTACAGATCTGATGAAAACTAAGAAAAGAACAGATTCCCCAATTAGCAGCAAGCACTTCAAACCTATTTTATGTGATTCTAAAAATCTATGAAAGCTTCACTGAGATTATGGGTTTCTTTTTATTTTAAAATGAAGAGTAGAATTCCCTCCCCTCACCCAAGAGTAACCAAACAGCTGAAAGAATTAAACTAAGATTAACAGTATTATCAGAGATGATAAGTAAAGGCAGAGATTTACGGAAAAGAACATAGAAGAAACACAGAGCATTGTCATTTGATGGAATCCATTAAGAGTCGACTGAAAGGATAGAAGCAGCTAAAACAGAAGCATAATAAACCAAGAGCTTGAGGATTTTCTTCAATATCTGGACAACCACTAACAGTACATTGGAACATGTAAATACAAAAGTGCAAATACTGCCTGGAAAATTGTGCTGTTGGACTATATAAAGAAAAGAAAAGAAACCAAATCCAGATTTTGCCCATATAAAAGAGGAAGTCAGAATCAAACAGAATCAGCATGCTATGCAAAGGAAATTGACTTGTCCTGGGAATGAATGTAACATTTTAATAATAGGAAACTCTGTTGTATCCTTCTAAAGGGACACTAGTGAGAATGAAAAATATTGGTGTTCTTAAGCAACAGAGAATAGTCTTTGTGGGTTATGATCCATAAGGCATTTGACCTTCTTTGTAATGTGCCACTTGTCTAATCAACAGTGATATCCACAAATGGGTGCAACACTCCTCTTAATGTATGTACTGTTAATATAACATTTGCTAAAGAATTAAGAAATCCCTACAACGTCATGATACAGAAGGAATTTAGAGATACTCCTTTCTGGACCTATCCATTAGGTAATCTTTCCCAAGTGGAGGGAGTTAAAATAAAGAGGGTCAGCCTTAACTCTTAATTTCATGGCTTGTGCTCATTTGAACCAGGCACTTCTATTTTTATTGTAACATATTTCTATTTAGCCTGAATTTCTTTATTTTAAATTCTGGACAGAAAGTAAAGTTCTGTCACTGAAGTACATGACAAGTGAGATAATAGATCACCATGTGCAGATGGTCTAAATATATACATTTTTAAATGGTCTGAGTAGATATGTGACATCTACAAAGAAAGAAATTCTGCACTGTAATGTTATGTGAATCCAAACTAATTCCACTGAAGTCAATAGAATTACACTGGAGTAATTCAGTGGGTCTAATTTTTTTTATAACATTTACTCTTTTTTTGGTAGAAATTTTTATGAAAACTTTTCAGTTTTCTGAATTTTCAGTTCTACAGTGAAATATTTTGATGGTTTTTCATTTGTGTTATGTTAATTTATTTATATTCGGTTTTCACTTGCAATATTTAATGCTAATTTTTTTTCCATTGCTAATTTTGACTGATCACCTGGTTATTCAAGATTAAAAGAATTCAACTGAAAAAAGTTTCTTGTACCCCTTAATTTTAAAAAACAAACAAACCCATATTTTAAATTCTTCAAACATGTTAACCTCCTCTCAAAAAAGTTCTTTGAAAACTGAGAATGACATAATCTTCAAGATTTTAAACATTTCCATGAATTTTAATTTTTTGACCACCTCTAGGCCCTGATCCTGCTAGCCATATACTTCTTCACTTTATGCACGTGAGCAGTTGCACTGAAGTCAATGCAGATTTAAGTATGTGAACAGTGTATAGGGGAATCAACACCCCGATGTATAGTATACTATCTCAAAGATAATAAATGTACAATACAAATCTCAGTGGTAAATAGACACAGTCGTCAGCTTCTCAGATGATTAAATACATTAGCTTGATACAGTCCTGAATTATTACCAGTAAAAATCTGTTTGGAAAGGCTTTGGGAACAGTCCTAATGATGCAAGTCATCTGTATAACTTCTTCTCCCCCAGATGGGGAGAACCTGCAACCACAACCCTAAGAGACAGCAACACTAGCTGGGGCGGCATCTGGCAACAGCGTGCAGCTCCTGTGCAGTCTCATTAATGAAGGTTCTATGAAGTCCCAATCACAATTTATATCTGCCTTCCCCTGGCAGACCATCTGCCTCCCTCTGCCTCATCAATGCAAATATTACCAGCCTGTCCTAAGAGCAATTCTCTTCTTGGTCCTAGCTGCACCCATTGGCATGTGAGGGGAACAGTTTGTACACACACATTGTGCCAGCTAGGATGAATTTATATGTACATTATATATTACATACTATGGCCCCAAACCTGCAAACACATATGTAGGTGCTTTACTTTCTGCATCTGAGTAGTCATTGCAGGATTGAGTCCTTTCAGGGTAATCATGCTTCAAGTCTAAGCCAATCACTGCTGCAACTAAGGAGTAACACTCTCTACGTACAGTATTGCACAATGGGCTTCTTCCCAATTGTCTTTGAAGCATCAGATATCGGATACTGCTGGAAGCAGGATTCCAGCCTTGCTGGAGAAATAATCTGAGGAACTGTGACACATCCGATTCGAAATACTGCAAAGATTTAACTGTTTTCCTCCTGCAATACCAAAAGAGTATAAATATGACATACAGTATGAGCAAATGCTCTACTTCCATTATTTTATTTCTAATACATATACAATATGTAGCTGTAATAATAAGAGCAGTGATGAAGCTATAGCATATACATGATTAGCTATGGATCTTTTAATGTAGTGAGAGTATTTTTTAGTGATTAAACAGTGGAACTCCCTTTAGGAACATGATTTAAAAATTTGTAGCTTTGAATAAACTCTGATGTATTCATTTAAAAAATACACTTACCTAGATAGGCAGATGCATCTTCTATACATATTTATATATTTCTGGAGTAAAGTATTGCTTGAAACAGCCAATTACCGTGAAAAGCACTGGACTATCATTTAAATACTGAGATGCTTTAATACAACTCATATGATGCCTGTAAAGCATCATTACAACTTGCCAGCTGAGAGTAAATCCGTCTCTTTGAACACCTTCTTGTGATGAAAGCTGCCTGCCAAGAAAGCTCTCAGCAGATGGAATGAAGCTCTCAAGTATGTCTTTCTTGAGTCAGGTCTTACAGTTCTCTTTCACAGCAAGACTTGTAAATCCTGTAATTTTGTAGGCACGATAAGAGATGCGTCGGCAAATGCACCTGATTCCAACTATAAGTCTTTCCAGAAGTATTTTCTAATCTTCTCTACTTGTTGCTTAAAAGATAGAGGACATGTATTTCATTTTTATGTTTGCTTTCTGCCTGGAAGTATCAATCACATTGCTGTAAAATGTACAAGATGGAAACAAAGATCTCCATTCCTAACTGAGAGTATTGGGTTCACTTTCTGCATGGATTTATATCCAAAGTAAATTAAAAGCCAAGTTTGTGTAGTTTGTGATTTTGCACAGCTGTCAGCCATAACAGCCAGCCCAGCCCTGATTATTCCTTTCTGGTGCACAGGCTATAAAACCAGTACTTTTTGTTAGAGAATAATCCTTCACAGTCGCAGAGCACAAATTATGCCCTTTTAAAAAGGGAAAGCTTTGAGCACTGTGACAAAAAATCCAACACAAGAGATAAGATTGTCAGAGTGTAGCTGTAATTGCCTATATAACAGAAGTTTTTCTTAACTCCTTAAGTGTCCGGAGACTAGTTTTGGGCAAGCCTTAAACGGTTTATCTAAACAATAAGGTACCTCTTGGGTCTGCAAAATTGGGCTGGCCATCATGAGACCAGTCTCTCATAATATTTCCATTACTTCCTGCCCTCCTTGGGACAAAAATACCACATCCAGGGCCTTCCTCATGATATAAGGCATTTCTGCGTCTGATCCCAGTTGCAAGTGGAAGGGCAAGGCATATGAAAATGAACAATAGTCAGGGAAATATGTATTATATGAGCCTTTAATGCTTTGAGTCTCTGAAACTCTAAAACTTTGGGATCAAGTTAATTTTGGAGAGAACCATTTCAGGATTATTTTTCTAAGTATTTGATTCAGATTCATAAGTAGAGCTGACTTTATTCATAAGTAGAATTGGTCAGAACATTTTTGATTAAATGTATTTTCGACTAAATATGCTGTTCTGTCAAAGCCAAAACATTCTGCAAAGATGTACCAATTCTGATGAAGTTTTCAGTTAGAAGGTTTCTGAGCAGCAGGCTGGATTCTCCGGTCACTTCTGGCCAGAAAAAGACCCAGCCAAATTGAAAACTTGACTTTTTCAGTCTAACAATGGACATTTAAACACAATTTCATTTTGCAAAAATGTTCAAAAGGTTTTGTTTTTGTTCCAAGGTAGAACAAAAAGTTTTGAAAACTTAGAAGTTATTGCAAAGTGAATCTATCACCCTCCAGCCAGTTCTATTCAGCAGTCCCAGTCCCCACTTTAGACCCATAGCATTAATGTTCAGTTCAAAGATGCTCAGAAATCTAACATAATATAGCTAAACAAAATGGACAGAGACAGAAACCCCTTAAAAGCATGGCCCTCCATGGTGAAAGACATGAAGCTCAGACACTGATCCATTCAGTTGCTTAACATGCAGGGAATACCAATGCATTCACATTAGTCCTGATAGTTTAATGCAAAGGAACATGGGAAGCCAAATGATCCATTTCACAGCCTTTAAAACAAATATTACGATAATGACCCTCTACTGAATTGCACTTAATTAAACCAAGACAGTGAAGAAATTATTAAGGTGGATCCTCTTGCCCCAGGAAAACTAAGCACAATGATTCCACCATGACTCCACAGAGGTACTGACTTTGGTCTTGGAAGGACCAAAGTCCTTCCAAGTAGATTGGAAGGACTTGATCATTCCTAACCCCAGGAATGGCACACATGAAGCTCATGTTCTTAGATTTTGCAGAGGGTATGCGAATTTCAGCTCACTCTTCATTTTAAAGTCTTAAGTCAATTATGTCTTAAGTTAAGAGGCCAAATAACCAGCCAGTTTGGAATTTCTCTAAATTACTTCACAATTTTTAAAGCCAAAAAGTCACGAATGAAAAACAGCAGAGTTGCAGTGAACAGCTCAATTATGGCCTACTTTTACATGCAGTATTCAAGTGTGTAACTCTTACCAAAGCAAATAGAAGACACAGCCATTCATCTGAGGGCAAATCTGGATCTATAAGGAAGAGTATACCTATAACAATGTGTCTGATCAAGGTGACTTCCGATACCTGGTAAACACTGAAACTCTGAGCTGTCTGAAAATTCTTTTATTTTCATTTTTTAAGTAAAACATAATTGTATGGAGATTTTAAAAGATACAAATTAAGGACTCAATTCTGTTTGTAGGTTGGGGGCCTAAAATAAAGAGATTACAGATTTACGATGGTGAGTAGTGAAGTGGAATGGAAAACTTCCTAGTAGCAGAGCACGTAAATGAACATATAATGTAAATATACAGCTGGCATGAATTCAAAGCTACTTATACTCTAGGAAACTGGGCTGAAAATCTGATAAGAACAAGATCTGTCTCTCTCGTAAGATTTCTGGTTCCTGCTGGTTCCAGACAAGTTGGAAATAGGGCATTGCAGTGTCTTAGTATTTCGGTATGCCTACTGCGAGGAAGAGAAAAAGCAAGTGGATGTTTGTATAGGGGAAGAGGAAGAGCAAAAATGAGGAGTCACCTAAACTTTTGTGGATACTAAATTATTTGGTTGAAGTTTTTTAAAAGTAAAGGTTCAAGTCTGTTCCTTTTTTTCTGTAGTCTAGTTCACACATTCTAACCTACTTTAATAATAAAGTAATAATACTAAAGGTTAAATCAAAAGTAGGTAGATCTGGCATAAGATATGAACAAAAATAACATCTGAAAGAGCTGGTTCTGGGCCAGCATACCAGTCTAAACAGCATTGTTCCCCCTTAAAACATAAACTATATCTGAGAGAGACCAAGTGGGTGAGGTAATACATTTTACTGGACCAACATCTGTTGGTGAATTGAACACGTTTTTGAGCTTCTCAGAACTCTTCTTCCGGGCCTGTAGAAGTTCTTCCAATAAAAGATACTAGCTCACTCACCTTGTCTCTCATATCCTAGGACCAACATTCTAAAATACATATGTCATTTCAAATTAGGCTTCCTGGCCTTGTTTTTAATGAATATAAATCACACACCCACCTTCCTGGATTAAAGATGTTATCTAGAAAAAATAATTTCATTGAGGTTAATTGGTTTCAGTGAACTGAAAACAGTTTCAAATAAACCCTTATGTGGGCACACCTGTGCTTTTGGAATTTGTTTTAAAATCCAAACTAGACACCATTAAATAAGGCAGCAAAATAATACATATGTATACAGCAACATGTTCTGAACATTACCAGAAATGTATTGGAAAGAATCTTTTTGGAACCTTGAAAACAATTCCATGTAAATAGTGTTGAGTGTCTTCCACCCTCCCAGTCTGTTTTTCTGCACAGGAATACACTATGAGATGGGGGAAAGCCGATTGCTGCAGAGGAGCTTATGGATCGGACAGAGACTTCTCTTAGAGGAGAGTCTATTGATAGAGATTCTATATGTTTTAGTCAAGAGGAGAGGATGGAAGAAGATAAAATATGGGCCAGATCAGATGAGAAACATTCACATAAAAAAGAATCTGACACATCAGAAAAGGGCAGACAAATAAACAGTGACAAGTTTTTAAAGTGCTTATACACAAATGCTGGAAGTCTAAATAATAAGATGGGTGAACTAGAGTGCCTCATGTTAAAGGAGGATATTGCTATAATTGGCATCACAGAAATCTGGTGGAGTGAGGACAATCAATGGGACACAATCATTCCGGGATACAAAATATATTGGAAGGATAGAACAGGTCGTGTGTATAGGGGGAAGCGGGAAGTGGCACTATATGTGAAAGAAAATGTAGAATCAAATGAAGTAAAAATCTTAGATGAATCCACATGTTCCATAGAATCTCTATGGATAGTAATTCCATGCTCTAATAAGAATATAACAGTAGGGATCTATTATCGACCACCTGACCAGGACAGTGACAGTGATGATGAAATGCTAAGGGAGATTAGACTATCAAAATAAAGAACTCAATAATAGTGTGGGATTTCAATTATCCCCGTATTGACTGGGTACATGTCACCTCAGGACTAAATGAAGAGACAAAATTTTTCGATACTTTAAATGACTGCTTCTTTGAGCAGCTGGTACAGGTACCTACAAGGGGAGAGACAATTCTTGATTTAATCCTGAGTGGAGCGCAGGATCTGGTCCAAGAGGTGAATATAATTGGACCACTTGGTAATAGTGACCATAATATAATTAAATTTAACATGTTTGTTCAGTAGCCCACTTATCCATCAGATTGTCCTGGTTCCTCAACATCCTGGCATTTGGACCCTTGTTAATCCGGGCCGACTGTCCAAGCCGGCATGACTCTCCTAGTTCGTGACACTCTCATATTTAGGTAGGCAGGTGAAGTATTAGGGGGCTTTTGCCCAAGGACCCATACGTGGAAAGTTGGGTACCAACCGGATTTGAACCCCTGTCTCTCGTATCAAAGGGCAGTCTCCAATATCAAAGCGCGCTCTTAACCATATGCTATATATAGTTTGGTGACTAGAATGAAACCCCTGCAAGCTGCAATGGACACTTTTTCAAAGACACCATAGTAGGGCGCCAACTTAATTGTATATCCCAAATTAAAAACACAGTCAAAGAACTAAAAAAGAGCCACTGTGGCTTAACAACCATGTAAAAGAAGCAGCGAGAGATAAAAAGGCATTTTTTAAAAACAGTGGAAGTCTAATCCTAGTGAGGTAAATAGAAAGGAGCATAAACACTGCAAAATTAAGTTAAAGTGTAAAAAGAAAAGCAAAAAGGAGTCTGAAAGAACAGCTAGCCAAAATCTCAGAAGTAATAAAATGTTTTTTAAGTATGTTAGAAGCAGGAAGCCTGCTAAAGAGCCAGTGGGGCCCCTGGATTGTTCAAGATACAAAAGGAGCCCTTAAAGACGATAAGTCATTGCGGAGAAACTAAAATGAATTCTTTGCTTCAGTCTTCAAGGCTCGATGTTAGGGAGATTCCCAAACCTGAGCCGTCCTTGTTAAGGTGACAAAATCTGAAGAATTGTCACAGATTGAAGTGTCATTAGAGGAGGTTTAGAATTAATGATAAACTTAACTGTACAAGTCACCGGGACCAGATGGCATTCACCCAAGAATTTCCGAAAGAACTCAAATTGAAATTGCAGAAGTATTAACAGGGTTTGTAACCTGTCCTTTAAATCACTCTTGTACCCATGATGGAAAATAGCTAATGTAACACCAATATTTAAAAAGGGCTCTAGAGGTGATCCCGGCAATTACGGACAGGTAAGTCTAATGTCAGTACGGGCAAATTAGTTAGAAACAACTAGTAAGAATAAAATGTCAGACACATAGAAGAACATAAATTGTTGGGCAAAAGTCAACATGTTTTCTGTAAAGGGAAATGCATGTCTTACTAATCTATTAGAGTTCTTTCATGTGGACTAGGAAAGCATCCAGTGGACATAATGCACTTAGATTTCCAGAAAGCAAAGACTCTTATGTAAATTAAGTTGTCATGGATAAGAGGGAAATCCTTTTATGCACTGAACTGAGTTAAAAGACAGGGAACAAAGGGTAAGAATAAAAGGTAAATTTTCAGAATGGAGAGGGTAAATAGTTGTGTTCCCAAGGTCAGTCCCTAGGACCAATCCAATTCAACTTATTTATAAATGATTGAAGGGGTAACAGTGAAAATGGCAAGTTTTCAATGATACTAAACTGCTCAAGATAGTAAGACCAAAGCAGCCAGAAGAACTTTAGAAAAATTGCGCAAAACTAAGTGATTGGCAACAAAATGGCAAATGAAATGTAATGTGATAAATGTAAAGTAATGTACACTGGAAAAAATACCCCAACTATACATACATATAATGGTGGCTAATTTAGCTACAACTAATCAGGAAGAGATCTTGGAGTCATCATGGTAGTTCCCTAAAGACATCCACACAGTGTGCAGCGGTGATCAAAAAAGCAAACAGTTATTATGGTCACATACCAGTGGTCCATTATATTCAACCTTGGACGCGAGATCCGCGCTCTACACACCACACCACTCTCACACCTCACACATTGTCTCTCCCTTGTAGGTAATGTACCAGCTGCTTCAAAGAAGCAGTCAGTTAAAGTATCGAAAAATTTTGTCTCTTCATTTAGTCCTGAGGTGACATGTTACCCAGTCATAACGGGAAATTGCAAATCCCACAGACTATTATATGAGTTCTTTATTTTTGATAGAGCTAATCTCTCTAGCATTTCATCATCACTGTCCTGTCCCGGTCAGGTGGCGATAATGATCCCATACTGTGATATTCTTATTAGATGGCAATGGAATTACATAGCCATAGAGATTCTATGGAAACCAATGTGGAGTTCATCTAATGATTTTTTACTATCATTGTGAATTCTACAATTTTCTTTCACATATAGTGCACTTCCCACTCCCCCTATACACATCACGACCTAGTTCTAAAATCCTTCCATATAATTTGTATCACCGGAAATGATTGTGTCCCATTGATTGTCTCATGACGCCACCAGATTTCTGTGATGCGAATTATAAGCAATATCTCCTTTAAACATGAGGACAGACTCTTAGTTCACATACCATCTTATTATTTAGACTTCCAGTACGCATTTGTGTATAAGCACTTTAAAAACTTGTCGACTGTTTATTTGTCGCCCTTTTCTGATGTGTCAGATTCTTGTTTTAATGTGAATGTTTCTCATGCGGATCTGGGCCATACTTATTAATCTTCTTCCATCCTCTCCCTCGTATGACTTAAAAATAATAGGAGATCTCTATCACTAGACTTCCTAAGAGAAGTTCTGTCCGAATCCATAAGCTCTCTGCGCATCGATTCCCATCTCATATGTATTCCTGTGCAGAAAAACAGACTGGGGGAGGGTGAGAGACACTCAACAGCTAGTTTACATGGAATTGTTTTCAAGGTTCCAAAAAGATTCTTTCCATAACATTTCTGGTAATGTTCAGAACATGTTAGCTGTAGTACCATATGTATTATTTGCTGCCTTATTTAATGGTGTCTAGTTGATTTAAAACAAATTCCAAAAGACAGGTGTGCCAATTAAGGGGGTTTATTATTATTTTGAAAAAAAAAAAAAACTGTTTTCAGTTCCCTGAAACCATGTAAACTCAATGAAATTATTTTTCTAGATAAACATCTTTAATCCTAGGATAGGTGGGTGTGTGATTTTATATTCATTAAAAACAAAGGGCCAGGAAGCCTAATTTGCATGAATAAATGTATTTTAAGAATGTTGCGTCTAGGATATTGAGAGACAAGGTTGAGTGGAGCTAGTATCTTTATTGAAGAACTTCTACAGCCCGGAAGAAGAGTTCTGAGAAGCTCAAAAACGTGTTGTCATTCACCACAGATGTGGTACCAGTAAAATTGTATTACAGTTCACCCACTGTCTCTCTCAGATATAAGTTTGTTTAAGGGGCAACAATGCTGTTTAGACTGTATATGGTCGGCCCCAGATACCAGCTCTTTCAGATGTATATTTTTGTTATCATATCTTATTGCAATCTACCTACCTTTTGATTTAACCATGTAGTATTATTACTATTATATTAAAAGTAGGTTAGAAGATGTGTGAACTAGACTACAGAAAAAAAAGAAACAT